>NC_081345.1:24363193-24547050 GCF_029784015.1 Lycium ferocissimum | reverse complement strand
GGGCCCGAGGCCGTAGTTTGTGCACATATATATTGGGCTTGAGGCCGCAGATTATTTACTCAGATAAACAGGTGGTTTCTCATTCAAAACAGGGAGTGTCCATATCTTTACTTCTTCGTTCGATTCAGTTATCAGTTCAATTTCAGTTTCAGTATTTACAGTTCTTTCTTTCAGTTGTTTTACATGCCAGTCTAATTCAAATGTACTAACATCCCTTTTTGCCAGGGGCCTGGATCTCGCAATGCAGGTAACGATTTACAGGTTGATGATTCTGCTTGCTAGGACATCTTATATCAGCTATTGGTGAGCCCCAGTCTTCCGGGGCATTATCCCTCTTTTTCAGTCTTTACAATATTTCAATTAGTATGGTATGCTGGAGCCTTATCCCGGTAAACAGTTAGCATTTTAGTATTCTTTAGAGGCTTCGTAGACTATAATCCAGTCAGTCAGATGTTAGCAGGCTTTTTGTGTTAGCCTTGTCGGCTACTCATTTATACTTGCAGACTTTTCAGTACTTTCCGCATTTATGATATTTTAGGCAGACTCTTCAGTAGATCAGCATGTTGTTTGTTTATATTCAGCTTACAATTATACCACGTACATGTTGATCCGGCCGCATTGGTTCGCTCGTCACGTACAATGGCACCGAGTGTTGTGTTACCCCCAGGCCATGATTCGGGGTGTGACATTTGAAACTACATAAAAAGTATTATAAGTCTGCATAATTAATAATTCACAATATATAAAAAGAGTTGGAGAAACTCGTAGTCAAAGAAAAAATTGTTTGACTCCCCAAATAGGTCAACCCTTATGTAAATTGAAACGAAGGGAGTAGTATAACATCAAAAAATCTATAACCTTTTTGGTTCAAAAGACATGCAAAAAAAAAATGTTATGGCAAAATATCCGGAATCATAACGTAGGAATCATGCCTTCGAACGGAAGGTACTAGCCTTAACATACCTTGGAGCTTACTTCTAGGCCTTTTCCAACTCATTTCCTGTCTTGCAATTTACTTAAGATCATTCGTAATCTCATAATATATATATACATCCATTCATACTATTGTTAGGCTCATCATCATACACTCGTCTTAAGCCCTTAATTTAAATTCATTTAGAATTTGCCGAAATTCGGGCAGCATCTCCCCCGTTTCTATGCCTAGCCTGAAATCACTATCCAACAACCAACAACCACAACAATAATACTAACATCAACAATAATAATATCAACACCAAAATGCTCCATAAACATCCTACACGATCTTTATTCAATTTCTCCATCAACAGTTCATTATACGATCATTTAATAACTCTATTTTCGTAAATAAATCAAAATCAATATCAATAAGGGAAGATTCATACCTTGTCCTCGCAAGAACAAAAATATCCTCAATATTCACCTTGAATCCAAGCCAAGTCCATCGCAAGACAATACTATAATTGCTACTACACGTTACTAGGACCTCAATTAATACTCCGTCGCTTGAAATTACTCAAAATCCTCACTTTTGTGTTGTATACATGCTCTCATATGTTGCTGATCTCTCTAGAAAATTTTGGGATTTATTACGGAGAAAAATGTGGTTTTTAACCCTTATATAGTGTGCTAAAGTCGGTGGCATTGTAGCAGCACTGTAGCAGCGCGCCCTGATTTTCCTGCCTAACTTGTAACGTCCATAAGTCTCCACTCCGACGTCGTATAAATGAGTGGTTTATTGTATTGGAAACTATACTTCATGAAATTCAATTTAGGCTTTTGGTTTGCTTCAAAACTCCACATATACTAAACGATATTCTTCCTCCAAATTGGGCCAAAATTGCCCCTCATATTTTCTTCAAGTTCCAAAAAATTTAATTTCCTTAATTCACTTGCCCTTCAATCCTTCCATAGCTTATTATATGAACTTAAACCCTCATAACCATAAGATTGGCACATATAATCTCATGTCTTATTGAAGGTAACTCCAGTGCCCATACTTAAAACAATCAACACTTATAAATCTCAACGTACAAAACTATGGGGGTGTAACAACCACACTTATAAATAGAAGGCTGTAGGACATTGAGGAAATTATCATTCCTTCTCTCTTAAATCGTGCGATAGATCCATGTGTTAAGCGTTCTCCCTCTAATGATTTTCTGATTTTAGCGATGTCTCGCAAGAAAGCTACAGCTGCCCAGAAGGGAAGAGGAGTGTCTGGTGAGGCCACTAACCGTACCCAGTGGGCTACCAGGACTCGGGATGAGATCTAGAGTGAGAGATCATCTCAGACTTCACATACCCCGCCTTCAGCACCTGCCCCAGTTCCTCATCCAGATGTACCAGGCCAGGATGTGCTGGATGTTGTACAGTTATTGACTAGATTAGTAGCCGCCTAGGCTCAGCGGCAGGAGGTTAGTGTTGATCAGGAAGATAGGGCTGGTAGTTCGAGGGTTAAGACTTTCCTCGAATTATACCCTCAAGAGTTTTTGGTGATAACACAAAATATGGATCATTGATGGTATGCAGAGGAGCTTGAGGGTTATGCATGCATATGAGGTCGAGTCTGTGGAGTTGGCTTCGTATAAGCTTCGTGATATTGCAGTACAGTGGTATCAGACTTGAGAGCTATCTAGGGGGATTTGGCAAGAGTTTTCAGATGCTTTCATTCCCCATTATTTACCTCCAGAAGTCAGAAGAGCCCGGGCAGATAGGTTTTTGCGTATTGAGCAGGGAAATATAAGTGTCCCGGAGTATTGTGTGCATTTTAATTTTATGGCTAGATATGCCTAACCCATGGTGGCTGAGATGGAGGACAGAGTTCATCGTTTTGTGGTGGATTTAGGGTCGCATTTGATAGATGCTTGTACGACTGCCACATTACAGTCGGACATGGATATCTCCCGTATACAGGCATATGCACAAAATTTGGAGGACCACAAGCGTCTGCGGAGGAGAAAGTGTGACTATGACCGGGGCCATGGCAAGAGGGCCAGATTTGTAGATATCGAGGGTGAGTCCAAGAGAGGGCAGAGACATCAGTATCCTCGATATCCATTCCATTCAGCAGGGAGTGCACCTCCACGATTTTTAGGTACGAGATTTGATCATTTTTTTTTATTTCGGAGCGGACCAGAGTTCTAGAGCTTCGGGTTCTCAACATAGACCAATGTCAAGCCAGATGAGACCCCTTTTGTCACGGTGTGCCCAGTGTGGCAAATTACACGCAGGTCAGTATCGGCTGGGATCAGATGTTTGTTAATGCTTGTCGACAACCAGGTCATAGGATGCAATATTGTCCAATGAGGGATAGCAGGGGTATGGTTCAGCCTACAGAGTCTATGGTTGGTTATTCTTCTACAGTACACCCTTCAAGGAAAGTTTTCCAGACACCAGCAGGACGAGATAGAGGGAGAAGTGGAGCATCTAGCTCGAGCGGTCCTCAGCACTGCGTAGATGCACTAACCGATAGGCAGGATCGTGAGTCATCTCCTAATGTCGTCACAGGTATATTATCAGTCGCTTCCTATGATGTGTATACACCGATTGGCCTAGGTTTCACTTTATCATATGTTACTCCATTTTTTTGCCGGAAAGTTTGGAATAGAGCCTGAATCGATTAAACCATTTGAGGTGTCGACACCAGCTAGTGATCCAGTCATAGCTCAGCGGATATATCAAGGCTGTGTAGTGATAGTTTGTAATCACTGTACCTTAGCAGATTTGATTGAGTTAGACATGATTGATTTCGATGTGATAATGGGTATGGATTGGTTGGCTTCCTGTTACGCTAATGTTGATTGCAGAACGAAGGTAGTTCGATTCCAGTTTCTAGGCGAGCCAGTCCTTGAGTGGAAGTCAAAGCTGCTTTACTAAGAAAGTAGGTTTATTTCGTACCTTAAGGCAAGGAAGATGATTAGGAAGGGGTACATTTATCACTTAGTTTGGGTTCAGGACGTACAAGCAGAGTCACCGACCCTTCAGTCTGTCCCTGTGATTATGAGTTCCCAGAGGTGTTTCTAGATGAGCTTCTAGGCATTCTGCCAGAGTGAGAGATTAATTTCACTATCGATTTATTGCGAGATACTCAGCCAATATCTATTGCTCCTTATGGAATGGCACTTGTGGAGTTGAAAAAATTAAAGGTGCAGTTGAGGGATTTACTGGAAAAGGATTTTATTAGGCACACTACATCGCCTTGGGGAGTACCGGTATTATTTGTAAGGAAAAAGGATGGCTCCTTGCGAATGTGTATTGATTATAGGCAATTGAATAAAGTGACTATAAAGAATAATTATCCACTCCCGAGAATTGATGACTTGTTTAATCAGTTGCGAGGCGCCAAATATTTCTCGAAAATAGACTTGAGATCGGGGTATCATCAGGTTAGGGTGAAAGAGGAAGACATTCCGAAGACGACATTCCAGACTAGATATGGGCACTATGAGTTTAGTGTTATGTCGTTCGGGTTAACTAATGCTCTAGCTGTGTTTATGGACTTGATGAATCACGTATTCAGTTTGTTCGTGATTGTGTTTATAGATGATATTCTAATTTATTCGCCGTCAGAGGCGGAACATGCTGAACATTTACGAGAAATGCTTAGAGTCGTTCGAGACAGAGAGTTGTATACCAAATTCTCCAAGTGCGAATTCTGGTTGAACTCTGTGGCTTTTCTTGGCCACATAATTTCAAGTGAAGGCATTAGAGTGGATACTCAAAAGATTGAAGCTGTGAAGAATTGGCCAAGGCCCACGACACCAACAGAGATACATAGTTTCTTGGGCTTGGATGGTTATTATAGAAAGTTCGTAGAAGGGTTTTCTTCTCTTTCGGCCCCATTAACCAAGTTGACTAGGAAATCAACCAAGTTTCCAGTGGACAGATGCATGTGAGTGAAGTTTTTAGATATTGAAGGACAAGTTAACCTCAGCACCCGTCTTGACTCTTCCAGAAGGAATAGATAGCTATGTGATATATTTTAATGCTTCGGGTAATGGTTTGGGATGCTGCACGGTAAGGTTGTTGCTTATGCGTCTAGGTAGTTGAAGAAGAATGAGAAGAATTATCCAACCCATGATCTCGAATTAGCTGCAGTTATCCATGCTTTGAAATTGTGGAGACATTATTTATACAGTGTCCATGTTGATATCCATACCGATCACAAGAGCCTCCAGTATATCTTTAAGCACAAGGACTTGAATTTACGACAGAGGCAGTGGCTAGAATTGTTGAAAGATTATGATGTCAATATTCTATACCATCCTGGAAAGGCTAATGTAGTAGCCGATGCTCTTAGTCATAGACCCATGGGTAGTCTAACCGATATACAACCGAAGAAAAGAGAGATAGTCCGTGAAGTTTGCCGATTAGCTAGCCTTGGAGTTCGGCTGATAGACTCAGGTGATACAGGAGTTACAATTCAGGATACAACGATGTCATCCTTGGCAACCGAAATAAAAGAACGTCAGTATGAAGATCATATTCTAGTCCATTATCGGGATACAGTTCCTCAAAAAGAAAAGAAATCTTTCTTGATTACAGGAGATGGAGTGCTCAGGTATCGAGGTAAATTATGCGTTCCTAACATTGCAGGCCTTCGTCAGCAAGTTATAGGGGAAGCCCATTATTCTTGCTCTTCTATCCATCTGGGCACAACAAAGACGTATCATGATCTCAAAGAACTTTATTGGTGCGATGGTATGAAAAGAGATGTAGCGGAGTTTGTCGCTCAATGTCCAAATTGTCAGCAAGTTAAAATAAAACATCAGAATCCTGGAGGTTTATTACAGGATATGGAGATCCTGACATGGAAATGAGAGGTAATTAATATGAATTTCATTACAGGGCTGCCTCTTACTCAGCGGAAGTAGGATTCAATATAGGTCATAGTTGATAGGCTTACAAATTCAGCTCATTTCCTACCTGTCAGAACTACTTATTCAGTTGAAGATTACACAAAGCTCTATCTTAGAGAGATTGTACGATTTCATGGGGTCCCTATAGTCATTATCTCAGATAGAGGGGCACAGTTCACTGCTAATTTCTGGAGATCTTTTTAGGACAGATTGGGGACTCAAGTGAGTCTTAGTACCGCTTTTCATCCACAGACCGATGGACAAGCTGAGCGTACTATACAGACCTTTGAGGATATGTTGAGAGCTTGTGTACTTGATTTTCAAGGTAGGCGGATGACTATTTGCCTCTTATTGAATTTTCTTACAATAACAGTTACCATTCCAGTATTCAAATGGCTCCTTATGAGGCTTTGTATAGACGAAGATGTAAATCCCCTATAATATGGTTTGATGTTGGAGAAAATCAGTTAGTTGGCCCATATTTGATACAACGAGCAGTTGACAAAGTGAAAGTAATTCAGGAAAGATTGCTAGCGGCTCAGAGTCGACAGAAATTCTATGCAGATTATCGACGACGCAAGTTGGAATTTGAAGTAGGCGATTAGATTTTCCTGAAAATTTCACCTATGAAGGGAGTGATGAGATTTAGCAAGAAAGGTAAGTTGAGCCCTCGGTACATCGGACCATACAGAATTATTCGTACAGTGGTAAGGTGGCATATGAGTTGTCTACCTTCTGCGTTAGAGTCTGTGCATCCAGTTTTTCATGTGTCGATGCTTCGTAAGTACATTGGGGATCCTTCTAGAATTGTACCTGTAGACGATGTTCAAGTCACCGAGCAACTATCCTACGAAGAAGTTCCTATTACCATTCTAGATAGGCAAGTACGGAGACTCAGAACCAAAGACGTAGCTTCAGTTAAAGTTTTATGGAGAAATAATAACAGAGAGGAAATGACATGGGAAGAGAAAGGCAACATAAACTTCAGGTACCCACATTTATTTCCATCTCCAGAGGAGACTCAGGCAGAGACAGCATTTTCCCCAAGTATGTAATGCTTTCTTTGATGTTTTCTTGGTCGTGCGTGGCCATTGGTGTTGTTGTAGCCCTGTGAGGTGATATATTTTGGGTTGTTGTGACAGGATTGTAATGTCATATTACAGGGGAAACTCTGGAATTTTTTTTGTAGAATCCCCGAGAGCTTAACATTCGAGGACGAATGTTTTTAAGGGGGGAGAATGTTACATCTCGGAGGTTTGGACCATTTCATTATGAGCAGACCAACGCCAGATCTAGGTAATCATGAAGTCCTTATGAGGTTAAGGAGAGTACTTGATAGCTTTAAGTGCGTACCACAAGATTTTGAAGTCATATGAATCGGTAAAACTAAGTTCGTCAAAGGAAGTGAAATGCAAGTCATTGTTGGAAAGGTTTTCGCAATAATTGAGCTAATATTTATTTAGTAATGTCTTGAGAAGGAGCTATAGGGCCTCTTAAATGGTTAGTGAAGTGTTATATAAGTGTCAATAAGGTTCCATAAGGATTGGGAGTTGAAACAAATCGATGCGAGAAAGTTTCGAAAAAATGTGGGTTGTACTGCCACTTATACGAACCGTATAAGTTATACGGCCTGTATAATGGTCCGTATAACCATTCCAGAGAAGGGTGAAACCATGGTGGGATTATACGGACCGTATAAATGGCCATATAATCGGGTTGGGCCAGTTTTTTATTTTTTTATATATGGATGACCCTTGCTTATTTATTTCATCTCCAACATTTCCCCAAGACTTAAAAGCTCTACAAACTTCCTCCAATCATATCCACACAAACCAAGAGAGATCAAAGACCAAATAGCAAGAATCAAAGTATCCAAGTGTTGGAAGGCTCACTAGGGTTTGTAGAACTCTAGATTTTCTTTGGTGTTGAAGTTAGGGTTTCACAAGTGAATGATTTAGTTCAAAGCTTGCTTTGTGTGATTAAAGTGAGTTTCTATACTTGTTTCCATGTTATTAAGAGTTTCTAGTTATTGAATAACTTGATTGAGAGAAAGAAAGCAAAAGAGGAAGTCCAAATGTGGGTTTGATGATGTTATGAGTAATAAATTGACTTGAGTTGTAATTGTTGGAGTAATTTGAGTATAATCTTGCTATGAATGGTAGTAATGATGTTGAGGACGTCTGGTACACGAGTGTATATAGAGTTGTATTGAAATTGTTGTTGTGTGTTTGTTATGAAAAGGAGTTTTGGGCGTGTAATGAAGTCTTTTAATGATGAAATTGATGATAATGGTTGTTTGGGAGCTGTTTTATGATATAATGGAAATCGATAAAACAGGGGAGATGTTGCCCAATTTTCGCTAGCTCATGAATTATTCTAGTTTGAACTTAATAGTGTCTTTAAGATTTAACCTTAGTATGAATGTAGATCTTGTGAACGTGGAAGGAGAACGTTAAACGATTAAGGAGACGTTAAGGTATGTTAAGGCTATTCCTTATTCATTTTGGCATGATCCTATGTTATGATCCAACAAGCAATTAAATGAGCTTCCATATTACTCTACTCTTAGAAGCACTAGGCGTATTTTAGTCTTTGATGTCCTTATACCCCGTATGATTATTCCTTTTGTTCATGGGTCTTGAGATTACTTATGTTGATGATGTCGGAGGTTATATGACCTTATGTCACTTGGAGAGTTCTATGTATACATTTCAGTTATGCATTGCATTCACATACATATGCATATTGACCCATGACCAGAAGACGTTATATACACGTATATTATATATACATGGGGTATGGGAAAATGGATAGGCGTTATATACACATTACCACCTGATCAGCTGGTGCACCTTGATGATGATATATGGATCGGGTCGTACGTTCCTCGGCAGTATTATATGGGATATGGATCGGGCTGAACGTTTCTCACCACTATGACCTATATTTATATACATGAGCATGATTATCATTGAGAGCATGCATATTATGCTCCCACAGAGGCATTTTCAGTTATACAGATACTTGCTCATACAAATCGATGCAAACAGTCAGTTTAGCTTTGAGTTCCAGATTCCGTTCATGATTCTTATGCTTATACTTATGTTACTCTTATGCCTTACATACTCAGTACATTATCCGTACTGACTCCCCTATTGCTCGGGAGGCTGCGTTTATGTCGCAAGTTCAGGTAGACAGATAGGTGATCCAGCTCCGTAGGACCTCTATATCCAGCAGTGGTCAATGCACTCCATTTGATCCGGAGCTGCAGTTTATTTTAGTATGCCATTATTTTAAGATGTATATGCATATGGGTATGACGGGGCCCTATCCCGTACTTTCTACGGCTTGATATTCCATTAGAGGTCTGTAGATAGGTGTATGTGTATGTGAGATGATGTAGCCTTGTCGGCTCCTATTCTTTTGTGTACAGTATATATAACAACCCAGTTGGCTTGCGCTGTTCTTTCAATTTGTATGTATGTATATGTACAGAGTTCATGATGTCACCCTTTCATGAGGCAGTATGAGATCAATTTTAGTCACTTATGGGCCCTTCTGTTTAGTATGGTTTAGATATGAATATAGATGTGTTTGGTCACTAGAGGTCATACACTCGTCACGACTTATCGGTTTGGATCGTGACATGCAACCCCCTGAACTTGTCCCTTTTTTCTATTTTAGCACCTTAGCTAAGAGTTGTTCTTATTGAACCCCTGAACCCGTCCTTCAGTGTGTCTATCAAACACAATCTGACTTACATAATGTTCTATCTTCAATGTAGCAACATGTTAATTTATATTCTAATTTAATTTTGTGTCATCTTTTAGCTAAGATTAGCAGCAATTAAGAAGGAAAAAAAGAGTAAACTTTTAATTAAACTGGCAGTGGAAGAGCAAAACCAACAGAAATTGATACATCCATAACCTAAAGAATAGCTTACCACACGTTTAAAATATTACTTCACCATCATTATCACAATTTTATTTTTGCTTCTAATAAAAATCAGATTTAGAAGATTTAATAGGAACAACACTTAGTTGAGGTGCCAAAATGAAAAAAAGGGATAAGTTTAGGGGAATGCATATGAAGAAAATATGATATTTTCCTTATAGATAATAAACTAAATATTATATAATTAATATAGTAACTAGACTTAGAAGGAAACTAAATGTTCTAGAATATTCCTAACAAAAAAAAAGTAAATATTTCTGCCACTAATTAAATTATGAAGCGGAAGGAAAGTAAATTTTAACATAAATCACTCATAATATATATACATAAATAAAATAAAATAAAATAAAATAAAATAAAATAAAATATCGATAGAGCATAAATTTTCAATAAAGGAATGGCAATTGACTCCCATTAGGCAAGAACAACTCTCTTCTTGTTGACGGTACACTATTCTTTGGTTTTTTGGTCAACCAAATACTAGCATTTACTTAAACAACTCCCTTCTTGTTGATTGTACACTATTATTTTGTTTTTCGGTCAACCAAATACTAGCATTTACTTAAAGAAACTCGTACAGGAGAATCCATACACTTGTGTATAGGCGTATTACATGGAATTACAAAAGCGGCTACTAGAGCTAGTCCTATTACAAACTAAAGGAAGATTAAGTATTATTGCTATTCAAACTACTTGTTTTTTTTTGTTTTTTTTTTTTTGGGGTTGGGGGAAGGAGGGGGGGGGGGGTGGAGGGGTGTAGAGCTTCCGGAGGAAACTTAGGGGTCGTTTGGTAGAGGGTATAAGATAGGATATGGATTATTCCCTTTTCTCGTTGGTATAACTAATACTGGTACTAATAGATGTTGGGATAACTTTTCTAAATGACCATCTTGCCCCTTAACTTGTTTCATATATACGTATTACGTTGTTCCAAAAATTTCTTTTCTCATCTTCACTTCTCCCACCAGAGCTTTGGGCACTCAGCTATGGGAGATTGATACTCCAAGAAATCCAACATATTGATACTCCAAGAAATTCATCTGTGTAAGTTTGTCCTTTTATTTTCTTCTCCTTTTCTGTTATCATTAAAAAAAAACATTTACCATTCTACTTACAAATTGATAAGTTTTTGGTATCACAAGAAATCTTCTCCCTTCGACTTCATGTTTTCCTCCTCTTTTTTTTTTTTTTTTTTTTTTTACTTTCTTCTTCTTGTATTTTTTTTTTTTAATTTTGTATGTTTATTGATCATTGAATTAGCAGGTCTTATTGTTTAGTTTCTCTCAGGAGTAATACCATGCTAAATCTGAGTTCCTCTTAGATTTCTTCGGTTGTATTCCTCTTATCAGTACTAATGTGGAGAAATGGTTAAACTTTTTTGAAAATGAGAGGAAGATTCACATTTTGTAATCACTAAAGTTGGGGTTTGGATTTTTGTTGTACTGGTTTTGATTTTTTGAAGCTTCAAATTTTTTAATGTTATTTTTATGTTACTAATGGAGATTTAGCGGGATATTGGCATTTTTTACCTTCTTTTGATGTAATGATTCAACTAGAACTATTGTGTTTATAGATGACTATACTATTTCTAATTGTCACCAGTTATAAAAGAGGACTATATTGCGGTGAAAAACGTAACTCTTTTGTGAAATTTATTTGTTCTAGTGACTGATGGTGACAATAGTGAATTTATTTGTACATGAGAAGAAAACAAGAACTCAATTTTATATTATGTAATATCTATGTTTCAGTATATATACTCAGTTTAATAATGATTTTGTAATTTTTAAATTACAAATAGGAATCTATGGATCCTCAACAATTGTGTGATGTCGAATCCTTTATCATCCTTGAGGAGATTATGGTGCATTCATATGTTGTCTTTATTTGTCTTTTTATGGCTATTTACAACATAATTTTAAGAAGACAATCTAGAAATAGACGGGTCACTCGATATAGCACATGTGCTAGAATTTCTAAAATCATGTCTCATATAAATTCTACATTCGTGACAGTGATATTGTATGTATTGATAAGCTTAGGATGGATAGAAAGGCCTTTCACATTTTAGCTTCTTTAGCCACGAATATTGGAGGATTGACAGACACTAACAATATGTCAAGCACTAAAAAGCTAGCAATGTTCTTAAATATTTTGGCTCATCACGAGAAGAGCAGGTCTATCAAAGTTTATTATATTAGATCGGGTGGAGTGTAAGTCAAGCCTTTAATGAATGTCTAAGAGCAATTCTCAAACTAACTCCATTTTTACTTGTTAGTCCTAATCCAGTGGCTGAAGATGAGACTGATGATCGATGGAAATGATTTAAGGTAGGTAAATTTCAATATAACATTTGATTTACTATAGAAAGATTTAAAAAATTATCATGTAAGTATTTTGTTAATTTATTTTATAGGGTTGTCTAGGTGCATTGGATGGTACTTACATTCCCATTAGAGTTCGAACTATAGATAAGCCAAGATACATGACACATAAAGGAGATATTTGATCAGCTTTGGTCGAGATCATATTGAAGGAATGAGTAATCACACATCATCTTCTGACCAAGCATAAAAAAGGTCGAGCCGAGCAAAACCTCAGAGCTGAAGGTCATGGACACTAGAAGAAGAACACACTCTTATTGATGATTTAAAGGATTTGTGCATCAAGGTTTGGAAAGCGGATAATGACACCTTTAGGCCCGGATACATGACGGAATTGGAGTTTTATTTAAACAAAATCCATCCTAACTGTGGATTGAGATCTCAACCACATATTAATTCTAAAATAAAAAACACGGAAGAAGGATTTCGGGACTATAGCTTTATTAAAAAGTCGTAGTGATTTGGGCTTTCAATATGGTGAAGGAAGAATTATAGTTGATGATCCAAGCAAATGGGATAAGTTTGTTAAGGTAATGAAAATTTTATTTTCTGCTTATCGTATATGTTGTTAATAAAGTATCTTAACATGTGATTTCTATTGCATATGCCAAGAAAAAGAGAGATATGGCTTTAGTAGTTTGGCTCTTTACTATGCTTGTCCTCAAATTCTAAAGTCACTAACTTAACTAAAGGAAGTAATATTGTTTTATGTCAAGACTACTGCCTTAGCTCTATGTTAGGATTGTTAACTTCACTAACTTAACTAAAGGAAGTAATATTGTTTTATGTCAATACTATAATATCATGTCTATTCTTGGACTTATTCCTTTTGTTGCATTAATTTGTATGGTTTGTGGTATTAATTTGTATACTTATAAAGAACTTATGTTGATTGAATATTTTGCTTTATCCTATTTTATCATAGGATGATTCAAATGCCAGAGGAATGCAAAACAAGACATGGACATTGTTCGAAGATTGGGAAGAAATATTTGAAAAAAATAGAGCAACGGGAGAGTTTACAGAAGGGTCGGAAGATGCTTTTGAGGAAATTGTTAGGAGCCAAGGTCAAAGATTTTCTACTGACAGGAGATTAGGATTTCTTATTGAAGTTGATGATGAAGAAGATGCTAGACATGAACCTGATGTAGCCCCTGGAGAAGCCGAAAATGCTCATAGACCTAGTAGGGCTTCTCAAAGTGCAGATAAAGCTTCTGAAAGTGTAAATCCCGAACACCAACAAAACCAACAACAAGGTAAAAATACTAGAAGCTCATCTTCTAATGTCAATGATAAAGAGAAAAGCAAAAAAAGAAAAAGAACTGTTGAAGATGTTAACGAGACAACTTCAAGGTATTTAGTTGATGTTATCAAGAAATTTACGACAAATCACGGCAAAACAATGGGTGCTTTAATTGACATGTTTGGGGCGCGTGATGAATCTGAAATTCGTGGAAACGTTTTAGATATCCTTTCATCCCCTGCTTATCAAGAGTTGTATAGTCCAGATCAACAAATCAAAGCATCAATGGGGCTTACTTCTGATGTTAGAAAAATGGATTTGTTCTTACTAACGGGTGAACTTTAATGTCAAAACATTTTGTGGATGATTGTCAATGACATGTTTCCAAGTATATGAATATGATTGTAAGGGCTGGCCATGGGTTGATGTTTTCGCTAAATTGACGACTTTCAAAAGGGTTAATGATTGTATCTGTTTTTGAAGCCTCAGCTCTATAAACTTGATATGTAGTCTGGAAGAGCATGAGGATGTAGATGTCAATGTTATATGTATGGATAGTTGTCAATGATAGGTTTCCAAGTACATAATATGATTGTACGAGCTGGCTATGGGTTGATAATTTTTGCTAAATTCACGATCTTCAAAAGGTTTAATGGTTGTATTATATTTTGATGCCTCTACTCTATAAACTTGATATGTAACGGAGAAGAGAATGAGGATGCAAATGTAAATATTATATATGAATGCTAATCATATATTTTGAACTTTTCTTATGGTATGGTATTTTGTGTATGTTTCTACAAATCTTAGTTTCAGTTTCTGCACTCATTTTTGTACAGTTTTTGCATCATTTTGCACAGTTTATGTATTTTTGCATCATTTTTTCACAGTTTCTGCATTTTTTGCTTCAGTTTTTGCATTTTTCTGCACAATTTCTACATAATTTCTGCATCATTTTTGCAGCTTTCTGTATTTTCTGCATCATTTTTGCACAGTTTCTGCATCATTTTTGCACAGTTTCTGCATTTTTTGGCTTCAGTTTTTGCATTTTTCTACACAGTTTCTACATCATTTTTGCACATTTTCTGCATCATTTTTGCACAGTTTCTGCAATTTTTTTGGCTTAAGTTTTTGCATTTTTCTGCACATTTTTTGCATTTTCTACATCATTTTGCATGGTTTTCTGCATTTTTGGCTTCAGTTTTTGCATTTTTTACATAATTTTTGCATTTTCTGTATCATTTTTGCACAGTTTTATGCACAATTCTTGCATTTCCAGCACCTAGTTTCAGTTTCTGTTTTTTTGGTTTCTAGGCAACCAATTTACTAGCTTGAGTGACTAACCAAAGTTGTAGGAAGAAAAAAAAAAAAGGAAACAAACTAGTGAGAGTTCATTATAATGGGTAATTTATAACCTATGCACCAAGTTGGATCTCTTGTATGTTTTTGCACTTATGCACAATAAGTCATTAGAATTTCAAGGTTAAAATTGGAAATGAAAACTTTAGCTAGGTTTATCCAACTTCAAACCAAACACATGCTTTGAATTATACATGGTATATCCCATCTTTAATCCAATGAACCAAACAAAGGACTAGCTAAATAATCCAGGGATTATTTAGTCCCAGGCTATAATCCCAAAGATAAATTTATCCGTGTACCAAACGACCACTTAGAGTACACAATTGGCGAGGGCTAGAGCTACTACTATTGTAGTACTGCTAGCTGCTGGATGAGTTGCGAAAACGATTTTCAGAACTAGTATTAATATTACGAAGTATTGATATGCTGCATCCTGTTGTAGAGGTTGTGCGAGAAAAGGTGGTGGCTCTTCAAAAAATAAAAGAATAAGAAATAGACGATGTTCCACCGAGCTCTATTCACTTAATTGGAGGCTTAGAGCTCTGATTAGCTACCCCCACCACCCCCCTGCGCCGCCCTGCCCCCAACACTCCAATTTTGGAGAATCTATAGTGTTTTCACATTTTTTTTAGCGTGATTCGAACCCTGGACCTACTGATCGTGGATGGAGCAACCCTCACTTGTCTAAAGCTTAGTAGTCTATTAGAGATTAAATTGATGGTAAAACGATATATATGAATTTTGTATATAGTTTGTCGGTTTAGTTCAATTTTGTTTTTCATTTATTAAAAATCAAACCAAAACAAATATTTGTCTTAATTTTTAAAATTTAAAATCAGACTAAACCAAACGCAAAAATGCGTGGATTTATTTAATCGATTTTTTTTTTCCGATTCTCGATTTGAATCGTTTTTCGTTTTCACCAAACAGTGAATATCAATCAAAGCTTGGTGGACGCTCCAATAAGCAATAATCTCTTGATGCTTTCTCTCTTACTGCTTTCTCTCTTACCATTACTTAGCATGTTTAACTTTACTTTAATCATATATATATTGTCAGTTGCAATTTTTCTTAATTAGTGAATTTTTATTGAATTTTAAATTTATTTTTAGGGGTTGTAAATGCATGAAAGGTATAAAAATCAAGCAAAAATACAACGAATTAATTATTCATATTAGGAAAAATGTATCATTTAGGAATCATTTGGTTTACAATCCATAATTATGAGAAATTATACTATATAAGTTATTTATGTAGTAAATAATAATATCGTATAATTATTATATGATAAATAATAACACAAAATTTGTTTTGTGGTGAATAATATTTCTGGATTGTTATGAATCTCCTTCCTTTCCTATCCAAGAAAAGTGATTTACGTTGACAGTTAATGTTTTAACAGAATAAAAAATAGGGTCAATCCTACTTTATTCCATAACAGGGTTGGTCCTCTTATATAATTTTTTCCGGTGAAATTTTCTTTTTTAAATAACGATGCTTATAATTTTTCTTTTTAGAATTAAAATACGAAAATACATAACTCTTATTATTGTCATATTCACCTATTTCGTTGAAAATAATTTACTACTTTTAGGATATAACAACCTTTTGAAATAATCTGTTAATAAATTTCAAGTTATGTGACATTCGTTTTACTTGCACACGTATTAAACTTTTGGGTTCTAATTGCACAGCAACAGTCTACCTAATTTAGCTCTCTAAAATTAGCTTTGGGTCAGCTATGAATATTTTGTATAGTAGCAATTCCATCCGCTAAGATATATATCACAATAATTTCCACATAAATAGATTGTTTAAGCATATCTTCTTTATTTTCAAAAAGACTCAAATGAGCCAAGCAGATAATTTTGTTTTCTAAAAATAATCAGTCCAATTTTTATCCTATTTGAAACATTTTTCTAATTATATTTATATAAGCAATTCTTTGAGCATTATGGACGAATTGCTTGGTTAGATGAAATCAATCGGCACTTATTTGAGTGCTTATGTTTATGCAAATGTATAGAGAACTTAAATCTAATAAATAATAGTTATATATTTTTCGTATTTTAGTTCTAAGAAAAAAAAAACTTTATTCAGAAAATGAAAAGTCGAAAAGTCTCACCGGAAAATATTATATAAGGGGGTTACAATTTCTATTCAACATGTGAAGAAGGTATTGTTTTTCAATCTTTAAATATTAAGGAGTAAAGTAAAACTGACTCTTAGCTTAAATTCATTAAAAATGAAGAAAACACAAGCTTAAGTTAATCAAGAAAAGTATCTGAAGAGAGTTCTTTTTTGCTTTGATTTTTTTATTTTGGATGTTCAATAGAACAATGGATGAGGTGAATGAGAGAATTCATTGATTACCAAAGGCAATTTTAGAGGAGGAGTTAAAACTCAAAAATTTAATGCACATGCAGGTAAAACTTATCTTCTAAAAGAAGTACGTTATTTTTAACTGAATATATTTTCGTATTTTGATTCTACATTTTATTAAAAAAAAAAAGAGAATTCTCACTCAAAAATAAAGGAGTTATTGTTTTCATTCAATAGGTAGATAAATATCGATTTCCAAACCTTAAATGGTAGGGGAGTAAAGTGAGGTTGAATCTAAAACATACCAGTGATAAATTTATTCCTTTTGTCCAATTTATGCGAAAGTATGAAAATTAAAGAATTTATACTTTTTTATGTGAATTTGAGAGATATTTTTCTAATGAAATATATTATTACTTGTAGTCAACAAAATAATAAATTTTAAAACTTTACCTGCCCGACCCCATTTTAGGGCAGACTTGCTATAGCCTCTATATTCTTTCAACAAAACCCCCTCCCCCACGATGTGAAGAGTTGCTTATTCTTGTTCGTTGGTTCTACTCCCAACCCCTGGGTCCCACCCTTTTTCTTCTTTCCTCTTTAGGTTTCGTTGTTCACCTGCGAACCACCTTCATCGATTTACTATTTTCGGGTTCCTTTAAAATGGACCCTCAGTTCACCGGAAAGCCCATTCAGGCCCAATTCTACTCAACTCAAACCGACTTAGAGCAGATGCAGGACACCCCTACACGTGGGTCCCGCCATCGTCGAGCCCAATCCGAAACCTTTTTCCGTTTCCCAGACTTCGATGACGACGACATGCTCTTAGACAACTTTAACATTCAACCCCCTTCTTCACTTATACAGCCTTCCAATTCACCCGATTATTCTTCATCTGCTGGGCCGCCGTCGGATAACCCGGCCCATTACCGGAGTCTATCTGTTGATGCTGATTTTTTTGATGGACTGGACTTTGGTGCTGGTGGTGGTGCTGAGAAGAGGGTGATGACTGGTTCTGGTGGGACACGTCATAGGCATAGTAATTCAATGGATGGCTCTTTTGATACGACCTCGTCGTTTGAGTCTGATTCGCTTTCGGTTAAGAAAGCTATGGCTCCTGATAGGCTTGCTGAGCTGTCACTTATTGATCCCAAGAGAGCTAAAAGGTTACCCTTTTTTTTTTTTGTAAAGAAAATTTTGTTTTGTGTTTTTTAATATGTTTGCTAGGCGTTTGGCGGAGTCAGGATTTTAACTAAGGGGTTCAAAAATACGAAGAAGCCAAGGGGGTTCAATAATTACTATGTATACATAAAACTGTGTAATTTTTCGCCGAACCCCTTGACCCTTACTGGCTCCGCCCCTGGTTTAGACATAAAAAATGTGAAATTTGGCTTCTTGAGCTGCCCCTGATTGATCCCAAGAGGGCAAAAAAGGTTACATTTTTAATTTTGTTTTGTGTTTTTAAATATGTTTAGTGGGTTTTTAGACATACAAATGTGAAATTTGGAAAAAGTAGTGTTTGGAAAAAAGTTAAAAAAATTGGTATTTTTGGAAATTGGAGTTGTGTTTGGAAATGAATACAAATTGTAAAAATGTTTGGAGTGAAAAATGTGAAAACAGCTTGAAGTTAAATTTCGGAAAATTGTAACACTTGTATGTCCAAACATGATTCCGGAATTAAATTCCGGGAAAAAAGTGAAAATTATTCATGGTCAAACAGGCCCTTAATAGACTATTAGTACAAATTCGGGGTGCAAGTTAATATATTTTTTGTTTACGTATCATTCTGGGCAAGTGATTTATAGAGAAAAAATGTGTTTTGGAATCTTTTATTGGGTTTGTTAAATTGGTTTTGGACTGGGTTAGGTGAGGAAATGGAGGAAAGTAGATGGTAGTTGCAATTCTTTGTTTTAAGTCATTTGTTGTTTCCTTGGAGTGCTGAAATAGCATAATTTTAGCTGGCGATAACATATTTTAGTTTAACTTGGTAGGATGGATTCTTCAAGTGTGGATAGAATATTTACATATGGTCTAATAATACTCTCTCTTGGTCCCTAGAATAATGGTGGAGTTTGGAGTACAAACGTCAATGGAACCCTTTTTTTTTTTTTTTTTTTTTTTGTGAAATTACTTAAAGGTACTACAAAACACAAAAATTTAAGTTAATACTATGAATTTTAAAACGTGCAAAACGGTTTGTAGTCAAAAGTAAAATATTAACTCCTCAAATGTAATACTGTCATTCTTTCTGGGGTTGAAGGAGCATTTAGAAGCAATTTTAGATTTGGAAAGAGATGCAAGGACGGGACTTGGAGAAGGGAGAAGAAACAAGTAAATTTAGAAACAATTCGGAAATCATGCAAGTTCCATGCTCTCTCGCTCAAGGAAATGTAAGGATATGAGTTGGGAGGGAGAGTGGGAAAGAATATGATGAACATTTTCCACAATTATCATGTTTTGAATAGCTGAAACGGCTTCCCATATATTTCTCGCAGACAACCATGATGTCTTATCACTACCAGACAGGATTTATGCTAAACAACTGGCTAAACTAGTCATACTGTTATCATGTCTCTTTTTTCTTAAGGAGAGGGAAGAGGGATTAAAAAGGAGGATTTGAGACCTATTAATTAATAGAACAACACAAGAAGCATGAGGAAATGGAGAAGAATGAACCAAAGTCTTGAAGGAAACACTGACTAGCTTGTTGCTTGTGTTTGGTTAACTACTATACTGACTTCGATTTCTTTCTCATCTGCACATTAGGAAGGAAAAAGAAAAAGAAGTTAATTGCAGCCTAACTAGTAGCTCCTAAGTCAGGCTACTTTGTTGAGGAAGAGATGCTATTGCACCTTCTATGGTGATACAGCATGATATAGAGCCAAACAGAAGGAGGCTGTAGTATTTTTAAGCTGCTGAATGTTAAAGTGATGAGTAAATTGGGAAGTATCGTTGTCAACTTTTGGAATGTGAAAGTTTTGAGTAAATTGGGAAGCATCTTTGTCAACTTTTGGAATTTGAAAGTTTTCTTACTAAAGGACATAGTTGCATTGTTTCTTTTCTGGATCTCATGGCTTCCCAGCATTTATTCTTGGTCGTCTCATTTTTTTAAACCATAATAATATGCCCTTTTGCCTGGTCCAAAAAAAAACCTTTTGTTGGATGAGAACTATAGAACCGGACTGCAAGTTCTAGCTTTTAAATGGAGTTTTCATTTTCATGCAATTTTACAGGATTCTAGCAAACAGACAATCTGCTGCACGTTCTAAGGAGCGAAAAACTCGCTATACTGGTGAGCTAGAGAGGAAAGTGCAGACTCTGCAGACTGAAGCCACCACTCTATCTGCTCAGATCACAGTTCTACAGGTATGGAATTATGCAGATATAAACATGTAATTATGAAATTCTGTTCTCTGAAGTAGCCTTACATGTTGAATAGCTTCTCATTTTTAGCAACATATTGTTAAATAATGTACGTATGCAGCAAAGTCACAGCATCACCAAGGGCCGCAGCTTTATTTGATGTCTAAACTAAGACATGATTGGTTCACT
The DNA here is from genome assembly GCF_029784015.1 of Lycium ferocissimum. Taxonomy (NCBI): domain Eukaryota; kingdom Viridiplantae; phylum Streptophyta; class Magnoliopsida; order Solanales; family Solanaceae; genus Lycium; species Lycium ferocissimum. Next base: position 24,526,393 of record NC_081345.1, on the reverse strand, counting down.
TCACTTGATGACCTTGATCTTGAATATATATATTTGTAATTGAACACTCGGACAGGGTTTCTTTTTCTCCTTTCTCCATTTTCCTATATTTAAGAAAAAAGGTCATTTTACCTCGAGTTCATGGTCAATCAAATTTCTGTCCTAAGGAACATTCCGAAACGAAAAGACTCTGGAGTTGCGTTGATGGAATTTCCAAAGCCTTCGTTAGTTGGCTAAGACTAGCTAGCAAAACATAGTCCAACTCATTTTTGTATGGACTCCGAAATTTACATATAGCTTCTGCAATCAAAAGATGAAGCAACTGATAAAGCAATACGATCAATAAATATGGCTTAATTTTCATTTGTGGAGAGAAACAGTGTACAGGACTTATTGCATAACTGATTTAACTGGTAGGTTGGATTCCTTCCAGTTAAATTCTTGAATATGGAAAACAAGCAGACTTTTGTAAATGGGCTTGTTATACAACTTGCAAACCAAGATTGAAACCTTTTAGCCCCACTTATGACCGCAACCTTATCATATTTCTGGAGCTTTTGCATAATGTTTTGCTTCAAGCGTATTTTCTGTTGATCAACTCTTCTATACAGTTGGTACCTAATGTAAATGGTATTTTCAACATTTTTAGTTTGCTTGATAGCTCTTCTGTTGTGTTCTAATTTGTAACTACTGGTATCATTTATGAACGAAATTGCTATCATGGTGTGACCTAGTGGTCAATGACGTGGGAGGAGAACTCTAAGGTCTCAGGTTCAAATCCGTGCGGAGGCAAAAAAGATTAGGTGATTTCTTCCATTTGCCTAAGCCTTGGTAGGCAGAGTTACTACCTGTTAGTGGGAGGTAGTAGGTTCCCGGGGGAGCGTATGCTTGCCCGCACAACACTAGCAATTGCTGATCATTTTTTGAAAAATTTCTCACTGTTTCATTTAGATTTATGAATATACTATTGCTGTAGCATCTTAGGCTTATATTCACTTTATAAGATATCCAAGTAATTATGGATCAATTGCTTCTATCACATATGCACCTCAGCTCAAATTCAGATGATGTGAAAGAAGCTGTAAGAAGCTTTGTCTGTCATGCTACTCAAGTGTTAGTGGGAGCTCCAATCTTTTGCTCTACAAATATCTCCTTATGCCTAGTTCATTGCAATTTGAAATTTTGTGGGGTACTCCTTATCGGTTTGTGCAAACAGTTCCTCTGAAAAGCTAGTTACTTGCAATTCTGTCTTGGGAAGCGGATAGCTTTTTTATGATTACCGCAAAAGATTTTAGCCATACCTTTTCATTTTCGCCCACTACTCTGTCTTGCAATCAGGTGTTTTTAAGTGGAAGCACATCTCAGTGGTGCTCAAAAGTGAAACTTCCTTGTCTAGGATAGTCATATTCCTCAGAATAGTTTTGGCATTAACATTTTTCCAATATCAGAGGAAGAAATTCTTGTTGCTGCTAGTACTAATACTGGTGGAACCGAGGTCAATACTAATCAGTGGAACCATCGCACTTGTTAACAATGCATCAGTATGCTATTCTTTTACTTACTGTTTTCTTCTCTTGATGCAAGAATGGCGAGTATGTATTTAACTTTAAAGGCATCACGTATCTGTTACCTTTATCCAAAAAAAAAAAAAAAAAGGCATCAGGTATCTCTAGTTATTACAAGTGAAGCTTCAATTTTGACCTATTGATTGTCCGCATAGCACTTTGCCATTCTGCTTTCCTCCTGTTTTTCCTTTTTTTTTTTTTTTTTGGGGATGGGTTGAATAGCTTGGTGTTGCTTTTCAACCTTTGCTCTTATTTCTTTTCTGGACTAACATATAGTATGATACCGTTACATGATGCAGTTTTTTTTTTTTTTGGTAACTGATACAGATTTTTATTTGTGCACAAGGGCTATTGTTATTTGTTTATATAAATGTGTATTGGCTGGCACTATCAATATATTGCTGGAGGGAACATCCCCAAGATAATAACAATTGCCAACACATTGTTTGCTAAAACCAGTGGTTCATTTCCACAAAGTAAAACATGTAGAATTTTGAACTGTCAATCTGTCGTCCTCATTTCACGCAATTTTGGATGTTGATGCAGAGAGATACCTCTGGATTAACTGCTGAAAACAAAGAACTCAAATTTCGGTTGCAAGCTTTGGAACAACAAGCACATCTTCGAGATGGTATGTCTCTATTATAACTTGATATAAACTTTGCTCTTATAATCTGGCCATAAAGATACTTGTGCACATAAGAGTTTTAAGCTTAAGATAGTGAAGGGTGAAGTGTTTGGTGGGTCAAAGCATGAACAAAATCCTGTTAAAATCCTCCAAAAACAGAGCATTTTGAGAAACATTCTAATTATTTTTTCTGCAATCTCGTTTTAAAGAGAAACAGGGGTTTTACTGTACCAGCAAATGAGATTGGTAAACCTGATGCTGTTTTTAACAAATTTATATTACTGTCACTCTTGTGCTTTGCTATCTGTATCTTCTCCGTTCTGCTATTTGTCTTTACTTCTGTGTTTCACCATCACATCTCCCTTCATCCCTGATGCCATCATATTGAGTACACTTCTATCTCCAAATCTGTTGGCTTCGAGTGAGTTTTCATTTTCAACTCTCCTTTACAGTGTAGTTTCGGGGAAATCATTACTCTTCCCGTAAACAAGTCTTCTAAAAGAACCAGAAAATGTAATGTGTTTCTCTCTTTATCTCTCTCTCAAGCAGAACAGAACTGGAAAAGTTTAGATAAACTGAAATAAATTTTTGATTCAGTCAATTATTATCCAAAAAAAATTTAAACCTCCATTATCAGCAGCACCTCTAGGATAAAGATCCTCTTTAAGGTGAAAGTATGTCAAAATTATTATTTAAGATTACTATAACGGGAAAATTACAGCCAAATGCCATTCAGCCATCTACTTTACAAAATTTATGTACATAGTGTATAGGTAGTATATAAAGTATATTAAATATACATATACTATACATACATACACAATATATACGTACCTATAGACTACATGTACAGCCGAAGTGTATAGGTATTGGTAAACTAGATGGCTGAAGGTACATTAACGTAAGTTTCCCATACTATAACATCATTGGCTTGCAAGGTTTTATGTTCTTCCCTTTTCTAAGGACTTGCCTACTCTAGTATTCTTCAGTGATATTATTTGTTTCTCCACTTTTTTGTCCAAGCTTGCTTATATGATATGTGATAATAATAGAACTATAGTACTGATATATATGCGAATAAATTTCAGCTCTAAATGAAACTTTGAGGGAAGAAGTGCAGCGGCTTAAGATTGAAGCAGGCCAAATTCCAGCTGCGCATGGAAATAGAGGAATGCGTTCTCATTTACCTCCCCAACCGCAGTCCTTCGTTCAATGTGGTAATCACCATGCACAACACCAGCAACAGCACATTCCGCGTTCAACTGCTAGCACCCAAACTGTCCCGGGACAGTCTCAAAATAGCTTCTTCAACTTCAACGGCAGGGCATGAATGTCTCAAAGGTGAACTGGTCTGGTTGGTAATTTGGCAAGTGAGGGCCTTGTAAATATTGATATATGTAGATGTGTAGTTTGTTAAAGGCTATTGAACGAGTGTTGTTCAGCTCATTAGTTTGTAACTTATCAATATTTGCTATATCTTGTTGAACATCAAATATTTAAAATTATCAGAATGTATTCTTTCGATAATATCGTGGTATGGTGATGTTGGAAGATTTCACAACTAGCACAGTAGCACGTTGTGTACCATATGTCTTAAAGTCGAAATTTTGTTTGACATTTAAAAATACGTTTTGTGAGTACTATTTCACGTTGTATGCCTGATGAGAGAAATGAGTCTCGTGTAATCTTTCTGTAGACTATAATATGTTTCAATGTTCCTCTTAGGATAATGAATTTTTTGGGCACAAATTACATTTGAAAAGAAAGGAAGGAATCAATCGGTTAGTGTGACAATAATTGGTCCTTTCCAATCTAGTTTTCTCCCCGGAAGAAGACCTACTGATAATTGTATCATTATCCGGAAATTATGAACCGTCTTCAACATTCCAAGAGTAAACGAGGGAGACTTAGAAAAAGCGTATGACAAGTTGGATTGGTCTTTTATTAATCGTGCTTTATATTTTTTCAAATTTCCTCCGCTCATTACAAAATTGATCATGAGTTGCATTTCTACTTCATCTATTTCTATTCTCGTTAATGGTACTAGAACTCCTTTCTTTAATTCCACTAGGGGAATTAGGCAAGGGAATCCCATATCGCCATATATCTTTATCCTTTCTAACTATATTAACTATCAGGTGGATATTGGACTTTTGGAACCTATTAGGCTGATTGCTTCTGGCCCTACTTTCTCTCATTTGTTTTATGCCGATGATCCAACATTTATGTGGCGAGCCTCTACCTTTTCTATTCAAACGATTAAGAAGTGTCTAGATATTTTTTGTGCTCTCTCTGGACAAACCATTAATATTGCCTAAGTCTTAAAGTTATTTTTTCAAATTGTTGCTTTACGAACATAGTTCAGTTCACCACTGATTTATTTAATATTAACTCTACTAACAACTTCGAAAAATATTTGGGTTACCCTATCCTTAATCATTCTCCCAAACCAAGGGATTTCCAATATATTATTAATCAAATACATAGCAAACTTTCCGCTTGGAAAATTAATTTTCTCACTAGTGCTGGCAGGCTAGCTCAAATTAATGCTACCCTTAATACCATTCCTGCTTATGCTATGCAATATAATTTCCTGCCAAAAAGGACACACAAATTAATCGATAAGATCCAAAGAGATTTCCTTTAGGGTATAACAGTGGAACGTACGAAATTACATTATCATAACTAGTCCACTGTGACAAAATCTAAGGAAAAGGGTGGTTTGGGAATAAGGAAGGCTGATCACAAGAATTTAGCTTTACCAACAAGTTTGGCTTGGAGATTGTTTATTAAACCAAACTCTATTTGGGCCAACTGTGTAATCACTAAATGCTCACAGGGTTAGTACTACTAATTGCTCCTTCATATGGAAAAATGTTCTTAAAGGGTGGGAGCTTTGCTTCAAAGGTATGTTTTGAAGGTTGGCAATGGTAATACTATTAATTTTTGGAACCATATTGGATTAGTAATAATGTAAAGTTCAGATCCTTACTTCAGGGCCGCCTTCATCTTACTTCAGGGCCGCCTTCATCTTAGTGACCTGAATACCACCATTGCTCACTATAGAACTGACCATGCTTGGAATTGGAATAAATTCTCCTTGCTTATCACTGACGAGATTAAGAGTTGTATGTTAGATGTTGATATATTGGATAATTCCCCCAGTAGAGATATCCCCATTTGGGGTCTTAATTCCAATGGTATGTTCTCCACCTCTTCAGTAGATAAACTTCTTCAAACTTCCAATGATCAGACTACTAATTTCTGTTGGATATGGAAACTCAAGACTTTAAACAAAATTAAATTCTTTTTATGGCAATGTCTTCGTGATCGGCTTCCTACAAAAAAGTATCTCCACAGACTTAATATTATAAATGATGCTTTTTGTCCTACTAGTACGGGGCAGATTGAAACTACTAATCATATTTTTGTTGACTGTCCTATAGCTAAGAAATTATGGTTCGATCTCGGAGTTCCTAATATGGATGCTATAGACCCTCACAAGCATTGGCTTGAAGTCATTCGAGATTCTAATACTCGTATGTCCAACCCCTTGCTTATTTGGGATATCCTATACCCTTTCGCACTTTGGCATTGGAAAAATAGGAATTATAATATTTTTCATCATACTACAAACCATGTACGTTATCAGGATGTCCTTAGTACCACGTTGGAGTTTACATATACTAACTTCATCCCCACTAAGAAGACGACGCGCAATCTTTATGTCAAGTGGTTTCCACCAGATATGGGATGTGCCAAACTCAATATAGACGGAGCCTTTACTAGTATCAATCAGTATAGCAGATTAGGGGGTGTTCTACGAAACTCTCAAGGCAGTTGGATCATGGGTTTCCTCACAAAAACTCAAGCACTAAATCATCTCGGTAGAATTAAAGGCCCTAGTATATGGCCTACAAACAGCTTACGACCGCTGAGGTAATTCAGCTCCTACAATCTTCTTCCTTCCCCTTTGACAATTTAATTTTACAATGCAGGTTTTGGCTGAAGAAATTGGGGAATCCAGTGGTGCGCGACAACTTTCGTGAAGGAAATCAAGTAGAGCATATGTTAGCCCAACATGGACGTCAAGAAGTAGTTGCCGTGGATGATCCTATGTTTTTGTTAACTCCTCCATCTTTTGTTATGGAAACTATTAGTAATGATGTGTCTAGTCTTGGTGTTATTAGAAAAGTATCTACTAATGTGTGTAATAAGGTAGTTATGTTAGGGAACTTAAGTGTCATCCAATCTAATGTAATATCCGGCGGCTATGCCGTAATTATAAATAAATAAAGTTCACTTTATCAAAAAAAAAAAAAAAAAAAAAAATCATTACTGGTCTTTCCTTAAAAAAAAGAGCTTGACTATATGCGGGGACTAAAAAGGCAAAACAACCTAGTCCCGTTGAAAATATTTTGAGAAAATTACACCATAGGTGACTAACTCACTATACAAGAATTAAGAACATAAATAGCACAACTTTTCATATTCTACAAACAGAACACTATTTATTACATTTAAAAATAAATATGTGACAATGGGAATGTCCCCTAAATTAGGGAGTTATATCTTGTTTTCTTTATTTTCATTTATCCATCATTTAATAGATGAACCATCATTTATCTCTCTGATTTAAGGATAAACATCTACCAACTTATCTATCTTCTTCAACCAATATATCCTCCATCTCCTATTACTCATTCCTCCATTCTTTCATTTTATTTATAAAATATTATTTAGTTCACACAAAAAATTATACGAGGTCTATAAAATTAATTATACAAGGTATATAAAATTATTATACAAGGTATAACAAAACTTTACGAATATTATTCTATGTATAATAACGTATATTATTAATTATACTTTTGGTAATATTATTGATTATATCAATAATATTATCAGTATAATTATAATAATGTATATTATAATTATACTAGTAATATTTATGATTATAATAATCTATATTACTAATTATACCACTAATATTATGATTATAATAATAATGATTGAAAAAAAGATGAATATATGTATATTAAAGAGAGAGAAGGTTGAAAGAAGAGAAAGAAGGTAAAATTACAATTGTAAATAAAAATAATCATTTCTGTACAAGATTCTTTAGAAGAGAGAGAAAGATAATTCCATTATGCACAAAATCAGGGACAAACGAGGAAATTGGAGTCATTGCAATTTGTACAATAGAACTCTTATTTAATGTGTCATAGAATGTTAATTATATTTTCCTGCTAACAATATGTAAATATTATCATATTTTTGTCTACTTAAGTTTTTTTCCCAAATATTTTTCCCTTTTTATATGTCCATTACTATTTTTTCTTCTTAAATTTTGTTTCTCTCGTTTTTTTATCCATCTCCAATTAATTTAAGATTATGCACAGTCGAGGTATAACGTCGTGGCCCCACATGATTATGAGCAAAAGCAGTTAAACTTATCTGTTTATTGTGTTTGAAAATGTTTAGGTGACAGTGGGGGACGTGCTTATCCATTTTCAATTTGTGATTACCCGAATCAACTAGGTGCTTCCCTATTAATAAGGCTTCTCATCCTTGGAGAAAAAGTAAGGGTACAATTGGAATACCGTGGTAAAAAAAAAAAAATGGAACCGTTTCCTCTTCTTCTCTGACAGTACACAAGAAGTAACCGCTCCAAAATGTCTCCATAAAAGAAACCTATGCCTTCTATTCAACTTTTTCGGTCAATTCGAGATATGGAAAATCATCCTAGTGCTAGTTCCCATTGTTATCATCAATCTCTTTCTATTTCAAACAACTTTCTTCTTGATCATTGTCACCCTCAACTAGAACATCATGAAGAAAAACCATCAAGATTACCCATCTTTGACTCTACTACACATGTCCCATCAGACGATAATATGAGGTTCAATCAACCCCACAATAATCTCAAAAGGAAAAGAAGTAGATTCTTGAAAATTGGTGGTAACTCCTTGAAAAATACAAGTCCCGCTTCTTCTTCTTTTTCTGGAGTTAGTAAGCCTAAAATTACCAAAAAACCGCCAGACCCAAGTGCTCCCAAAATTACTAGGCCATGTACTGAATGTGGTAAGAAGTTTTGGTCATGGAAGGCTCTATTTGGTCACATGCGTTGTCATCCTGAACGCCAATGGCGCGGCATTAACCCTCCTCCTAATTTCAGGCCCGGACACAATATTAATGTTGATTCTCCAAATTCAGGTTCAGAATTTAGCCCTAGAAAAAAACACAAATCATCAATTTCTAGTGCAACTATGACCGATGAAGACCACGAAATTGCTGCCTGTTTGTTACTACTGGCCAATGGAACAAAACCTGATGACATTGTAAATAATGCTGAACCTGTTGACAATGTTGTGAGGGACAAGAACATTGTGGATATTGCTGCATCAGATCCTTGTTCTTCTTCAGGTCGATTCGAGTGTTCGGGTTGCAAGAAGGTGTTTGGATCACACCAAGCTTTAGGTGGACACAGGGCTAGTCATAAAAATGTGAAGGGTTGTTTTGCATCAACGTCAGTTTCAGGTTCAGGATTAACACAAGCTGTTAATACTAATTTGGATCTAAATTTTCCTCCTCCTGTTACATTAATGTCAGGTGAAGATCAGTATGATTCTTCATCTTCCTATTCTTCTGCTTATTCAGGCTCCGCATTGGACTTAAGGTTGAGGCTATAAGGGCCATCAACACTATTAGTCGTATATAGGTGTATAGTTAATGCGATATTGCTAGGATATAATAGAAGCTGTCAGTGGTATTTTGTGCTGTAATTTGGAGATTGGCTAATTCATGGCTCCAAATTTACAATTGTGATGTACTCCAAAATATTGATACACGTTTGTAGTTACTAGTTACTAGTGATAATAATACTAATTCCGTAAGTACTTATAACTTCTTTGGTGAACATTTGTAAGTTTACTTCCAGCTAATTCCTGGTGGTGTTTTTGTTGTGCATTTGGGTAAAATGATTCAGCTGAACACTTCAAATTGTTCGCACTGTTATTCCATTGTAGAAGTACTATTTACTATACTTATTGAGCATTTGAGCTTAACTTTTATTCACTGTATAAAAATTATACGGTCCCGTTACATCGTACATTATATTGACGCGTTTCAACGCTGTTGGGTCAAACGTGGTGTAGCTTTCAATTAGATTTTCTTGGAATCTAAATATTGTCACCGTATAACTTAACTTCCTTTGCTTCTTTATGGCATAATTAGTGTGCTGGGTGATTTCATTTTTGTTTTCTTCCATTTTATATATAGTACTAATTACTTCTATCCTCACTTTTTTTTTTTTTTTTTTTTAAATTTAAAGAATTGTGTAGAAGCCTTTATCTTCGGTTTTTTTTTTTTTTTTTAAGTTAAAGAGTCTGTTTTCCCTTTTCACTTTTCTGACTAGAAACATTTTAATTTATGAAGAAGGTTAGCTAGCTTATGTAAATGTAGTACTATCGTTATTGGCAGAAAGAACAGTGATTTTTGGAACTAAAATTTCCTTTCTGGTTTGAAGTGAATTGATGAAAAGTGATAGGGTACATTTTGATTTTAGACTTGAAATTGTATTTTAGATTGCGTTTATATTCAACTGCACTTTAGTCTATATAGAGAGAGCTTTCATAATATTCTTCAACTTATGGGATAATCTTCTTAACAAAAGGTTCATAATTCACATGATGCACTTATCTGAAGCTTAATTCACTCAAGAATCATTTTATCTAGAATGGTGAATTGATCCACTTTCAAGAGTTTAAGATTTAAAAAAAAAGTGGGGCTTGTAGAAGAGAATTTGAAAAAAGTACAAGATGGCGCAGAGCAGAGATGGTCAAATATTAATGCTATTGAATTATAAGTATGCGTTTGGACATGCGATTTCATATGGCTAAAGTCATAGATAGACCCTCAAACTTGTCCATATTTTTCACTTGGACCTTTTCAACCCAGCAACCGTATCCGAACCCTCCAAGAAGACGTTCATCGTGCCATATAGACACATGTCACCGTGCGTGTTGTCCACTTTTTTAGGAGCGTGAGAAGATTTCAAATGCTATTGATGTGGATCCCGCCGATGACAGTGTCAACAGAAAAAGGCAAAAAAAAAAACAACTTTTTCTCTCTCTCCCTTCATCTTCTCCAACACCATTACAGCACCAACAACAACATTTCTCCATTAATGGACCAAAAAAATCAATAGTCCTTTGAAATAAACACACAAAAAAACCCTTCATCCAAACACACCCTTTACTTTTCTTGCTTTTCCTTTCTTCTATTTCTTTGCTATTGATGTTTATTTTTTTTAAAGTAAATTATTTAGAAGAAAAAGAATTAGTTGGGAGTGGGAGGACGACGGATAACTAGTGGAGGAAGAAGAAAAAGAGAGAGAGAGGAAAGGGGCGGTGGGGGGGGGGAAGAAGAGAGAGAGGGTGGTGGGGTTTGAAGAAGAGGAGAGGGGTCGGTCGCGGGGGGGGGGGGGGGGGGGCCGAAGAAGATGACTATTATTGTTTTTACTTTTTTTTTTTTTTAAAATCCTTTTATTTTTATTTTTTAAAGCTAAAATCCACGTGGCTCTATCTTATTTGTTATTTTTGCGTGTGAATTACACGCACCATTTGTGTGTTGTTCGCATATTTATTTTGTGTTTAAATGGCACATTAACGGTGTCTTGAAGGGTTCATTTGAGACGACCCTCGGTTAAGGTCTAAATGAAAAAAATCGGACACAGTTCGGTGTCCATCTATGACTTTGGACATTTCATATCATGGTTTCATGTCATGAGATGAAATCAACGTTTGGACATGTCCCAAATCATCCAAAAAGGCATGATTTGGGATTTCAAATCATGATTTCAAAATTTTTAAATGTAAAACTTGACCCATAAGTTTATATTTTGTAAAAAAAGACCCATAAAATGGTAGATAATTTATAACAATTACTCCCACCAACCATTCACCAACCTCATTAACTTCGACCAACCTTTATTTATGTGGGAGGATTATATTAAAGAGTAGTTAAATTATTATTCATGTTAAATTTTCCTTTTTATTAAACTAAAGTTTGATCAATTGATGTTGTATTTTTTAGAAAGGCATTCTAGTAGCGTATTAATTTTGTTATGAACTATGACTTGCTCATTTGTTAAGGTTGTATAAGAATTGAGAAAGTTTTGATAGTTTTCACAACTTGTGGGATTTTTTATATCTATAAAAAAAAATACAACTTAAGAAATTCAAATTAATGTCTAAACATGATTTCATCTCATGCTTTCAAATCATGTCTAAACAGCTCTCAAGCCAATCATGGATAAACAGTTTCTAAGTGGTTGGTACTTGACTTTCAAGTTTCTATTTCATTTTTTGCCATATTATCCATTTATAGAAAGATCAGCTTGCAGTACTTCTAGCTCCCACGTATCCTCATTAATGACCATCTGTTATTTGTTGTGCAAATAAACAACATTAACTATCTACTGAAAATGATTAGCTTAACATACTCGGTACCTATTAGAATTGTCATTTTATTTCATATTCAATTAAAACATAATAGATACCAGAATAATTTACTAAGTTATCCTCATTTAATAATAAAAGCAGATTGATTGTTTCTTCTTAAATACCATCATCCTTCTTTAATATTAAGGATATCATTAGAAACAATAACCAATTTTTAATCTTGAAATATTAAAGTTACAATTATTCGAGGATAAATTTTTTGAGCTAAAGCGGTAATTAAAATGAGACGGGGAGTATAGGTTATAAAGGAGTCAACACCGCAATCTTGTATTAATTGTTTTAGTACATTTGAATTGTTTTGTTTAGAAGTGTTTATTGCTTGTCAAATTCTATTTAATTCCAATTGCTAGGTCAACATGTTAGTCAAATAAGTCGATTTTTCGTAGTTTCAACCTTCATATATTAACAGAAATGAATCAATTAAATTAACGTCTCACTAGGCAGTCCGATCTTGATCTTTTTGTAGTATTATTATTTTTGTATTAACTTCTAAAAATCACATCCAGCTGTCATTGAAATAGCTCGAAAGTCCATTTCTCAAAATTTAGCCATTTAGGTGATAGAACATTAATTTAATCAAATTTTGATTTATATGTTACAAAATCTCAAAATTTCACAAATAAAAGGTACAACACTCATGCTTATATGTAAAGACTAATAGTTATAAATTCTTAGCAGTGACTTACTAAACCGCAACAATATTAAAAAAAACTAAAATTTCGATTAAGTTAAACAATATTAGTCTAATTCTGTTTGATCTATCATCTATGTATGTACGACTTACTTTGTTAATTAGTTGATTGACTCCACACTCGAGCCGAGGGTCTTCCGAAAACAATCTCTTTACCTCCACGAGGTAAGAGTAAGATCTGTGTGCACTCTATTCTCCCAAAACTCCACTTTACGGGATATTGTTGTTGTTGAGCTCCAAAGTCCACATTGAATTTTCAACATAAGTTTCGTAAGCGAGCAAGACATTAAACTATGTGAGGTATGTATGTACTATGTACCAACCATCTTGAAAAATTCCATCTTCTAATAACCAAACTTCAATCTTTATTGAACGACTTTTGACATCTATTTATTAATGAACGACTTTTGATATAAGTATTTTAAAAGGAGGTATGCTATTTTATAATCAGTTACAACTCGTATAAAAGAAAATGACCTTACAAATATTTCTTGCTTTTTATTTATCGATCTCCTACGTTACATTTTACCGATCTTTTATGAAAATAATCATAAAACTAATTTAAAGAAAACCTTTGTGAAAAGATTGAGGTTGTTAAAGGCAATGGACTAAACAGGTTGATTTTCGCGTCAACACAGTGAAAATATACAAATTCAATTGCTGCTCGTACAACTGCGCATAGCATGATGTAACTTCTCTTTTTTTCCTACAAAGCATGATGTAACTTGAAATACCAAAAATTACACATTTTTGTCCTTCCAAACTGCCACTTACGTATAGTAGTAACTTTGTCTAACTGAATAGTTTTTCAAATCTCGTGATTTTCCCTTTTGAGACTAATTCTACTTTCTCATTTGTATGCTCTTTGTTTTATTTTCGTATTTTAAAGCAAATACTTTGACCTAAAGCTAAAATCTATAGGAAGATAATTGGAGCAGCTTTTTTCAGTTTGTTTTTCTTTTCGCTTCTTATAAGTGATTTTCACTGAAGTAATTTGGGAGTCTTGTCAAGTAGATATTGACTCGTTGAATTAAGCATTTTTTAATCATAATTTTCTGAAACTTTGGTGACTGATAAATTATATATTTCACTTTATTTTTTGGACCATTTCTCCTCTTCCCTCCCAAAATAAATAAATAAAAACAACGCTTTTTGATTTCATGACTTGTTCTTCTGTTTTTGTTAAAGAAGAGGTCAAATAGTAGTTGGGTCTTCTCCCTCTTCTGTAAGTTTGTTAGAGACATCGTGCTGAGGCTTCTCTTTTACTAAATTTTCATGTTCTAAGTTGAAAATTTTATAGAAAAGAGGAGGAAAAGAAGTTAAACATAACTAAAAAGAAGTAACAAGAGATCTAAATAATAAGAACAAAGCCTCATGCATGACATATATAACAACCAATATAAAGACTTCAGCCGCAGGGCTAGAGTTTTAGGTACGAGTTCGGTGGAACTCAGGCTAAATGTTTGTATTTATTTTAAGAAATTCAATTAATATGTATAAACAATTTGTTCAAAACACTGTAAGCTCTCTTTTCTAGAATCCAGAATATAAAAATTTATAGTAGGGTATATTTTGATGTTATTGATAATCATTCCATAATCATACAATGGTGTATTGATCTAGAACTTAACATAAAAAGCCAAGATATGAAGAACCCGAACCAAAAAAATCAACGGGTTCTACAAATAGCCTCTCTTTACAAAACTTAGAAGTTATAACTAGTCCAAATGCTTATATGAAGCTTTGGGGTGGGGAAGAGAAAAAAGATTAAAAATATCACATATATAAATGTATACTCACTAGTGAACCATGCACAGTTGGAGGCACCTTCAAAATATCCTCACAACTTATTGAAGGGAGATATAATTTTAGCTTCAATAACTTGCTCATGGTTGGCGCTGGAAACTTTAGACGTTGATTTCATTGTGTCTTTTGGAAGGAGCAGAAGGTGGAATAGGAATCTTTTTTGGCACAGACTGAGAAAATGATGAAGATTTTTGGGAATTAGTAGGCAATAAGGGCTTATAAACATTAACATCTTGTACATTTTTTGCTGCATTAGCATGGTGATTAAGATCAGCCACCAAGATCACAAGAAACAAATAAATTACCACGGCTAGTTGTGTTGTGTTCTTAACTTTTTTCAACATCTTTTGTAGTGGCAGTGATGTTGAGAAGTAAAAAGAAAGGGGTTGGAGAGGGAGGCTATTATTATTAAGTGTTGAAATAGAAAAGAGAGAGAGGTTATGTTTAATTTGATATGGAAATTTTTCTTATAGTAGTAGTATTAGTTGGTGGAAAATGTCTTAGTTTCGTTTTGAGTTTGAGTTAGAGTTATATACATCGGATTCGTCGTCGAGTCATTTCACTTGTTGTAGCAGGTAATTTATTGTCTTACTTTTAAGATTATAAATTTCATATTTGAAATATACTTGATTCTAGATATCTTTTAAATGATCTGATAGTATAAGATATTTATAACACTAACAATATATATAACTCAGTGAACTTTTGTGTGTGTATATTGTGTGTGGGGGTGTGATGTCGGGTGGGGATGACTTGTGTCTGAAGTTTAATTTAGAAGATACATAACGGATTTGGCATTTTGGCTGGTTATTTCTCTTTACTTTCCTACTTCAATTTAATAGCCAAATACATTTGAGGACAGAATAAATGCTCATAAGATAAGTTCTCGTGTAAATAATGCAAAAGTAACTTTATGCAAACATATACTACTCCCCCCGGGTTTTTTACTTGTCCAATATATTAAAAATAAATGTCCATGTTTACTTGTTCAGTTTGGAAAATCAAGAGATAATTATCATTTCATACCTAATCTATCCTTATTTTTAATTACTGGGTTGGAAACTTCAAGGAAATGTTAATGGTTGCACAACTTTTAAAGTATGATGGGTTTCAATTATTTAGATGATTTACAATAATTAAGGGTGATATAATAAAATTATCATTTTATTTATTGTTCCTTGAGGAGTTTGCCAAGTCAAACATAAACAAGTAAAAATGAATGGAGGGAGTTATTGCTAATGACAAACCAAATGACATAAACAATAATGTCGAACATAATAATCTTGCAAAATGCATCATGGATAACACACACACATAAGATGTGGAACCTATTAGATTATAGATAGAACATGAGTATGAAATCATGAGTGACTCTAACGGGAAGGACAGATCATGAATTTATAGAGTTTTAATTTAAACCTGGCAGGTTCGTTAAGCAACTGAATAGATAGACGAAATTTGTTTAATATTAAATAATAAGTTTTGTGCTTATCATAAATAATGGTGACATATAATTACTAGTTTATTTGTTTTTTCTAGTTGAGGTAAAATCGATACTGTCCAAGTTGCCTCTTAGCGCGACTCTTGTGTTTGAAGAAAATGTTAGTATAATTTAAACTTGAACTACAACTTGTCAGGAAAAATTAAATTGATATTTCACTAAGCAATTACAAAAATATCTTCTTTTAAGTTAAATAGTATAAGTGAATTGAGATTGTTTGGTAGTTGATTTGAAGGTGAGTTATGTAGGTATTAATTCTGCATAATTAGGTTTGGTAGATGGATAAGAGGTAAATTATTCATGTATAAAACTAATACCGTATTTGATTATAATTTAGAAACTTTTCTAACTAATTCATATAAAAGTTATGGGAGAATCTACGTACTATTATTTTATGCAGAATAGAATGTGGAACCATTAATACATGAATAACTAAATGAATAGCAAAACTCTACATAACTGTAATACATAAATTTTCTCATAACTAATCTTTATATTACTAATATCTGTATATAACTCTAATCAGCTACCAAACTATCCTAATAAATAAATTGACCAAAGAGAAGAAAACAGAAAGAAAGGAATGGGAAAATGGGAGCATTGAATGCAAGATATACATAGCAATAAATGTGGAGAGGTATGAAAACACGGAGCATTGAATGCAGGGACGGCAAGAACACATGACTTAGTTTCCTTTGAATTAACAATATCCATTTTATTTATCATTCCAAAAGGTATATTCATGCTAAATTCTTAATAACAACAATGTGTAATTTAAAAGTTTATGATCTTTATAAATATGAGATTCAAATCTGCCAAATGATTTTACTTATATGCCAAGCATATGAAGCAAGAAAAGGGTGGACATAGAGTATTAAATATTGGGATATTTGTTCTATTATATCATCCATTCCATTTTCTTAACCAAATTCTAAAATACGGTTGTAGATTGATAAGCGATGATAGAAACACTGAAAAAGCAACCAAACTAAGGAGGCAAATTGGACTAGTCTGGTAGGGACTTTTTTTTAAAATTAATTAGTCAAATGTTCTAAAGAATCAATTAATTTAGCATGTTTATGAGATTTAAGGGCAACGGTCCTCTCATAATCCCACGGTCAACTTAAGAAATGTATCATCAGCAAGTCAGTAGCGAATTTAGAATTTAAATGCTATTTGATTTTCAACTGAGAATGTGACCTGTGAAATATGTTCTAAATTATATTTTTATTCATTTTGAGATAAATATGTAATTTGAGTAGTAAAACAGGAAGGAATTTTATGCTCGCGAAGCCTTTTAAGTCTGTCATTACTAGCAAATCCCAAGAAGATCTTATAGATGATTCATTTGTCTACAAAGTAATATCTATAGGTCCGTACTACATGATTTTAATGCAGGCAAACAACAAGAATTTTGAAACCTAAATAAGAAATTATTGATAAAGGATTTTTTTATTAAGAAAAAAAAGAGAGGCCTTAGAGACAAAATGGCAAAGCAAGTGCTCAAATGTTGGAATATATTTGAAATGGAGAAAAAAGGGCATAATGTCGTAGGATTTAGTAGGCAAGTGGACCCATCGAAATAAATGGCCGACTTTTGGTTTTATATCCCTCAATTTCATTTTAACTGTCGGCTAAAAATAATTGTCACTTTTATAATTCAAAACTAAGATCGGCAAGTGTTCAACTATATCATTAACATTAAAAACTACTAGAATTCAAACTTAAGATTGACAATTGTTCAATTATACAATTAACATTAAAAAACTGCTTTTTAATACTGTTTAATTTAAATAAAATGTCTAATAAATTGAAATAATTTAATAAATCATACTTTATATTTTCTTAATAAATGTGAAAAAAATAAAGTCACAACTAAGAGCCTGTTAGGATTTTATTAAAAAAGCTTAACATGTTTATAAAAATTAAAAAAAAAAGTTGACACCCCAACTTATTTTTTTTTCGCTTATTTAACGTTTTCACCTACGAACCTACTTTTGATGTGAAAGTACCAATGGGCTTAATTAATTTTTTCGCTTTATTTTTAAGACAAAAACGCTTTAAACGCCAACCAAACACTCAAAAGTTCGAAACAAATTTTTATGCGCAACTTATAAAGTCTAATCCAAACGCGCTCTAAAACCGAACGAAAAGAGCATTTCTTCACTGTATTTGAACAGGGAATGTTGTCCATATGCTTATCTGAGCTTGTTTCCTGCATTGTCTTTCTCTCATATTAAATGCTCAATTTAATGAAGTTTGCAACCAATCAGCACAGATTGCTGACCCCAACATAAATTCATTTCGTCCTTGCAATATATCCATTGTCGGTTTTTTACCACAATGGTTCGATTAAAAAAATATTGACCATTGACAGGTAAGATGACATAGATAAAAAATTTTCACTCTTAATTAGAAGTTTCGATTCGAACTTTAAGAATGAAAAGTTCCCTGCTAGTAATCGTTTTTCCATTTAATGAACTCTACACGATGTGAATCTGAATTAACCAGATAAATACTGAATTAATCAGATAAGTAAAATTTTCAATACCATATAGTTATACCAAATACCTTAATTTAAAACACTACGAATTAAAGCAATAATATATCTCTAGGCTATAATCAATGATAAAAGTTGAGTGGCCTTTTTTTTGTTATAAAAAATAATTTAGTGATTTTTATGATGCTTAGGTAAAATTGAGTGAAATAAATTTTTACACAAACAATAGTATAGTACTTTTGTGCAAATACAAAGTTAAAGTGATTATCCGTGAAATTGCCCCCATTAGATCTTTTTGGATATGTCTCTAAACTTTAACACATTTAACTTATGATGGAATCGCTCGGTGCATTCTTGTTTACTAGCACTCGTACTCATGCGCGGCGGTGTCAAAGGAAATTAATAGTAAAAAGTTATTAACTTATTTGTTTGATACATATAATAAAAAATTTATCATGTCGCTTTGATATATTTAAAATCAAGAAATTTGTGAAACAATAAATATTGGTATTATAATATACTAAATTTAACGTTATCAATGATGCATACTTAAATAGACAATTTTTATTGAAAATTTAAATTGCCACTATCATATCACAATTGCAATTATTTTAGACGTTTTTATATGGAAACAAAAAAACATTCTTATCATATCCCATTGACATATTTAAAAAAGATTATTTCTCTTTTTTTTTTCTTCTTTCTAATTTGATTATATGATATTCGATATCTACTTACCAAACTAACTCAAATTATACTTGATAAGCTTACAAACCGGATAATGCACTTATTGTTAAAAGCTTTTCCACTTGAACCCAATTAAAAAGAGAGAAATTTCAACTATTCCACCCGATCCTAATATGAGAGCATGAGGAAATGAGGACCAAATCAACATTTTTTTTACTAAGTAATTGCTATTAGAGTCAATGATCTGTGTTGTAGAGTCTTTCTCAGTGTTCTATTTTTCTCTTCACAACGTAGGAGTGTCGTCATGAAGTATTCCAACCAAATATCTTGGTCCACCAATGTTTTAAAATTTATGTCAACATCTTTTGCACACTTCTTCTAATTTTAGATTATTGGTTTTTAGCCTTTATTTTTCGTTGGATATATTCTTCTCTAAATTTTTAACTTTTGAGCTACTACTCCAGATTATTATTCTTTTCTTTTTAGTTTAATTCTTCTTTAATTAAAGTATTTTTGTTAAAATTCTTGCAAGTTGGCGTCTTAAAAAAATTCAGCTCGAAGCACTCTTAAAAGTTATTTCACACAACTGTTCTTGATCTTATTTTTGAGAGCTAATAGTGAATTGGTTGAACTAATTAATCCCCCCCCCCCCCCCCCCTCCTCTTCCCCCCTCCGCCACAAAAAAAAAAAAAAATGTCTCCATCTATTAGAATACCATCTTAAGGTTAGTAGAATAAAAATAATTACTAATACCTTTGTGCGTGTCTGCACGATACCACTGCATACACAAATAGTGTTGTACTAATCAATTTTTTTTTGATGATCAATGTTGTACTAATCAAATATATACATAGTTTTAGAACTAATTCTAAAATTTGAAACGCTACCTTTATTCCTGCAAAAACAATTGAACGGATAATAAATGAAACCTGCCAACAACATGAACCATCAAGTTCCTTTGTTGTTGAAAGTAGTTTGTGCATTGCAGTGTAAATTGGCTCCTTGAATTGCATGTTGTTCCTGGAACAATGAATCGTCGATCTGCCCAAATGCTTACATACTAATCGAAGTTCGAGGTGCTAATATACATTTCGAGAACCTAATCTTCTTGCTGTAACGTTTCGAGATGCTAATATACACCTTTTTCAAGTGTCAAAAAGGGAGAAGGACGTGAATAGAAGTTCTAGTAAATGGAGAAATAACTGTGAGAACTCTATAAATGTAAAACCCGTTCTTTCACGTTATGTGATGTTTTAACCACTTGATGTGGTAGTTTCTGTTTTAATTTTTTTTTAAAATTTTAAATTCGAAATTTTATGGTGATGACAGTTTTTTTAACTGTTGCATTTCTTTTCTTCTTCTTTTTTTTTTTTTTTTTTTTTTAAATTGTAATTTTAATTTTAAATTCTGATTTTTATGGTCCTACTATTTTTTTGCCTCTCCTATTCTATATTAGATAGATTTGACAATTTCCACGGGTTAGATGACAACTTACAGCTGCATGTACATCACATACAGAATGAAGGTACTAAAAGAAAAGATGAATATTATCATCTCATTAATTAGGAGTCCTCCTATTACGGTCCCAATGTAGTTAACTATTAAGGTCCTAATGTAGTTTGTAACTTTGTGCGATGGAACACTCTATATGGCATGCTAACAACACAACTATGCCATAGTTCTACTAATCTAGATTAGTTATCGAGGTTCAATATACATAAAGAAGATACTCAAATGAAAGTTTGTACGATATCTGTTGTACTCTTTGATGAACCAAATAAGTTAAGAACGAAACATACATTATCACATTATGTCGGATAAGTTTTGCTGGTCTGCAATTAATGATTAATCTAGACTTCCCTATTAAAAGATAATGTTGATGTCCAAATTTTATGGGAAAAGATTGGGCTTCACCTTGGTACATGGGCTAAAGACTTAGCAAATTGAGTGGATCTCCACAGATAAATGGGCCAGATTTATGTAGCCCACATTTAACCAACCTCCTCCGGTAACTGAGAAAAGTTATTGTTGCTGACCAACTGTCCAATTCATACGAAGATCCCAAGATATTTTATCCAGAAGCTGCAACGCGATTTACAAGTTCGGTCAAATCCAAAGAACTTTATATGTATGAAGGATCTGTTAGATATGTACAAACATTAAATTTAGAACTCAATTACTAATGCCTTATGTCGTTATCCCAAAATTTAGAACCAACAAAATTTAAATCTTTCACTTCGCCTCTGATTTTTATGTGGCATGACTAATGCCTTATTTGTTTGCACTTAATGAATGTCTAAATTTGAATGGTTCAGACCCAAGGCTATTATGTTTATTTGTTTACATTAAGATTTAAGGACTTATTTGGTCTAAATAAGTCTCAATCATTACGATCTTGAATAAAGTCTTCATATCATTAAGAGGTATTTTTGTATGAATAATTTTACCACCACTCTGTCCACAACCACCAACTCCACCCCCACCCTCCAACCCCATGCCTACCACCACCATCCACCTCCACCCAACCACCACTAACCACCTCTGCTATCACAACCACTACTACCAACACCATGACTAACCATCACACATTCTTCACCCACCAACACACCACCAATAACTAACATCAACCAACTCCACCACCACTACCAACCACGCCATTGTGTCAATCACTACAACACCAATCACCTTCACCAATCACAACTATCACCACCACCATTAATATCCACTAGCACCAACCTTCACCACCAGTCCACCACGTTCACTGCGAAGCATCTCCACCATCATAGACGAACATAAATATTTTATTTTTTTATCAAATAATAATTTTATTTTATTAAATTTATATTATTTATTTTCTAATATTTAGTTACTTTTTTATTTGTTATTTATTATTTTTAAATGAATACATTTATGTACCTTCAAATGCTTGAAGACAAAAAGTCTTAATCATTCAGATGTGTATTCAGATTCAGACATATAATTAGGGGTGGGCATGGTACAGTATATACCGAATACCATACCAAAATCGAAATTTTTAATACCGCGATTTCGATATTACGGAATTTGGTATGGTATTTGGTATGCATTTTAATATTATTTGGTATTCGGTACGGTATTCGGTATTTCTAAAAAGAATACCGAGATACCGTACCGAAGTTTATACTACATATACAATCCATATATATTATACTTAATACTATTATATATATATAGTTTTTGTACAATTAAATACATCTCATTCAAGTTAGATTTTGGATGTCACTAAATGGAATTTTTGGTGTAAAATTGTACATGACTAAGGATTATGCCTAATTTTGGTTAATGTTGTTTAGACTTTGTAACTTCGACTACTTTATCGTGATTCAAATGTCATTTTTTGTAATTGAATAACAAAGAAAATTGCATGTACTTTCTTTTGAATATGTCAACATGTGTAATTAAGATGTTAGTTTAATATAATTGAGACGTTCCCTGAAAAGTTGAAGTCATAATCCTTTATTACATGAGTATATATGTAAGTTGAAGTCAAACAAACTATGGTTACCGAATTACCGCATCGAAAAATACCAAAACCGAACTTAGAAATACCGAACCATACCGAATTATTTTGGTATGGTAATGGTATAGTATTTTTAGAAACTGAAAACCGAAGTTTCAAATACCGTACCATGCCCACCCCTACATATAATGTTATTGAAAACCAATTAGGCCTAAGTGACCAGAGGTGGATCTACTAAGGAGTCACGGAGTGCCACGCCACCCGCAAGCTTCGGCCGAAACACTCTCTCTCTCTCTATATATATATATATAAGAAACCCTATAAATGACTGGAGTGCCACCCATAGTAACAAAAGTAGCCGTAGTGCCAGCGGTAGAGGACCTAGTTTTCCAAAGATTATATTTTACCAGGGATCGAATCTGTTATGATGAACATTGTTTTAAATTTCATAACATTTCAATCTCTACACAAATACACTTACGGACTACAACACATTGGTGCTCCCAAACGCACACGCAAGTATACGCGGTCATACAAGTAATATAGGATGTTTAAGTCCAGATATCGTACCCACAGAGACTTAGATTTTGTACTGCTTAACCAATTCAAACTTCGTTATAACTATTCAAGAAAGTGACAATCAAAGTGTTTGTTGTGACTAAACTAAAATTGAAAGTAAACAATTGAGTATGAGTGTTTTTTTGACTGAAAATCTTGTGACAAAGACTGTAAGGTTTATCAAATGAGAGAAAGTTACAGGGTCATGGCTTTCGAAAATCTTACCTATCTTATTTCCTGGGTTACTAGTTGATAGGTTAATTGTAACTTTATGATATTCTCTCGAACTACTCACAAGCCTGTAGATACTACTATAATGCCTATATCTATATGGTCGCCATACGTAATAAGAACGCATTTATTTTTTCATACTCAACTAAGTAAGGCTAAAGGATATATCTCTATCCTCAGTAGCGAAAAGATAATATCGAACAAACTCTATTTATTCTTATTACGAACGTGAATGCCCTCTCTCAAGTCCAATTCACGCACCACAGATAGTGTCTAACTATTGGCCAAATAATCAAACAATTAAGCACAAGAATAAATAAGCAACCCAAAATATGAAAATTTAATAGATAATAATTTTCGTCAAACCAACTATCATGTCTTTCGCCACAACCCTAGAATTAAGAAGCTTAGCTACTTATGATTCTAGATGAAGAACAAGAATTCATGAATAATCTAGGGTTGAAAAGAAGAAAATAGAATAAACCTAGAAAGAGAAAGTAGAACGGCGGCTTACAAGTCTTTACAAAATCCCAAAGACACCATTTACAATTAATAAAAACGTCTATTTATAGTCTTGGTTAAAAGCTAAAATAAGTTGACCTAATCCCGATCGAAACGGGAAAACTGCGCAAAACCCTGCTTTTCTTCCGCAATGCGGAAGGATCGCGTAATTGTTACTGGAACTTTCTTTCGCGATACGGAAGGATCGCTTGAGCATGAATCTTGGTCAGAAGCTTGTTTTGCTCGCTTTCTTCATGCGATGCGACTGAAAAGCCTGATTGCACATATTAGTCAGAGGTCGATTGTTTGCGCTTTTGACCAGCGATGCGGATGAAAAGCGAACGCTTCAGTTCGCCATTTCCTCTCTACTGTTTCTGCTTCTCACATCGCCACATTCAGATGCCAAAGCTTTCAAAAGTCCACCAAAATTGCTCAATTCTCCTCCAAATGGTTGCGTAGCACCTATTCACAACTTTGGTCAAATCTTGCTCCTCACTCTAGAACTGCACTCCTCAGTAAGTTCCACAGTCT
Organism: Lycium ferocissimum; assembly: GCF_029784015.1. Classification (NCBI taxonomy): domain Eukaryota; kingdom Viridiplantae; phylum Streptophyta; class Magnoliopsida; order Solanales; family Solanaceae; genus Lycium; species Lycium ferocissimum. Next base: position 24,502,192 of record NC_081345.1, on the reverse strand, counting down.
CGAATTCTATCCAGAGCCTCTTATTTGCAACAACATCCTTCATGTACTTAGTATATTTCAAAACTTCTAGCAAGAGCTCTACCAAAGGAATGTTGATGTGCAGCTGCTTTAATATGTCAAGAAATTTCTTACAGGCTGCATCTATTTTCTATTTCTGAAAGCACTGTGGGAATGGTGGAGGTGTTCTATTCACCACACGTTCAGGTTGCTGCAAGACTTTCTCGGGACTCTTTTCAGCTTTAATTTTTTGAGCAGGAATGAGTTCAAAGATCTACCTTCTTTTTGTTCTTTGGTGGCACTTCTTCAAGTTCTCTGCCATTCCTCAAGGTGACCGCTTTACAGTCTTTTGGATTCTTCTTAGTATTACACGGAAGAGCACCCTGTGGTCTGACATTCTGAGCAATTGCCATCTGTCCGACTTGACGTTCGAGCTCATGAATAGATTTTTGCATCTCGATCTGCACTTTCTGATTTTGCGGCTGAGCTATGAACTGCATCATCATGTCTTTCTCCGAACTTTTTATCTGGGCTTGGGGCTTCTGATAATTGTTCTGTTTGTAGAAATCCTACTTTCTGTATTGCTGATTATAATTATTTTTTAAATAGTTTCCCTGATTTCCACCACCACGATTGTGCTGCCCCACATAATAGACTGATTCTGGATTCTGAGGACAATTAATATAAGCATGAGGCTCACCATAACTCTCGCATGCTGCTTGCTGAATATGTTGAACTGGTTGGATCTGCTGACATTGAGGGAGCCCTCGTAAAAAGATCACAAAGTGTCCCAATATCGCCACGAATAGCTGCAACATCATCTACTTGAAAAACCCCCAACAGCTTTTTGTGGCATCCCTGCATGACTTGTCTCTTGATACTCATAAGCACTTTCGAACACCAGCTCAAGGAGAGCTTCTATCTCCTCATAAGTTTTGTTTAAGATCTGCTCCTGAGCTGAAGCATTCAACAAGCCCCTTGTTTCATGCCTTAGTCCTTCTACAAAATAGTTCCCAATGATCTCCTTCGACTGCATATGATGTGGACAATCCCGTAAATAACCCTTATACCTTTCCCATGCGTGCGACAAAGATTCAGAGTCTCTTTGAGTGAAGTTCGCAATTTTTCCTCTCAACTCCTTTGTTTTCTTGGGTGAGAAAAATCTGTCGATGAATTTATTCGATAATAGCTCCCAAGAAGTGATAGAATCAACAGGAAGATTTGTCAACCAATCCCTCGCTTCACCAATCAATGAGAATGGAAACAAAGACAACTTCACATAATCATCGGGGACATCTTTATATTGAAAGTTCTCGCTCAAATCCACGAATTGCATCAAGTTCTTATGCGGGTTTTCATGAGGCTTAACCATATACTGGTACGTATTTACACGTGCCGCACTGTTCCTTCTTTCAGCTTAAAATTTTCAGTAATCTCAGGCCAGATAATAGCCTTAGCGATAGTTGCCAGACTGGGTCTAGTATAACTGGACAAAAGAATCCGTTGTTCTTGTGCCATATCAGGAACCTATATGATATCCCTGTACCCGTCTTTGGAGTTATCAACCAACTCGGGATCACGCTCGTTTCCTGCCAACTTTGTTTGCTTGTGTAAAGTTCTTTTAATTTCCGAATCAAAGACAGCTAAAGCTTTTCCTTGACTTCGAGTGTCTGGCATAAACACGAGAGTTCACCCTACTAAGCACAAATTAACCAACGAACCAGAGTAAAAACTTGAATAGAAATTCAAAAATCCAAACTAGAAAAAATAGTAATTTTTCTACGTCCCCGGCAACGGTGTCAAAAACTTGTTGCTCCCAAATGCACACGCAAGTATACGCGGTCGTCCAAGTAACATAGGATGTTTAAGTCCAGATATCGTACCCACAGAGACTTAGATTTTATACTGCTTAACCAATTCAAACTTCGTTATAGCTATTCAAGAAAGTGACAATCAAAGTGTTTGTTGTGACTAAACTAAAACTGAAAGTAAACAATTGAGTATGAGTGTTTTTGTGACTGAGAAACTTATGACGAAGACTGTAAGGTTTATCAGATGAGAGAAAGTTCCAGGGTCATGGCTTTTGACAATCCAGTTGATCTTTTGACAATCCTACCTATCTTATTTCCCGGGTTACTAATTGACCGGTTAATTGTAACTTTATGATATTCTCTCGAACTACTCACAAGCTTGTAGATGCTAATATAATGCTTACATCTCTATGGTCGCTAGAGGTAACAAGAACACATTTATTTTTCCGTATTCAACTAAGTAGGGCTAAAGGGTATATCTCTATCCTCAGTAGCCAAACGATAATATCGAACAAACAAACTCTATTTATTCTTATTGCATACGTGAATTCCCTCTCTCAAGTCCAATTCACGCACCACATAAAGTGTCTAACTATTGGCCAAATAATTAAACAATTAAGCACAAGAATAAATAAGCAACCCAAAATATGAAAATTTAATAGGTAATAATTGTCGTCAAACCAACTATCATGTCTTTCGCCACAACCCTAGAATTAAGAAGTTTAGCTATTCATGATTCTAAATGAATAACAAGAATTCATGAATAATCTAGGGTTGAAAAGAAGAAAATTAAATAAACCTAGAAAGAGAAAGTAGAACAGCGGCTTACAAGTCTTCACAAAATCCCAAAGATACCATCGTCAAATTATGAATCCGTCTTTGCCTAAGTCAACTAACCACCACCAGCACGCTGAATATTAGTTTAGGTTTAGATGGTTTTCAAGTGATACTTTTCACAAAGCATTCGCCTCATCAATAATCTCATGGAAGAAAGAAAGAAAGAAAGAACGTGTAAAAGAAAACAAATTACTACTAGTAAGATCTGACTAATCTAATTTTAAATTGAGTTTTAGTGCATACTATAAAGTTCTGACCGCTGAAGATATTTCACTAGGAAAATGTGTACACATACCACAAGAAATAGAGTGCATATACAAAAATAAATTAACTTTAATTGGAAGGTTGCGCATGAGTGGGGAGTAGATGAATCTAACTTTGGCCAACCCACAAGTATCAAGCATCATTTATAGCTAAGCTGGCCAACAAACTTGCTTTCCTCCTTCTTTTATTTTTATTTTTAAAAGCGATACATTATAGTCAAGATCTCAAAAAGAAAATTTAATTTGTCATGATATGGATAATCCAAACCGCTGAAGACTTTCTCTTCATATTTACTTTATTCTAATTCTGAAAAGCACCCAAAAATTTACGCCTACATAAACCCAAGAAAGCAAGAAGGAAAGTGAATTCAATTGATTATGGACGATGTGTTGAGAAATTTCAAGCCACTTTAAAGTATGTTACAAAGTAATATGCTAACGTGGTATGTGTATCACAAAGGAAAAATAGAAATCCTATAGTTGACCCTCATCAAAAGAGCCCATCATTTTCAATTCAAATGAGGGAAAAAAAAAAAAAGTAAAGAACTTCCTACCAGGAGCTAATGTAATGTTAATATTATCGGTTAATATATGAACTCAATAATATTGACTCACATCTTGTACTATGTATTAAAAAATTCTCTAAATAACCATAACATTAATAAATTTCGAGTCCAGTAAATCAAAATAGACTATGATAGAATCTCGAGCTCAGACAAAACCTTATAATTCAAATCCCGAATCTGTCTCTGTTCATCCTAGCTTGCATTGAAGAATTAAAACCCAAACAGGAAGTCGTTCTTCTATGTTTCTTTCTCTGTGGTGTTAACGGTCAAAGAGGTTATTGAAAAGGTCAAAAGATGGAGTACATGGAGATAGTGTTATTCTAGGTGAAATAAAATTTGAAGGGCTTGGCAAGAAACTAGGTTCCAAATAATTCCTGTTATTGTGTAATACAGGGCTTAAATCATGAAAAAATCCAGCTGACGGAGGTGAGAAGAAATTTGATGGTATAGGTTGAAGAGAAGCTGGATTAGGTGATAAAATACCTGGAGGAAGAATTCCACTTCTTTCAACTTCTCTATCTATTTCTATCCCTTCATCAACTATTTCCATGTCACATATTTGTGATTTTTCCCCCTCTGGGGGTCTTGTTTTCTCTATTGAAGCAAACCTAGCAGCCGGAGATATGGCGCCAATATTCATATTTTCTTGAAAAGGGACTGAAGAGGACGACGAGGAAAATGAGGACGATGAGGAATTTGGTCCAGTGAGTCGTTGGACTAAAGACATGAACTCACTAGGGTTTGCATGAATCACCTTGGGGGACACAGTGTATATTATAACTGGCGGTCGTGGTGGAGCTTGGTGGTGACGTGGCAACTGATGGTGTTGCTGATGTGGAACGACCGGTGGTTTTTTGATCTTGTGTGATTCTTTACGTACTTGAAGAGGTGCTGGCCGGGGACCCTGTAGTTCTCTTTTAGGCGACTTTGCAACAGAGTCATGTTCCAGTTGGTCCATCGGGAAAAAAATTGAAGAGTGGGTTATTGAAAGAAAATAAAAAGATGATAAAGCTGGAGGCAATGGCTGAGGAGGAGGCGGAGGAGAAGATGGTTAAGAGGAAGAAAAACGTGTTATTTTCTCAACACATTTATAAGGAGGTGACAATATATTTAATAGTACTATTTGAGCAGAGTTGATAACAATACAAGACAAAAGTAATTAATAAACTATGATAAATTTTAGTCTCCACGCAAATATATAAAATACTAATCGCTACTCGCTTAACACTATAATTTATGCGTTTGTATGTAGGGTTTTTTACTTAATAATACATAGGATACATACGTGCCGATTTCGTATTGTTAGAAAGGTTTGAACATGTCCAAAAGAAAATTAAAGATGGCTGATTGTAGGAAATAGTCAACTATTGGTGATGGTATATGATTGACAACAGTAAGCATATCCATGTAAAGCTTGAATGAATAAAACAAGAATCAAGACTATTATTAATTCAGGAGCCAAGTTGAGATAAGAGTTGGTTTATCAGCAGACAAACTATTGAGATAAGAGTTGGTTTATCAGCAGACAGACTATGTAATAGATAGGGATTGTTAATGACTCTATTTCTTGAGCGCGATTAATGTCAATGCATGTATTCTCATTTTTTATTTTCAAACAAAGTAGTATGTCCTGAATTTGCTACCTAACCGTTCCCCAGCTACAAGGACAGTTTGTACTTCTGGGAGTTGCCTTATAGTGCACGGTTGCTGAGCAATTCTTGGGAGTTGCGCGATCTTAGTACGATTAGAATCAGAATTCTATTGTCGTTTTAGTTTATTTTTAAGGCATGTTGACCCTGTAGATTTGGGAAATACTTATCTAAAGGGGGATTCTGATTGAGATTAATTTCATGTATTGTAATTAGTTTCTTCTCTTTGCGTAGCTGAAAGCATTCTGCTTTTGCCTCAAGGGTATATGTAGGCTTGGCTTGTGGCGATACCTTGTTACATTTTGTATATATTTTTTTCTATCTAATTGTTTTGTGTATGATTATATGCTAGTTAATTAACCTCTGTAATTTCACAATAATTAGTTTAGTTTGTAACATTTATTTCATGAATTATAGTAAACCTGCAGCTTCACCGTAAACAGTGATGGACTAGTCAGGAATTGTTCCTCTTGTTACAATGAAATACAAAAATGCAACAATAATCTCGGACAGGGGATCAAATTAAACCTAAAGTCTAAAGTAAGGTTTGAATCACCTCCCACTACAATGAAAGCTTCCGTTATATATATCAAACGGATTCATAAATTTATATACATATATGCAAACCAAAAAGTTAATATTTAATTTACATATTTGAACAGTATAATTTTCTGATGAAAGAAATTCAGTTGAGCCCCTTTCATTGGGTGTGACTCCACCAGTGACCGTAAATCACAAAATTTCTTCATGCATTAATCAGTTGACTTCTACAAAAGTTTCTTTTTTCCTTTTTGATAATCATGCTTTCTGTTTCACTTCAGTCGAAAATGGTTTTCTGGAATTGTTTTTGAAAACAAGGTTTTGTAGAATTACTAGTTAGCATTTGCTGTTAGTAGTTTAGATAAACATGCCAACGTAGCTTTGAAAATGCAAAATCCATCATGGACTATATATCCTAGTTAACATATTGCAAAAAAAAAAAAAAAAAATGTCGACATATTGCGAGGCTAAACTTATATGCGCTTCTAGAACAAAATGTATTTATGTCGCTCTTAAGTCAAACTACTACATGTTGGATTGATTATTCAACGTTTACTCAGTCTAAACTCTCACATACATTATACACCCAAAGGTGCCAACTTTTCTTGTTTATATAATTCCAAAAGACATGTTATCTCAGCTCAAACTCCGCCAAACAAAATTTTCTAGACTAAACTTTTATCTGACGCTGCTCATAAAACATTTGAACTTTTCATTAGGTGCGTAATTAACATTTTCATAACCAGTGAACGTAAGAAAAACTTAATGACTTTTGAAAAACTTAATGACTTTTATGCGCATCAAACATGATGGGTTATCACAAGTGAAAAAATAAAATTCACATTCGAGCTCCAAAATGTGATTTAGACGTGCAAATGAAATAAATAGTAATATGATCCTAATTAGATCGAGAACATGAAGAAAAGTATATAGTAATACTATGCAATATTTGTTGTGGACCTTCAGTCAGATGCTTTGTTGATTATGAAACTCATTAATTCTAAGATTCTAATATATTCCTAACCAGCTTCTTGATAAAAATCATCGATTCTTTAAACTTCTGATGCACTGTACATTTAAAATAATTTTTGATTAATGCAATAGAAGCACGTGTTTGACAAATTACTATGCTTTGTCCTCCTTGACTTAATTTGTTTTTGCTCTGCAGAGACTTGCGCTGAATTGAAAAATACTTTTAGCAGGTTCTTCCCCTTCTTTTCTCCTTTCTCGAGAAGACGTGAATTATATGGAAATGTCAAGATGTTGTAAAGGAATTTAAAAGAGGTATGTTTTTTCAAATTTAATTGGACAAATGAACTTTTCGAATTCATCCTTAAGCAATTACAGATGATGCCCCAAAGATTTTTTATTTATTATAATTTGAACCCATGACCTAAAATATTTTCTTAACTCTCATTGTCACTAAACTAATTAAAAGCTTTTAAAGCACAATGTATGGGCTTTTCTGACAATAAAGATTTAATATTAGCCATCTTTGGACCAATATTCGATTGCCGCTGCTACTTGTAACCCACTCGTTATAATAGCAGCTACACAAAAAACTACTCTCTCCATTTCAAAAAGATTGTCTTTCTTTCCTTTTTAGTCTATCCTAAAAAGATTGACATCTTTCTATGTTTTGAAACAATTTAACTTTATGAAATAATTTACAGCCACACAACTATCTAAGACTTGTTTTGGATCACATATTTCAAAAGTTTTCCTTTATTTCTTAAACTCTGTGTCAAGTCAAACTAAGATAATCTTTTTAGAACGGATAGAATAAAATACAAGTACATAAGAAATATAACAACCATTGCAATAATAAGCAACAATATTAGCAAGTACGAGGAATTGAAGCATTCTGTACTCAACGTGAAGTATAAAGCAGATTTGTTTGCTATAGTAAATCTTTGCATCCAGTTTTGTCAAACCTCTTTTGACTTCATTAAGTGTGTCACTGTGTGTGACATCCGGGTAGCTTTAGTTCAAGTCATAAACTTTTTTTGCGCTAGAGATACTCCCTCCCTCTCTCTCATATTAGTTATCTGCATTAATATAAATGTTCATCCCAAAATATTTATCCATTTACAAAATTAAGATAAAATTGATAATATTAATTAAATTTTTCCTATTTTTACCTTTAACATTAATTTTTTTTTAAAGTAATCAATATTAATTAGAATGTAATTAATTAAAAAGAAAAATGTAATATAGTAAAAATATATTTTTATTTATGAATTATTAAAAGACTGATAAAAAAGTAAGTAAACAAGTAATGTAGAACAGAGGGAGGAATATTTAAATATTACCCCTGAAAGAAAGATCAGAGGGTCAAAAGGCAGGACTAAGTCCTGAGCCGCACGACTTGACCCAACCAACACTTGTTAAAGGGCTTGACAAAATTTAACTGATTGGACTAATTAATCTTCAACCCTCATTGGTCAATTGCATTGCCATTTTCAAATACCAGTGATTGGACTAATTAATCCTCAACCCTCATTGGTCAAATGCATTGCCATTTTCAAATACCCTTCTCATTTTTCAACCAACATGAGCAAGGATAATAGTACACATGATGCTTACGTTTTTTTCTTGACAAGGATTTGCTGTGGGCTTACTTCTCTAGTAGTGTGTCTGTCAAGATTCAAAACTGGAGCATTAACTGATATTTGACAAGCTCACCCCGATAAGCGAACGATCATCAATTATTCCCTATTACTTAGCCTACAACAAGTACATTACAAACACTTATAATAGCACTTTTAACGTCTAATAATGATAACATATCACATGAAAAAATTGGATAACATATATATATCACGTTAAGTGAACTTTAGACTTGAATGAAGTTTAAGTTCAAATATGAGGATTGAAGTTAATTGAACTTTAGCAAAGCCTAACTTCAAATCCTTACACCTAAAGTTTAATTTTGGCTTCAAACTTCAAAACTTCGAGAGTATGAAGTTAGGTTTTTGAAAATCCCCAACTTCAGACCTGAAGCTCTGAAGAAGTAGTAGGTTCAGCCTTATATTTGTCAAAACTAGTTAAACTTTAAATAATTTTTTAAGCTAATCTATATCTATATCTATATCTATATCTATATATTATTAAAAAGAGGATAGTTTGCAATAGAATTGTGACAAGTGGTAGCACAAGAAAATGCCATGTGTTAATTTTAGGACAAAAATTAGGTATTTAGTTAATAATTAGTTAATCTTTTGAATTGAATTCAAATCTACTGATTTACAATTTAAAAAAACATAAAATTATACTAAAAGGGACATGCTCCAAAATATTAGAGCCAACCATAACCGCAATCATCCAATATGGGCTGAGCACGTTCTAGGTTGCGAATGTTCTTTTCTTTTCTTTCTTCTCTTTTTTTTTTTTTGGTCAAATACATGCTGCTGTTGTGTAGTTACTTTCTTATTTGGTTACTTGGAAAAAAAATTATAGCATGTTTTTTCCTTTCTTTTCAAGTCACGTTAGATATTTTCCTCAATTTTGTATATTTGAATGTAAGTTTTAAAAAAAATGAATTTAAGAATTAACTAAACTCTCAATCGTGCCCTAAATTTAAGCTCCATTTACTTCTTTTTATATTGAATTGAATTACTAAATCCATATCTAATTGAGATTTTTGAATTTGAAACTGATTATAACTTCTCCACAAGGTTTTACTGCTTTTAAACCCACGTTTTTTTGGCTCCTTCTTTATAGCACCTAAAACACAAATTTTTATCAACACTAACCAATTGAAGTTTTTTAATTTGAAAATGATTACAATTTAGAACTTTATTATTAGGGATAATCAAGTTATAAACCACACAATATATGCTTCTTTTTAAAAAAGAAGTTATTATCTTTTTGGATTAGTAAAACAAATAAATAAATAAAGTTCTGCAATTGATAAACCTAACTATGGTTTTAAATTAGGAACAGTTACAACTTTTAAAAATTTAAATTTTAATAAATAAGTTAGTGATTTAGGTATTTTCTTAGTTCCATTTTATTTTGGTCTAGCGATTTAGTCCAAAAATAATTATCTAATATTTTTATCATTATATTTATTCTTATCTAAAAAATGGTGACAAAAAGAGAAATAAACAAAAAGACAAAAAAATAAATAAACAAAATTATCCTTAGCTAACCAAACCTGCACGCCACCAAAAGCTCGGAAAATTCGCCCCACCTGCATGTCCCTTCCCCCATTTTCCCTCATCACGTTGCACACTCACACACACGTCCTACACTACACACACATGCACATAATACACGACCATCACCTGCACTCTGCTTAAGCATGCCAAACAGTTATTCAAGTTTGCAGATACTTATAGAGGTTTGTACAGTATCAGCATTCCCAAAGTACAAGATTTTTATAATTCTACTGAATTTTTATTTGTCATGATGTATATATATCATCGACTTGGTCTTTAAATTTCTTCATATTACTCCGTTGTCTTCTCTTCTTTGTTAGTATTTATTTTACTAGCTAATTGATTGATTAATCATTAAATTTAGCTTTTTCCTTTTTTTATTTCTACCAAAAGGTATCAATCCAACGGACACGAGGAAACTAAAATAAAATACAAGATTGCAAGCAAAATGGATCCGGCGAAAACCATCAGGTAAAGTGTATTGGCATAGATAAGAAATTTACATTATTATTATGTGTTTAAGATTTTTGTACTATTTATGTCGATCCACTTTTCACCAATAGTAAGATTTCAGTTGCTATACATAGTATATATTCTTTCATTCTTTATATTATAGTATATATTCTTTCATTCTTTATATTATATTATTTCTAACAGTTTATAGAAATATACAAGGAATAAGACTTTCTTGAACTTTGCAATTTATATATGGAGTATTAGTCCGGTACCCATTCTTTAGTACAGGCATGAAGATAGTAACAACATTAGCTTCATGTATAGCTCATCACACAACAAATTGATCTTGCCTACTAAACTTATTCTTTTTCGCTTGAGCATTTTAACACCTTTATTTTGTTACCATAGCAAAATGACGTGTTTGTATCAGGATTAAAAAAAGAACTTGCAAGAGAATATCAAAATTTGATTAAAAGTTGACTGTAGCAAGATGACGTGTTTGTAACTAGATAGCATTATACTTGATGTACGACAAGGATAATTAGGATCCTAAAATTCTAGCCTTTCAAATACATACTTGATATACATATTATTTTAAGAAATTCTTATTCTATTTCTAACATCTTATTAATTGGCAGTCTTTTTGAGTTGTAAAATTTAAAGATTCAACGTTTTAACCTCTTATATACATAAATCAACCTTAATTTTTCTTTTCAAAGTTATCACCGGCCACCATGGCTTTTTTCAAGAGTTATTTCTTCTCCTATTTTTGTTATATTGATTACTAGCTCTATTCATGCATATCGAATTCTTCACATTGAGCCTTATATTTGTGTCGAATGAAATTATATATATAGATACATAATAAAGTCTCTTAATCAATTATATTTATTTTTTGTTTACTTTTTATCCCTTCTCAAAATAGAGGACATATAAATTGTAAATATAGATGGTTTAATTTTATTATTTTTAAAATTCTCAGACTAGGAAATTGCAACAATTATCTATTATTTACTTAAATATACAGCTATATGTGAAAATATACCAAAAAAAAAAATAGTATTCTTATAAGTTAAACGTGTCAGCTAGCTCAAAGTCGTAGGAGAATTTGTTCTATTGAAGACCTCTTCATGTTTTATCAAAGTCTTTTTTGTCTCAAGATTAATAAAAAGTAAAAAAAAACTCTTCATAAAATTTAAGGCCCCGTTTGTCCATAGATGCCAAAAAAAAATATTCAATTTTTTTGGAATTTTGGAGTTGGAGTTGTGTTTGGCCATAGTTTTTGAAATTGTAGTTTTTGGTGAAATGTAGTTGTAAAAAAGTGAAATTTTTTGAAAAATAAATTTTTCGAGTTTTTGGTATTCCGGAATACAACTTCAAGTTGTATTCGAAATTCTCATGGCCAAACGCTGATTCCGAAAAAAAGTGAAAAAAAATTTCGGAATAAAGTGAATAATTCTTATGGCCAAACAGGGGGCATAGTCAAACTTTTATCTTATTGAATCATTTCATATTTATTTTGTGGTTATTAGTGGATATTTAACATGTTATTTGCAAACCAAAAAAAAAAAAAAAAATCTTCTCTATTTAAAGCATGTAGATTGCAAGATTGATATGATGAAATATTTTTTCCCTATGGTACATATCTGTTTGCAAATTTTTGGCTTCAATTCTAAAGTTAATTTCAATAATATCATTTTGTATTAGATCTTACATTATGAGTCACTGCAAAATTTATATTAGAAGGATGTCATAAAACAGAAATAGAGAAAACATTATACTTTATGGATATCAAACATTTGAATTACTTTGAAAGTTAGGAAGTTTTATTGACACATCGACAAAGAATATAAAAGATCAAGATGTGATTATTCATTATGTATTATATTGTAATTCTAATAAATTTGGTGTATTTTTGAAATTTGGACTAATAGTCTATAAAATAAATTAATGATAAAAGATACACAAAGAAAACAATGAAGAGTACATAAAAATCACGAAGAACATGCGAAATTTTTTACTGCGTGAACAAGTTCTCATTAACAATAATATGTGAAGTAAAAATGATGATGTAAAAATAATTATTCAATTGGTGCTAAGTATATTTAATATAGAATGATAATTATACATATTCATAAAAATGTCAATCTCCGTTAACAAGTATGTCTTAAAGTCGTGTTGATGGGGTGGACAAATATTAAAGGTACACACCACGCATTGCTTCTGAGATAGTAAAATATTCAATTTTTATGTTTTAAATTTTTTAATTTAATTTCTATTATATAAAATTAGTTAGGATGTTGAGGGTTTGGTTTAGAATATATAGCTATATCGGTGGAGTTGATCTGTGGAAAAATTAGATCCTGATAACTTCACCAGTCAGATGCATTATTAAATCATCGAATTGTTTTTTGTACTATCTATATCTTTGGTGCAAAAAAAAAATTCTATTATTTGTATAGGTATAAACGGTTGAAACTAAACTATTTGGAATCTCGAATATTGATGTCACGACCCAACTTAGGGCCGTGACAAGTGACAAACACCTTTTCGTCGAGGACTCAACATTTGCTACTCACACTCGAATATGGCGATCAATAGATTTTTTTTTTTGAAATTCTAAATGAAATACTAAAGTCGATACATAACTTAAAGCGTCTTAAAAAGTACTGACATATATACACATACATAAATATATACATGGTATAGGACAAGGCGGGCCGAAGAGGCTACCGCTATACGTACAATAACATAGTGACATGACAAGACCAAACGGTACCTATAACACCCACTTATGTCGCGTACGTCTAAAAGTACAACTTGCGAATATGTACACAAAGTTATACCAAAATAAGAACGACCTCGAACGAGTGGAGTTGTCCGACTTCTAGAGCCGAATCCCTAAGTAGCCGGATCGCCGAGTCGCGTCCACATACTGCGGGCATGAAACGCGACCCCGAAGAAAGGGGGTCGGTCGGAATATGTCGAATATGTAAAGCGAGGATAGATAACAACCATCGCGCAATTTAGGAAGGAAGAAGTCATAATCAACCCAATACTACCGACCTTTGCTAAAGAAACATAGATAAATGCACAAGTCCTAAAACAAGCTTTAAATAAACAATCGCAATCCAATTAACGTCTTCAAAGTAAGTAATACCATACATCAAGCACGCGCCGCTTCCGTGAAATGAGGATAACCCCGGGCGGCCGGCCGGCTCGATATCCATAATGGCCCTTCCGGGCGTTACGCTTTCCGGCATAATAATGATCACGGCCCCGCCCGGGCGTATTAGTAATGATAATGTAAACATAATTAGTGAATGAAATAAAATAGTAAAACCTCGCACCCCTTGCGGAGTGGTTTTAGAAAAATAGCACACTCAGACATAAGCCAAGGCCATAGCGCGCCCAGACGTAAGCTGAGGCCATAGCACACTCAGTGATCAGCTGAGGCCATCGCTCGCTCAGATACAAACTAAGGCCATAGCACACTTAGGCATAGGCGAGGCCATCGCACCCGCCGGAGTGGTTTTAGAAAGTTTAAGTATTAAAATCTCACACCCCCGTCGGAGTGGTTTTAAAAGAAATCAATTTTATGTTTCTTGTACAAAACTAGTCCTTTAATTATTGTACCAAAATAAGTCGAATGGAGCAATACAAGACTGTGGGCCCACCTCGGGTCAAGTCGAGGCGGCGAACATAAATTACAAAGATTAGGCTCCCTAAAGCCATCCATAAAGGTTCCGAGCGATTCGGATACATTGGCACCGTTACAAAGGTTTAAGCATTCTTTTGACCAAAGATAAGGATTTCGGTTCAATTGCGTTTGAATGAATAGTATGCAAAATCAAACTTGGATTTCCAAGAGCGAAACTATTCCCGAGGTTCCGATCTTCACCTAGTACGACTAGGACATGCCAAAGGAAGGAAAGGTAGGCTTCGCATACCTTGTTCGCGTCTTACGCTCGTCCGAGCTCCACTCCGTTTCTACCAAAATCTCTGATTGGTCATAGTTACCAAATGTGAGTTACAAGCTTTTAAGAACTCAAGTTTAACTCCATATTTGCCTACCGAAATTTCGGCGATTTCCCCTATAAATTCAACATCCCCGAGTATTAAACTCGACTTAAATGACAACAACCAATCCAACAACAACATTAACAACACAGCAACAACAACAACAATCACTACGAATCACAATATAACACAACTAATCTTTTTTTCCAACATAATGCTATAGCTTCCATTCCGACTTCACCTTCCCAACTTCATGTCAACATTCTCATATCTATTTACTAATCCAAAACCATTCAAATACAATTCGGAAACATTTCATATCATTTCTACAAATATCCACAAGATATACAAACTTTCCATCAAGCCGTAATACATCCAAAACTTTTAATCTTTAACATACATCTTCATAGTATATTTCCATCTTCCCATTTCATCAACAATTATCATAATTACATCTTAACAATTTCATTTCCATGTTAACATAAAACTAGAATAAAATCACATAGTTTCCTACAACAACCTAACAATGAATTTTTCATGCCAACTCGATTCACCAAACCTTTATTTACGTCACAAATGCCACAACGACGCAACTAACAAACTAAATGGACTTCAATTCATTTTCCTTTTTCCATGCACACTACACGGCCACATACATATTCACACACCCCACACGGCTACATCACACACACCACAATTTCATGATTTTGTTCAATTCTAAACACTATAACATATACACTTCTTCTATAACATAAAAGGATAGAAATCTCACCTTTTTCTTCAAATTTCCACTTTCCGCAAACGGAGTTTTCTTGCTTAACTACTTATACCATGTCGAAGAGCGCCTTAAACTTGTTAAGAATTCGAGAAGGAAGAGATTTTTGGATCAAAGTTGAAGGCTTGGAAATTTTTCTTTTTTTTTCTTTGTTGGCCGAATGGGTTGCTTGGTTGCTCTCCAAGTTCTTCTTTTTTTTTCTTGAAAATTCTTGAAACTATGAAGAATAATGTGGTGGCTTTCCTATTTAATCACATGGATTTTAATTCCATGTGGGCCTTGGGCCACTTGGCCTTGGCCGGCCACCCCCCTTAATGTTGGGCCTCATTTTCTCTTATTTAATTGAGCCCAATTCATCGTGGAGCCTATTTTAAAAATTCCCGGGACTAATTTTCAAAATTCCAAACTTGCCCTTAGGCCTTGTCCAAGGTTCTCGCGTCAACATTCTCCATAAGTAACAACACACACATCACATAAAATCAAAGAATGGCCTTATTCTTTCAAATCACAATTATGTCCAAATTTCCCGAATGTGCAAAACACGGGATATAACAATTGAAAACACAATTTATTTCAAATGTGTGGATTCAAAAATTTTACGAATTTTTTTACGATGATGGTGGCATTAGATAAATTAGAAAATTGAATTGTCGGCATCACTAAGATTTTTAAGATGAATTTAAATTTTATGCGGTACAAATTCTTCTATGTTATTACAATGTTGTGTTAGTATAATTTCTTAATATGTTAACAGTATTCAGAATGATAAGAACTTAAAGCCATTATAACTCTCTCGGCTTTTTCTTCTTTGCAACGATCCACGCATCGCGCGGGTACTCATACTAGTATTATTAAAAAGAGGATAGTTTGCTCTACGATTTTGACAAGTGTTAGCGTAGGATAATGACATGTGGTAGTTTTAGGACAATAAATAGTTAGTTAGTTAATAATTAGTTATTAGTTATTATTTTTGAATTTAAAAATAATTAAGACAATGTTAAAAAGAATTTTAAAAGAAGGTGGTTTACAGATGAAATAAGAAAGAAAGGGGGAAGCAAGAAAGACGGAACCAAAAGTTAGCATATGTGTAAGCACCACTTTTTTAAAAAAATAATTAAATATTTATATTTTAAACCTATTCTATTTTAACTTTTTATCATTATCCACATCATAAATATTTGAAGGTTTGTATTTGAAATAAAATATTTTAAATAGACGTGGAATGTGGTAAATATTTTTATCATTAACTTTATTTTTATATTTAAGAAAAAAGTTTAAAAAAAGGAGAAAAATATAAAGTAGAGAAAATAATCAAAAAACTGAACTCCCCACGTACCAAACCCCACAATCCCTAATATGCACATTAACTACCCCTATTTTCCTGCACGCACTAACACACAAAAGTGCTTAACTTCTTCCTAATTAATGGCTTATGTTTATTTAAATATCTTTTAAGAAACACACGCACACAATAATGCCATGGTCACAAAAGTTGCCAATGAAAAAAATGAAATTCTGCGACAATAGCAGATAATATTCAGGTGTCCACATCCAAAACGCAATGAAAGCATCATTATCAAGTGCAATCGTAGTAATCAGTCTGCGTTTCCTAAAAGTCCTGCTTTTGAAGAATGTACGCATGCATCACAGGCTTTGTATAATAGGTTTAAGTCGTATAGGATATCTGGTGATTACAATCTGTGTGCGTTCATGGTGCACTGTGTTCATGGTGCACTCATAAGGAAAGAATGTTTTGTATAATAGTTTTAAGTCGTATACTTTTATATATCTATTTGTATATTCTTGATTCATAGATCTTGATCATTTTAAGTTTCAAAAAAGACACATTTTTTTGTTTCCTAGAAAATAGTACTGTTGATATTTCTTGAGCAGAAGTTCAAGCTTTTTTGTACCCTCATTCTTATCCTTCATCACTGGTTCCTTTCAGTGGATTTCTAACTGTGAAAATTTTGCATTTTATTCATTGGAGAAAACAACAGAAAGCTATAGCGATGATCCCATTGATAAGGTTTACTACAAGGTTGTTGTGGATCACTCTAATCAGGGCATAAGATGGAAATAGCTTTTGATAAGCTTGAGATAGAATCAACAACGCCATTGATGCTGGAAGTCTTTCAAAACCTTCATTATGAAGAGAAGCCAGCATTTGATTCTTTACGTGGGCAGGACATCAAGAAACTTATAGTCAAATTGGTAAGTCAGTAATTTTTATTTCAATAGAGATGGAGAATATATTTTCCTTCTTGTCATGAATTTTCTGGATGTTTGAATTAGAAAGGATGTACTATATATTTCCATGGTAAGTCCACTTAATTTTGGAACTCATTTGAATTTCTATTAGTATATCGTCCGATGAATTCCCCTTCTTTTAAATGTTTACTTATAATTGACAAATGCATTATTTCTAGACCCAGTTAATAAGAAATATAATAAAATTAATGCACGTGCTTACTTTTTGAATTGAGTGTGGTTAATTTTAGGGAATTGACACAATTGAGTATTGTTAGTATTTTAATTGGAAGTGAAGGATAAATTTTTATAGTGGATTTAGGCTTCATTTGTTTGCACTTAATGGAGGTCTGAATCTGAATTATTCAGATCTAGCCTGTTAAGTGCATTTGTTTTTGTTAAAATTTTACCTCTTATTGGGTCTTGAAAGATCTGATCGGTCAGATCTGGGGTTATGTCTTAAAATTGTTCAGAGCTTAGCACACACTTTTTCTTAATTATTAATTTTGTATTAAATGCCTTGAAGAAAAACTGACGCCACAACCCTTTAAACCTGATTCTTCCACAACCCTTTTTACCACTATCTGTTCTTTTTGGAAAATAACACAGCATCAAATCTCATACCTTCATCAGACTTTATTTTTTTTGATGACTTTCACATATTCTTCAGGTGAAGAGGCATTCTTCTGTGTAAATTTACACAATCATTAAAGATAAAGAATACTATCAATCTACCATGTAGATACTTTGAGTCTGGTTTAATTAGAATACAAGGATGAAATTATGGCAAATTATAAGTCTTTGACCTTCAATGATTTTGGTGCGATTATTCTTTACTGTTCTGTTCTCTTATTTCATGACAAATTCCGATGGGATATTAACTTTTTTCGTTCAGAAATTTTGGTGGGTATATAGGAACACAATATATAAGAGGGAGAGATGAGAAAGAAAGGGAGAGGAACAAGAGGGAGAGAGGCCACGTACATTTATTGCTTTTCAATCAAATCTTGCTTGCACCTACATATTGTTTGTAGTTTAGATATATGGATTATATTGTTATCAAATAGATTAGTTTATGTTGAATTTAAATTTTATGATTACATAACAACAATATTTTCTTATCGATTTTTTTTTTTAATAATTCAGATAGTTCAATAATGGTATCAAATATAAAATTTTCATTTATATCTTTAAACACTTTAATGTATCTCTTAAATAATAATTTTGTTGTTTAAGTTAATATTTTATCTCATATTTTCTTGATATAATGTTTAGTTACTTTTTTTTATTTGAATTATATATTTATTATGTTTAAATATTAATATATTATGCGTATTCAGATGATGAAAAACAAACAGTCTTAATCATTCAGTCTTCAGATCTACAGACAACATCTTAATATTCAGATATGCATTCAGATTCAGACGTCTTAATCTTTTAAAAAACAAATGCAGCCTTAGTCGGTTGTCGAAATTGAATTGATAGATAAAAAAACTGAAATTTGAAATGAAAGATAAGCTATATAATCACATGCTTTAATTGATTAAAAATTTAAAGGTAACAGTCCAAGTACAGTACTAAAAGTTATTTAATATTTCATTATTTTTTAAAATCAGTCAATGAAATATGATTAACATATGATAAAAATATATTATTCTTTTCATAGCAAAAAATCTAAAATAATTGCAAAAGTTATAATATATTAAGTATTAATTGTAATTTCACTTCTAAAACTTTCTTTATTAAAAAATATTTTTAATATTTCATAATCAATTTAAGATATGTTAATGTGACAAAATAAAAAATGATCAATTTTATTATTTAAAATGAATAAGTTAACATTTTTTTTATGATGAATTTTCTTTAAACTAACCTAGCATCGTAGGGTCTCCGTACTAGAAATAGAAATTTTAAAAAATTATATTTCTGGAGAAAAACTTATTTATGTTATACTGAAAGGAGAATAGTCATCAAGAATATCAAACCCAGTGACAAACAAATAAACTAGCAATATAATAATACTAAATTGTGAATAATTCAATAGTAAAAAAATAAGGAACATAAAAGGGAATATATGGTCCATTTTAATTTCATGTAGATTTTATTATCAGGTAAATACATTAAGAAACGGGATGTCAGTTGTATGATCTCATATGATCAAATGAGAAATATCACTATTTCAAATAATTAATATTTTTTATACTCCCAACATCTTTTGCTGCAGACGTTTTGTGAATAAAATTACCTTGCACAAATTTTCATGTCTCTGATATGTGAACTTCTGACTTTAAGTTTCTTTAACATTGAAATGATATAATTCAGACTTCAGAGTAGCGGTTTGCACAAATGCCATAAAAAGATCTTAGAAATTACTTCAAGAAGTTGGATCACAAATTTATTTGATTCGATAGTACAACATTGACGGTTGTAAGTGCATGATGCTCGTGTCTTTTTGCACTACCGTTAATCAAATGATTTATGATCACTTTGACATCAAATTTTGATTCTAAAACGTTATTCATTCATGCTACTACTGTTATGCTTTAAAATAAAGTTCTTTGGTCACGTTTATGTTATAATTAATTATGTTGTACCTAAATATATATCGTTTAAGAAGAGTACACTTATATCCTGTTAGCACTATTCAAGATGATTCAAACTTAAAGATAAGATTGTTACAATTATCTCTCTCCACTGTTTGTGTGTGTGTATACAATCAAAGCGATGCGCGCAAGACGTATCTTAGTTGTGTTTTAAATAAAGATACTACTAGCGGCTACCTAGCTAATGTCATTTCTACCTTTTTGAGAGTCCAAACCCAAGTAGCTGCATGAGTTGAAGTTGAGGTTCATGCTTTTAAGGGATGAGAATAGGTATTTCACCTACTGTTTAATCGCCTATGACTTTTCAAACTACCGTTATTTTTCCTCTGTACATTTTGATGGACTGTTCTGAGTATTGAAAAAAAGGAAAGAAATTCACCAATTCCATTTTTCTTTAGACATTTTCAACCTTTAGACTGGGTAATACATTTTTGAGGAGAATGACATAGTATGGAAAATCTAAGAAGAGATTCAAAGATAATTATGATATTTTATTCAACTATTTAAGGCTCAACCTCAATGTTGTATTGGCTATTTAAAGTCATGTATCTGTTCCAATGGAAGTCATAATAAAACCTAGCTAGCGAAAAAAAATAGGAAATTGACATATATATACCAGCTATTGACAGCATTTTTGCTAAATTAATGTAGCCGAAATAAATTGGCATCCAATAGCCTAATCGCTTAAAATATACTATGAAAATATGAATATTCTCACCCAGGAAAAAGGTCACTTCAATGTGTGTATATTACGTAGTATATTGTGTATATCAATATATATCACATGAACATACATAAACATACATGATATACAGGAGATACATGGATATATACGGCAATTTGTATATATGCACTTAAATATACTTGGGGATACACACGGATTTATAGGGGATAAAACCTGGAGTTTTCAATTTGAAAATCAACTCAAATGCTCCTCAAATAGTCTACAAAAACCTCCAAAATAGATATTCAAACTCTTAATATGTTTCTAACAAAACCTGCTATTACCAAATTGAAAGGAATCATAATTATATAGATCGGACCAAGCTTCAATGGGGCCTTAAGGATGTTTTTAAGTTGTATACAAATCACTACATTCCCCACCCCCCGCCCCCCGCACCCCCCACCCCTTCCTGTGTATTTCTTTAATTGAAAATTTCAATTTATTAGGAGGAAGTCCCTAAGAACCTTGTCGTATGAAACTGACATGCATCCTGGCACCCAAGACTCTTTCATAGAATTCAAATAATTTCTTCCGCTCCTCAAAAGAGCCCACATGAACGAGGTTTGATGCTCCTACATCTGTAGCATGAGTAGTCAAAGCAAGTGAATGATACGAAATTAGAGTTATTTCACGGAAAATCGATTACGATAAGTTGGATTGAATTTTGCTGTTTTTTTCCTGTAGTACCTCGACATGACATGAGCGTGAAAGGGGTTTAAGAATCAGTTTTCTTTTTATAAGGGTTAAAATCACTTTACTAGCACTTTTATTTGCAAATCCTTTTGTTTAATCTTAGCTTAGAAATATGAAAAATAAATACATTTTTCATATCTTTTTACTGCCTTTGACTTGTTGTTTGTTTTTCCAAATTCTACCAAGATTCCCTCCTCCAATTTGATTTTTTTTTTTCAAATTTCGAAATTATTTGTTCTTATTCTTAAACAGGACAAATCCTAAGAAAATTGAAAAATCAAGCAAAGAAATACTTTTTTTATTTTATTCACCACGTCTAGGATTATGAAAGAGAGTACTTGGGTTCTCCCAATAACTAAAAACTGTAACATGTCTAAATCTAACTGGAGTTCGCATTGATAGAGGAACTAGATCGAAATAAAGAGGGATTCTAATTGTAATGTCAAATAAGTATGATAAGTAAATAGTTCCCGATTGTTCGATCATGTAAGTAAATAGTTCCCGATTGTTCAATCATGTAATAATTAGAGTCATTCTTTAAAAATAATTAATATGAGTCAAACTCAATGAAATTTGATCAATCATCTTTTCTGTCATTAAGGCGTAAAACTAAATCTAGAATTCTCTTTCTTCATCAATTTTGTCAATGTGAGCATGTATTTCATTTCTTGTTTAATAATCTGATTAAATTCCTATGAGATTGAGGAAGGAAGCTGTGGGATTCGTAGTATGAGTTGTATTTGGACAAATTTTTTATTGGAATTATTATATTGAAATAAAATATGCCAATAAGAGAAGAGTGTTCTATTTTGTGCCATTTAACTGGATCGACCGGACATAAGGTGTCAAATTCTCAACACACACACACACACACACACACACACAAAAAAAAAAAAAAAAAAAAAAGAGAGCGAGAGAGAATAGTAAGGGTGTGGAAAAAATATATGAAAAACCGACCAAACCTAACCATATCGAACCGATTTATAAGATTATTTCACTAAATCGTGTATTTGAGCTTATAACCCTCCTGAAAAATTAGGGTGGTCTTTTTAATTTATAAGAAACCTAAAAAAATCCCGAACCGAACCGAATAGTCTTACATGTTTGAATATATTTTATATAGTAACAAATATGTTAAATTTAATATATAAATATATTTTATAAATTATGTTTCAAATATAAAAATGAATTTAGGTCACCGGACTTTGGGCCTTTACTTGATTAAATTAATGTATATAACATATTTAAGAGTCAAATTTATAACATTTTTTTTGTGCGAAGTGCCCTTCAAATGCAGTGGTCTTTAATTTTTGTCCCTCAAATTGTTGCTTTTTAATTTTTACCCTTCACCTAAAACACCTAGGTTCCGGGTTCGAACCCCCGCTCAGTCAAAATTTTTTAAAAAATTCGCCAGGTAGAACTTGGATTTGCAAAGCAGAGTTTTGCCTGCGAAACTTTGCCTTAAGGCAGAATTCTGCCTGAAGGTAAAACTCTAACTTAAAAACTCTATCTTAAGGTAGAGTTTGAAACTCTGCCTCAAGCAGGCAAAATTCTGCCTGCTGGCCTAACTTTGGCCCGAATAGGCTTAAGTTTGCTATAAAACTCTGCCTTGCGATTTTTTTTTTTTTACTGAGCCGGGGTTCGAACCCCAAACCTCATGGTATTAGGCGAACAACAAAAATTAAAGACCACCCCAAAATAAGTGCATTCCTGCGAATTGCCCAATTTATAACAATTTTTTGTGCAGAGTGCCCTTCAAATGCATTGGTCTTTAATTTTTGTCCCTCAAATTGGTAGTCTTTAATTTTTTCCCCTTTCGCCTAATACCATGAGGTTTGGGGTTCGAACCGCGGCTGAGTAAAAAAAAAGAGACAATTTCGCAAGGCAGAATTTTGTAGTAAAGTTAGGCCTTAAAAGGCAAAACTCTGTCTTAAGGTAGAGTTTGACTGCAAACTCTACCTGCCTGCATGCAGAGTTTTGCAGGCAAATCTCTGTCTTGCGAATCCAAACTACCTTTCGAATTATTTTTAATTTTTAGCTGAGCAGGAGTTCGAACCCGAAATCAAAGAATTCTAGCGAATGGCAAAAACTAAAGACCACCCAAAATAAAAGCATTCCTGCGAATTGCCCAATTTATATAGCAGTATCGGAAATAAGTAGTTCACTTAAAGGTATTATAATCCCAAAAGTCAGGCCTGTTTGCTGTCATTGTTGTCTTGCTACTTCAATAGAAGAACTTAAGAACAACAAAAGGAACTTTTTTGCCCTATGTATTTGGTTGAGTTGATTTTTTGTATAGTAAAACATAACTTGTGATGATGGTGTATTCCGAGGTCACACCTTAAAGGTAAAATAATATAAAAAATTAACCGAATCGTACCAACAATAAAGAGAAATCGATATGATTGGGCTGGTTTTAGAAAATTTAATTTTGATTATATATTGTAAAATATTCGAAAAACTGGGATGGTAAATTTTTTCAAAAATAATCGGATGAACCGTCCCATTTACACCCCTAGAAGAGAGCCAAATACAGAAGAACTTGACTAGTTGCGACCACTAAATACTTTCCAATATGTAGTACTAACATAAAAACTCTAGTCTCTTGGGCACAACTTGACAAATATAGGGTATAACAAAAATGGTTTATTGATAAAAATCCTGAATTACACTTGTACTATAGGAGAGAAAATCCTATTTCTTACTTTCATTGACAGATGTAATATGTGTCATGTCAATTTTCGTTTTAATTTTCAGGTACATAGTAGGCTTAGGAAAGAGGAAGAACAACACATTATTTAGGAAATAATACATCACAAGGTGAATATTCTCTTTTCAAAATTGAGAAATATATTTCCAAAGTAAGTTTTCTCACCTGTGAGTGGCCAAAAAAGAAAGAAAAATGTTCCATAACTTTTGGAATTTTTTGTGTGAAAACTCAAAATTTTAAAGGCTTTAAGTGAAATTAATTAGAGTTAGTTTTCTCATAAATAAAATATACACAGAGATCTTAAACATAATCACTCTCAAGTCTTAGCAAACCTCTTTTCATTTTCTTATGATTCATCTCTATACACATAGGAAATTTCTCAACCTCTTCATCTTTTCTTGCTAAACTGAAAACCCAAAATCATTCATCCATTGAACCTGAATTTTTCTCATCTGATCGACAGTTCCAAAATTCCCCTTTAATTTCAGTTTCCTTCCCTCATTTTTTTTTCACCCAGATTTGAAGGTGGACATATGATTCCACTGATTTATTGACCCAAATTTGTATCTTGGGTATGCTTGAATTATCTCCCTTAATCATCAACCCATATGAAGAAAACTTACTCATTGGGTTCTGGTAGTCCTAAATCTTTCCAAGCCTATCCAAGGGGTGATTTTGACTTGGAATCTGGTACAATTAAAAAATCAAGAAAGCCAAAAAGATCAAATTTTTACCCCATCAAGATGCTTAAATCATTAGGAAAAAGAATTCACAGTTATTACAAGCTTCATCCAGCTAGATTATTTATGATATCCTTGTCAATTGGGGTTACCATTCTCATTGTATTATCTGTTTCTGAAAATCGATTTCGAATGAAGGGTAATTATGTGAAATATGATATGGGTGTTGATGTATATCCATTTTCTAAGTTTAGAAATCTTGTTATGGTTGCTGGACATTCAGTTTATACAAGTAGTAGTTGTGAGAAAGTTGATAAAGAGGATTCTTGGTTTTTAGAGTCTTATCAAAGGCACCCTGGTCAAGCTGCAACTTTTGTTGATCATATAAGAAAAGGGGTTGAAATTGCAGCAGTTGATGATGATGCATTGCTCTTGTTTAGTGGTGGTGAGACAAGGAAAGACGCTGGGCCAAGAAGTGAAGCACAAAGTTACTGGACTGTTGCTGAATCTAAAGGGTGGTTTGGTAAGTTCTTCATATGGAGCTGAAGATGTATAATATTATCATTTTTGTGTCTAGTAAACAAAAAATAATAGAGGAAAGAAACCAACCGAAGAGTTCTGATCTTGTATTCCTTTGCAAAAGTTTGATTGCTTTCTACTATTTTTGGACTTTGAAACCCTTGTACTATACTTCGTTGTTGAAATAGGCTGAGATATCTAAAGCATGTGGGATATCTAAAGTTAGTTTCAATTTTTTTTTTTTTTTTTTTTTTTCATATAGTCAATTTGTAATATGAACTACCATCTAGCACATACCTCTCACATTTTGTGTGGCCATTAATACGTTTGAGATTGTTATATGTTATCTGTTCGAACAGGCATTTCATCTTTTCAGATAGTACCATGAAAGTGCGTCTACTTGGATGAAGGTTCATCCTCCGGTTACATAGTTTAAAGACCTAAGTTGCAATTATTCGATAGTTTTCCTGAAAAAATTTCAAATGGTTCTTCCCATTTTCAAAAATAAATGTGCCTCATGCAAGTAATTTTCGGACCTTAGAAAACTTGACCAAAAGATTCACAAGTTCGTAGATCATGTCTGTTCCTATTCGACAAAGATTGGTGACAGCAACAAGAATTTGGTGATGTAACTCTATCAGAAATGGTGATCTATGGCTGCTTTTTGTTTAGTTTACTGGAGGTGGAGGTTAAATGGAGGTTAAAGTTAGATGCGAAATTGGGGCTATATTCATGAATTTGGCTTCCCATTTTTTATGTTGGTCCATGGCGCATCATTTTTAGGTAAAAGTGTTTCTTTTCACTGGACTTCTAATTCGTATAATCCCATCGGTGCTGAAAGGTGCTGGAGTATGCATGATGGAAAGCAATAGTCTTCTGTTAGATGAAGAGCTTGATGTTATGAGATAAACTGGATTTTCAAAATGCTTAATTTTTAACTAAGACCGCTGCCATCTTTTCCCGTTCAAAACAAGAGAACAAAAACACTGAGTGGCATATCTAAGGTTAATTTCAATTTGTAAAATGAACTACCATTTGGCACATACAGATCATATATGCGTGGCCCTTAATATATCTGAGGTTTCGTTATATCGTATCCACTAGAACAGGCATTTCATCTTTTCAGGTATCACCATGATTGCACGTCTAGCTAGCGAAAAGGTTCATTCTCCACTTACATAGTTATAAGATCTAAGTTAACAGGCATTTCATCTTTTCAGGTATCACCATGATTGCACGTCTAGCTAGCGAAAAGGTTCATTCTCCACTTACATAATTATAAGATCTAAGTTCAGTTACCTCGTCGTTTTCTGAAAGATTTTCAGTGGATCTTCCCTTTTCAAATCCGTAATTTTAGGACCTTAGAAGCATGGACCGGAAGATTCACAAATCCGTAAACTATAATTTGTTCCTTCAACAAAGTTCTTAATGTTTCTCACTTCATCTTCTTTTTGTGGACTCTAATTCATTTGTAATGATGAAATCTAGTATCATACATAAATGACCCCAATTTTTCTCCGATACATGGCCATATTTACATTATTTCTATTTTCGACTTTGTATGCAGGCAAACAAGAAAGTGTAAGAGGGAGGGCACTCACCGAAGAGCATGCTAGGGACAGTTTTGAGAATCTTCTCTTTAGTGTTTGTCGGTTCAGGGAGCTTACTGGCACATATCCACATAATATAACTGTAAGCCACATTTATTACCTCTTGTACCTAAAAAACCTGAATTCCGTGTATAAAAGATATAAAGGAATGTCCAAGATTTTTAATACTGAATTATTTACCTAAAACAGAGTGACGATTTCTGCAATCACATATTTACGGATAATATGCATAAAAAAAGTAAGATGAAATAGAGGCAATAGATTTAAGTAAGAGGATGCCGGGCTTATGCTTTGCACATCTAAAACAAACATGAAGAGATTCACACTTGAGTGTTTCTATATCTGATTATTCCACATAAGCGTTGTAGAAATTGATTACTCCCTTGTTTTTGGCCCAAAAAACGTACAGCAAGCAGCAATAAAGGCAGTGTACCTCCATAAGCTGTTGCTAACTTTTCTGCAAAATAAACTTACAAAACACAAAAGGGTCCGAGTATTGTTGTTACAGCTTTGGCAATTTTCTTTTCAGCATGATCGCCCCAAAATAAAATTATGTTCTTTTGGTAGGATCTATGGAACTGTTTGTATTTTGTAGATCACTGCGAAAAAAAAAACATACTACTGTCCAGTGGAAGTCAGTAGTTAGGACATAATTTAAGAGACATGACATTTTCTTTAGCTTGTAAAGAGAAATTAAAAGTTCAAACATTGATGTGGTCGTGGAAAGGACAGATAGTCTTTTTTGTCTTTTCTCAAGTTTAATTAGAATTTCAGTTGCTTCCTGTCTAACAACTAAAGTATCCATTTTAGCAGCTTGGTGTTATCTGACGCACAAGTTTTGAGAAAATTTATTTTTCCCATATAATCTTTATTCCTCTTCATTATTATTCATGTTTTGGTGTGTTTTAAGTTTTGTAATGGCTACATGACTCTTCATTTATCTGTGGTCTCCAAATTAAGCACCTAACATATGGCCATGATCAGCATTTTTTTAGTTTCTGCATGTATGTTCTCTCCATTTGTATTTGTCGTGGAAATGCTTAGTGAGTTCCTATGCAATAGAAATAGTAGCTTAGCAGCAACTACACATATGATGGCCATGATCCGCAATTCTTTACTTTTTGCATGCCAGTCTCTCCATTTCTAGAATCCTATTTGTAACAGAAATGCTAAGTGAGTTCCTGTGCAAGGACAGGAGTAGCTAGGTCTTAATAAACTGTTTCAACTACTATGCAGGTTGTAGGCTATGATTTCAAGGAGAAGCGATTTAAGCATCTGCATCGGTCTGCAATTGGATTTCCAGAAGCAAGTTTCTTTTACTCAGGGACATCATCTTCACAAACATCGAGAGAAGCAGCTTTAAAAGGAGAAGCACTGGTGAGAACCCAGTTTCAAGAAGATCCTTATGGATGTAAAGGCTCTCTTCGTCGCAAGAAGCTTGGTCGTGATCCTTTTCATCGCTCAATCCCTTATCCTAATGGGTGTCCTGAAATTGAGGGTTTGTTCAGATATTGTGGAACAGCTCCATATCCAGGTTCCCTACCTTGGGCCCAATAGAATTTCATAGTTCTGGATAATTAGAAGATAGTAATTGAAAAACTGGTATCATAAAATATAGGTACCTTCTTCTATTATTTTTCCTTATATACTCTCCTGTTATTCCTTGTACTAGTTAGAATAGCAAAAGGAACTAACTTGTCTGCCAAGTGTAGAGAAATAAAAGGGCTTATTGTCTGGTTTACAAGATCTGATTGAAACTCCTTGATGATTTAAATAGTGATGCATGCTAGCCAGAGTCGTACCCAGAATTTGAAATTTATGGATTCTGAAAGTTGCTAGGTTTACAATTATTTATTTATGCATATTCAGTGGATTTTCTAGTACAAATACAAGGGCCTAAGCAAAAGCTATTGGCTTCATCCGAACCTGCATATCCCTGCTTGCTGCCTGGTGTCACCTCTCAACTCAGGTTAAGAGGCATATTGTATTCCTTATGAAAAAGGAAAAGTCCTTCACTGCACAGAAAGGCATATATAAGATACCTCCTCTGCAAATATGCTGGTTCCTGTCATTGATTTCTTTTGCCAATATTCTTGTATTCTAGGAAACAATACTAATATGTATACTAGAGGATCGTCGGAACCTGAATTTTTATGCTGGTATTAGCACTCTTACACCCTCATGTACTTGAACACAACAAGTCTTTCTTAGTTGTCTTTGACAGTATTTACAATTGCAATTGTGATTTCTGTTTGATATATGGCCATAGTAAGTTCAGGGGCGCCTGGAGTACTTATCACCATGGGTTCACGTGCCCCAAATTTAGGCTTTAAATTCGCCCCTGCTTATCAGTAAGTTTGAGTACATACTTCCTGTTGAGGACGCATAATCCTTGACCTTATCTTCTCTAATGAGCTCAACTCTTCTTCAAACCCTTTGCACTTGTTAGCTCTTTTAATTTGCCGCCTTAAAACTTCTGGATGATGCCTAAAAAACCAATATGAACTTTGATCTCAAGCGAAGAAAAGAGTTGTTTACAGTTACTCTTATTTATTAGTCGACGAGGTAATAATAATCTTTACACAGGATGAGTAGATGATTAGGACTACGCGTTCTTTAGATTCTGTATTAATCTCCAGGTGAAAGTTGGACTGTCGACAAGATTATAGTTATTTAACATTTTTTTACTTTTGAATTCCGATCTTTATGTATGAAGTTAGTTATCCAGGGGGTTCTATTAGTAGAATCTAGTTCAGGAGGATTTGAAATCAATCAAACAGGTTCTCGAGATGTATGATTAACAAACCTTAGATTTTTTTAACCCAAATGTAGCCTTATTACTTGTTAATTTGATCCAACTCTTTTTGTGCTAATCAATCCAGTGATTCTAGAGATGGAAGTGTCAGATAATGGAAAGTTATGATTAACAGCTCTTTCAATAAACTAAATATTGGAGTTGTGTTTGGTTATAGTTTTGCTAAAAAAATATTTAGTTGTTTGAATATACTGAAAGTTAAAAAAAGTGAAACCAGGGTTTTAGGTGTTTTTGAAATACCAAATACAAACTTCAAGTTGTATTTGAAATTTTCATTGCCAAACGCTGATTTTCAAATAAAGAGAAAAAACATTCCGAAAAAAAAAAAAAAGTGAATAATTTTCATGGCTAAACGGGTAAGCTACAAGTCGCTGGATCATAAATGAACCAAAGAGGGAAGAGAACGTTTCTATTTGGTTTTGGAACTGTCTATTTGGGTTTGGAAATGGGTTTTACAAAAAGGTAACTTTAGGTTTAGAATTTGAAAAGATAATTAAAAATTATTATAGCAATATCATACCGAAATAAATTCAGGTTGCCCGGTTTTCAATTTTCAGTTTCGGTTTGTGCGGTTTGATAACTTCGGTATTACTTTTAAAAGTTTTATTTTATCAGTCAAATGTAAATGGACAATTATAGATTGTAATCGTAATTCATGAAACCAATTTTTCAAACTTGACGATTAAATCAAAAATGAAAAAAAAAAAAAAAAAAAGGGGACAACTAACCAAAATGATAATGATATTTCATTCTAAACCCGGGATTTGTTCTTTGCTTGCAAAGAAAAGTAAAGAAAAAATATCTGTTAATGTTATTAGAAGCCAATTGTGACGAACCATCAAATTTAAAACGAATATGTTTATAGCCATTTTTTTTCTTCTGTTTGTAGCCATTCAACAAATTAAATTTAAGAAAATCATTTCCTACCATGTTTAACACCTAAAAAAGCGTACAATAGCTAAAGATCAGAGTAAAATTTTGTTTTGAAAAATGCCAAAGAATAGGAATTTTTTGAGTTTAGGCTTATTAAGAATAGGAATTTTTTGAGTTTAGGCTTATTAGTCATACACATAGAGAATGATAGGGATCTAGTAGCTCAGTTGGTTGACTGTCTGAATTTTCACCTTGTTGGTGAGGGTTCGAATTCCCACATTGTAATCCCCTCACTCATTTCCCTTTCCCCTGCCCCCTATGTATTAAAAAATTTTAAAAAAAAAATACACACGTAGAGAATGTGTGTGTTAGGCTTATTTGTCATACACATAGAGAATGTGTGTGTGTGTGTGAAAGAGAGAGAGTATGCTTTCACCTAAGGCGGAGCAACGAAGCATCAAACACTCGATGCATCAAGTAAAGCATTCTATTTGGAAGTCTTAGACAAGGCTGGGTCAAGCCTAAGGCCACTAAAACAATTGCATTAAACATAAAAAATTAAATAACCCAAGTGGACCAAGTGAATTTTTCACTTTAAAATATATATGAATTATTCAAACTATTGGCATTCTTTTTTTTAGTGGCAAAAAGATGAGACTGGTTGACAATTGAAAGACAAAAAAAAGTGTGAAGCTATTTTCTTTTTCTTTTTTACTTCAAAATAGATTTGAACTATTTAAGATGTATGAAATCATTTTTAATGTTCTATTTAATGGTGAAAATTGGAAATTGCTAGGTGATGATAAATTTTAGAAACGTTACGTTAACCTTGAATGTTTCTTAAAACATTACATAAATTGTGGTAAATGGTAGAGATGCTACCATATGGCTTGAACAACGACATTATAAGTAAATTTAAATAATAAAAACCATATAATTCTGATTGTATAAATACAAATCACTTATTAATGTTTGGCTTTAAAACACTAATTATAATTTTTTAGCTTCGCTTTTATATTTAAACAAGTTACAAGTTGGAATTTATTCAACCGTACCCCTGATGTAATAGCAAATTAGTATTGAATTGATTGTTTCATCAACTACAAAACATAGTTAAATATCACTCCGTCCCAATATTATGACAATTATTATAGGTAAATATCACTCCGTCCCAATATTATGACAATTATTTTGGAATGTTCCAATGTTTAAGATATTTACAATAATACTAATATTCTATCCAAATTTCACTATGTTACAAGTTGGAATTTTTCCAATCCCTTATGTAGTAGCAACCCTCTAAAGATAGTATTCAGTTAATCGTTTCCTCAACTACAAAATATAGTTAAATATACCCTTCATCCCAATTTATATGATAACCAGTTTCTGCGCAGCGCATGTGTGGGGCTGCACATTGAGTTTTTGCTGAGCAGCAATACTACATATGTACAAACTTTGAAAGGTTACGTTATTTTTTCTATTCACGATCTTTGATCTAACTATGAAACTTTTCTAATTGTTATACAATATTTTGTTTGACAAAATAAATGTTGAGATTATGACTTTGTTACTTGACTATCTTTAAATTTCCATAGAGATGGATTCCCCATTCCTATTTTCTCTTTAAAATTTTGATTCGCGATTCAATAAAATTTCTGTTAATTTGGATTAAACCACATGGTAATATACCAAAATGCATCTTAATATAGTATTCATCAATAACTTTCTCCTTGGTTAGTCTTTATTTTATTTATTACTAGATTATTAGAATGGGCGAAGTAAGGCTGACAAAACATATCGGATAATGATAAGGCTGACAAAACATATCGGACAAAACATATCGGATAATGATCAGATGATTGGCAAAGTTTTAATGTCCTATTATGCTTCTTGTTTCCTTTCAAACAACTCTAAAAAGTATCAGCAATTTTCTAACACATATTGTGTCTTGTATGGTATCAACAATTTTCTTCGTTTAGCTCTCATTAATTTTTAGTATAGCTAGTCTCTTCAGTACAATTTCATACAAGACAAAGTTAATCAGAAATAATAATTTCAACTTTTATAATACTAGTCTTTAGTGTACGTGTGTTGCACGTATGCAGGGACGGAGCTACAATGTTAAAGGGGGATTTGGCCGAACCCAGTAAATTTTGCGTAGACATTGCATTTGTACTAGAGTTATGAAGTAAAGATGAATAATATTTACTTGCTGAACCTTCATACACAAATGAGCTGATGGTTCAGTGGTAATAAAAAGGCTAGCAAAGCTATCTTTTCCTCAATATGTGGGTTCGAAACCCCACTATTCGCTAATGTTTTTCCTTTTTTGCTTTCTAAAATTAGAAGAAAATATAAAACTAATAAGCAAGATTCTCTTCCTAAAATTAGAAGAAAATATAAAATACTCCTTCACTTCTTTTCTTTTGGGTAACCTTTTTCCTTTTTGCAAAATTTCTGGGTAACTTTTTTCCTTTTTGCTATTATACAAAATTTCTTTTTAACACTTTATTTTTAACAAAATATAAATTTGACAAGTAGAAAAAGAAAAGAGGATGTTACTTTGCTGCTATAATTTCTTTCATCAGTTTCTTTCACAAACCTCAAATTCAAATCCAAAGTTAGATTTTCAAAAAAGTTAGGATTCCAACTTTTGTTGCAGATCACCACTTCGTCGCCCCGTCCACCAGAGAACGGACCTCCGGCTGGTGACTAGTATTTATATAGTGTTTAAGTAGTTCATCGCTTTTTTAAATATATTAAGTACCGGTACTTACTTGTTAGTTTGGCGATTGTTATACATTAGCTTGAGGTCGTTGTCATGTTTTTTAAAATTTCGAACCCCCAAACCTCAAATCTTGACTCCGCCTCTGCACGTGTGTATCGCGTGAATAAATAAATAATTTAAATAAGAAGAATACGTTTTTCATTAAAATAAATACAATTATCTAAATGATGAAAATGAAATGCAGACATAACTTTTATTTGTTTAAGGCAGAGTTAGTGTCATAATAGTTAATCAAAGAGTATGGAGGAAAAAACCGTGAAAATATTTATATGTGTAAATAGATTCAAATGATTAAACGCCATGAATTTCCGAGAGTTAGTTTACAAAACAAAGACATAATAATATAGATGAAAACTCAAACACCATAATTATAAGTTTAAAAAAAAAACACTTTAATGAGATATAAATACCTGAATATATGTATACAGAAATATAATAAAAATAATCATTGCGTAAAAATCGGAAGACAAATAAATTATACCATGATCAATCCAAATTTTAGACATATCCGGCGAGAATCAATCTCCTTCGCGCGCGCGCGCACACACAAAAGAATTATGGTTATTATTATTAATTTCTTACTGCCCCCAAACATGGTACATGTGAAGCTCCTCAGTTGGGGAAATTTTTTGTTTAAACAAACAAAAAAGGGAAAGAGGCAAACCTTTGATTTTTTGGCAAATAACAATTCACTACCATCTTGTATACTTCATTCGTCAGCGGTATGCTTGTTTAGTCCAATTTTTCAATCAAATATTCTCAGCTAAAAGAGAAAACGAGAAATTATCAAAAGAGGAAAATTCATTGTCAATTGTTCATTTTTAGCTATGCACTTATTCGATTAGAGCCATTGATAAAGACAAATCATCTTACTACATCATAGAGTTCAAAACCGTGACTTCTACAATGACTGTAACATGTTAAAACAAGTTATCAAAGTATTGATGTGGAGTTATTACAATCTACATAAATTTTAAGGTGTTCTTGTTCATCAGTTCTGACCCTGATAACAATCGATAAAAATAAAAATATTATAAACTAAAAGAAATAAAGAAAGACGGAAAGAAAGATGACCATGAATGCAAGAAGAGGACTTGAATGAAAACCAAAATAAGAAGACAGTGGAAGAAGTAGAAGAAGCCGTATGTATTCGGTAAAGTATGATGATGAAAAATATAACTTAAATAGAATTGTAGCAATTCTTTTTTATATAAGGTAAAATTCTAATTGATTTAGAAGTGTTAAATATTAGAATTTCGTACCTAGATCAAATAAGAATAGATTAAATAAGTAAAATGAAGTAAAAATTAGGTGATTTAATATTACAATTTTATTTAATGGAGAATTATCTTTTAAGGAAAGTGAGCAAATCTTTTCTTATTGCCGTGATTTGCAGGGTTCTTAGACTTAAATTTTCTTGTTTATATTACCTATTCTTTTGATTTTTGTCTATTATGGGATAAAGGTGTTTTCCTACGTTCAATTTCTAGTAAAATTCCTATTGACTTCAAACTTCTAAAAATTAGGCGACCCTATAAAATTATAATTTGACTTCCCAGATATTTTAAGTAAGGACAGATTATTAATTAAAACTTTAGTTCATTTCAAAGTCTCAAAATATATTTTGCCAAAAATAACGGCAGGTTTTTATTATAGTTTTTATTTTGAAAGGAAATATATATTTGATAGAGGCTACACGTCCACCAAACAAAGTATATAGAGAGACCTGGTTGCTACCAATTCTCTCAGACAGTGCAGTAAGAGAATAACACAAGATTTTTCCGTGGAAAACTCCTTGCTCAAGGGATTAAAAACCACAACCTATCCCAGTAGGATTTCAACTCCTCTAACCGAGCAAACTCAGGTTACAACTCTATTGTAAGCTAGAAGTTAACTCCCATAGCCCCTCACCCTTACAATAACGCTTAAGCAGCCCTCACACTTGACTACCCTTAACCAAGCACACTAATACACCTAGACTAACTCTAGCCTAGTGCACCACTCAAAGTTCTTGTGAAGACACTCTTCCAACAAGCAACCTTTGAGAATTCAACTAATACGCCTAGACTAACTCTAGCCTAGCGTACCACTCAAAGGCACCCCTCGAGAATTCACCACAGTTACTAACACTAGCCACCCATACACTAATACAACTAAGCTAACTCTAGCCTAGTGTACCATTCAAAGGACTGAGGAAACACAGTTCCTACAAGCAACTTTTGAGACTTCAAAACACCTATAATCAACTTCTTTTTAAGGAAGAGTACGTTTACAGTTTAAGCACAAAAGAACAAAGACTCAACAACCTAAGGACCTAAAGCATCTTCAGTTCGGGTTGCTGAGGCTATGTTCTTGAGAAGCACCTTAAAAGGTGGAGACTTGCACTTTGGATGGAGCAATTTTCGGATTGTGCAAGAATACATCTTCATTTAAGCATGGTGTTGTACATATAGAGGGAAGGGGGTGAGAAGGTGACAGCCTATACTAGTCCTCTGCTGCTGCACTGCTGTACTGCTACAGTGTCGGCAGCTTTACAACTGTAGAGTTGACTTTTCAACGCTCCAGGGACCTGGTCTCTCATCTGAAAGAACTAGGTCCCTCATCCGTTCTTAAACGAGTACGCAACAACTCTGTTGCTCTGCTGTTACACTGCTGCAATGTCAGTCTCTTTACAGTTGTACAGTTGACCAAGCAATAACTGGAGACCTAATCTCATCTGGTCCCTCTGAATCTGTATCTGGTCCTTCATGTATAAACATATTCTGTTGGGAACTTGATCTCATCTAGTCCTTTTGAAAACATGTCTGGTCCTTCATATATGAACATATCTTACAGCTTGTATAGTGAGACTGATTGCATCTATTTCTTCAAGGAGCATGTCAACATAGCAGCTTATGAGATATCGCTTATGAGATATCTGGTTCTTTGGGATTTGTCAAATCATCAAAACATAAGGTATCATAACTCATCAATATTATTAGTGTTTATATATATTAATTTGAGATGTTAGAGTTTTTGTTAAATAATAATTAGATAAAAATAGTAAATGACAATTTTATCTATTGCAAAGTCTTTTAATGAAAGACAAAAAGTTCAATTAACATTTCTAAGGCCCTTCGTGCTTTTAATATAGTAATATAGATAGATATAGATTGGTTAAATTACTATCATCTATGAAGAAAAATAACCTCAAATTCAAGGGCTTTTAATTAACTTTGTAGCATTCAGTCACCACGGCAACACGTTCACAGACTTTCGTGAATTAACAAATAAAATGTGCAAGGAAAAATGTTGACTTAGAAATTAAAGAAGTCAGTCACATGCGGCGCCTCAAAAACAACATTTGGACAAGTAAATCTAAATAGCAAAGCATAATAGACCCAAGCGTAGCCACTCAGGCCCCAATCGAGGTCCCACTCATTCTTGATAATAAAGTAATGCTCGCGCTTCATATCTCGTAGTTACATTCTGAATTCAATAACAGGAACGCAATGACGTCTTGGAAGCTTTAGTTGTTCAGTAGGGTCAGCCTGATAAACATGCATGGACGGGCCAATATCTTGGTGGAAGCTTTAATACAAAGGAAGGAGAAAGGGGCTCAGATTGGCTAGCTTCGCGCTAACTACACCAAACGCACCACATCCGCGTACATAATTCTGCGCACCCGTAGGAGTGCTTAGCACCAATGCATATCGCCCGTTCATAATCCATTTCTGAGTTTGAATTTATGATCTAATTAAAATAATTAATAAATTAAACGAAATTTGAAATAAAAAAATTAAATAACACTAGTACCACTTCGCAGTTTTTTAAAGCTTTTAGAAACGTGATTGTTTACAGAGATTTAGCACAAGTTATAATTAATGGTGTAACTTAATCTAGACATAGTTTAAATATGAAACTAATAAAAAACGTGATAGTTTAGAGGAACTTTGATCTATTATCTCATACATATAGATCTAGGGGTGAGCGTTCGGTATTCGGTTCGGTATTTTCAAAGTTCGAGTTCGGTAATTGACAGTAGATACCAAATACCAAACCGAAAAAGTTCAATTCGATTCGGTAAATCAAACTTCAGTTCCGTAAATTCCGATACGATATTTGGAATTTACCATTTAAGGAAACAAAGTATACAAAAGTTGAGGTACAATATAACTGAAACAAATTTGTATACTTCTAAACAACTCTTTACATTCCAAAGATATTTGAAATTCAACGACCAAGCATATTCTACTACAAAGAACGTGCTTTTATATTCAAATTGAAAAAGCACAGTTTCGGGACAAGCAGAAAAGAAGGGAAAACATAGTGGTTTAGAAGGGTAGGGGCCAGGAGGAAAAAAGATAATGATCTCCACAGCAACTCCATATGAAAATCATTCAAATGGAGGACAACACAAGGTCACAACCAAAAGTACAAAAATATAGTAAACACATTAGAGTAAATAATTCGGTATTTAGGAAATTACCGAATTCCGAACGGTACTAATGTCTCTTACCGATCCCGAACTCGAATACCATAATTTTAAAATTTTATTCCCTAATACCGTACTAAATACTGAATTACCAAATATCAAATTACCGAAATTCTCGATTCGATTCAGTAATTCAATTTATGCCCAGCCCTACTGATATAACTTGAAACCTTAACAACTTGTTTGGATAGTTGTTATTTGTATATAATATTTATTTTGATTCTTACTTTACTTTAAACCAAACAAGCTTTCATATAATATTTGTTTTGATTCTTACTTTACTTTAATTGTATTATATCATACCTTTAATTCATCCGTACATAACAATAAAAACGTCAGTACCCAGAAAGTTTGATCTGTTATCTCATACATATAACTTGAAACCTTAAAAGCTTGTTTGGATAGTTGTTACTTGTATTGTATTATTCAATATTTGTTTTGATTCTTAGTTTAATTTTGTTGTGTCATATCTTTAATCCACCCGTATATAACAATAAAAAGTCCGACCACGTTATATAACAGTATGCCACAACCGATTTGGTGTGACCATTTTCTTTATAATATTGCTTCAGATCGCTCACTTGTGGCATTACAAGAAACATACAATCTATCCCAACATTGTGTTCATCAAAATGATACCGTACCATAGAATACAATATGATACATTATAAAACCATAAGTAACCATCCAAACAAGCTCTAAGTTATCTAGGCCTTATTTGCACATGAATTTGCTGGATTAGAATTTATACGCATTCCCAGCCAAACTGCCAAATGCCAAGTTAGACCTTCACGTGTAATCCTTTCAAAAGTCACACTAAAAAATCTAGTTTAAAGTTGTGGCACCTCGAGTGTTCTCTTCAATGAGTCTAATTGTGCCTTGGCAAATCTTCTAGGTAACTTGCGCTAATATTTCATACAACTCTCAAGTATTCTTTCTTCATTACCTTAAAAAGTTTAGTAGATCAGTAACCTATAAAACTTTCAATGGCTTATTTAAGCTAACATTGGCAGCTGACATAAAAACTTGACACTAAAGACACTTATCAACTAATCACCACAATAGCTAAGCTAAAATTTACATCAAAGGAAGTCAAAACATAATTTGCATCCTGCAATAAATTCAACATATAATATAAGATAAATTCATGTTGTACCAAGACATCCAACTGATGTTGCAACTGAAGGAGCATCAGGAAAGGGAGAAATGACTGTAAGCCAGTGGTATGGGTGGAGTCGGCAAGATTTCAATCCTTATATCAATGAAATATAAATATGATATCTTACCGCCCCACCCACCCCACAAGCTTACATATTTCCTTGGCTTTTTCGTTTAGGCTACTAATCTCAAGGGATTCAAGAATTTAATTTAAAAAAAAAAAAAGGAAAATGAGAAATCAGATTTAAATGAAAATATTTGAGAGAAATAATAATAACTATAGGAGGAGCCATCAGAAACCAAAGTTCATCCCCAGAAGCTTTAGGCTGTTGTACGGTCCGCATCATGGTTTGATCTATAAAGATCCCATCACACGGCTCCTCCGATAATCACTTTCTATGAAAAAAAATTATAATAAAATCGAAAAGAAAGTATAAGAGCTCAGAAGCAAAATGGGTATGAGAAATTTGTCATCAATCAAAAAATAAATTTTTGTAAGAGTGGTGCATGACTTTCTTCAGATCTCATCATAGCTCTTTTAAGGAAATTTAAGAAATTGTAAAGAAAAAAAGAAATTAAACTCTATGTGTATGTGTGTGTTATGTTGGGGGCGGAGGAAGTAGGGATAACAAAAGTGTGTATTGGTAAGGGACTTTATAAGACTAGAAACAAAGGGTAGAAACCCTAATCTGTGAAATTACCATATTGTTCGCCGCAATTGTAATATTGCAATCTTCGGAAATGAGAACTACATTTTGGGCGTGTTCTATACGAAGGAAAACATTTTCCCAATTTTATCATGTTCATTTGGTTAAAAAAATTTAAAAATATTTCTTTAGGAAAATAAATTTCTTAAAAATGGAAAAAATGACTTTCATAATCAAAGTGGGGAAAATAAGTCCACAATTGGTATTTCACCAACTACCCTCCCACCCCCAACCACCAAACCCCAACAACTCCCACAACCGAGTCCGGAACCAAAATGACCCAATAAAAATCCAAATGAACCTAAATACCCAAAAAAAAAAAAAAAAAAAAATTGGTACAAAAGTACCTTTAAGCGCGATATTTTCTTTAGCTAAAGGATATTGCCTACGTCTCCTGCATGCGGTAAAATCTTGCGCTATAGAGTCCTACATTTTTTTCTTTGAAGGACTCTTATTACATTTTCAGACTTTTTTACGTAATTTAGCTGTATATTAATCATGCTTTGAGACTCCGGAACTTTAATATTTTATATAGAACCCTACTGATTTTTGTGCGATTAATAAGGTAGGCTCAATACATCAAGGATACGCAAAAATTCGGATTGTCGTTTTAGTGGTTGAAAAGTGCTCGGAGTCCATTTTTGTTTGAAGACTTGTACTCATTAGCTTTACGTTATTTATGTTTTAGGGTTTCGTGTTATTTTTAAATTAAAGCTTAACTTTATTTCGAATGCGTCATGTTTTTTTTTAATTATCAATTTAGGATATGACACACTATAAACAGTAATAAAGACTAAGATAATATTTATAAATATAAATATAAACGCTTTAAATATACAATATTTACTTAAACTGTATAAGATTATTGTATATACTAGTGGGTCTCACATGTAGTATGCCGGAGACTATCCTTAAGCCTAAGGCTCATACCATCCCCATCACCCTCGCCATCGTCTCCATCGCCCTTTTTCCTCTTAATAACAGGGCGCTCCAAGTCATGATCATCTTCTTTTCTCCTCGCCCTTGCGTCCTTGACTATAACGTGCTTCTTCTTGGGATCTAGTCCCGCTAGCACGCTCAGAACCTCAGGCTGAACTGGGTCTGGAAACTGGACCTCTTCCTCATCGGGAGTTGCCACCGCATGCACCGAAGGATGAAACTGAAAAATATATAATAATTAGTACCATTTCTTATTTATATTGAATACATTAACATTTGTTGAATAATCAAATCTGTGTATCGACGGGCGCCTGAGGTGGGTCTGTAGGCGTCTGAGATGGGTTTGGTGCTGAATATGATGTAATCTTCTGAATGAGATGTTGTTCGAGGTCCAAATAAAGGTTGAAAAAATTAAGTTAATATTCACCTTATATTGAATAAAATTGATTTTAAGTAAAAAGCTTACATATGGCTCGATAGTCTCATGAGAAGACACCTCTGGCTCGGCAGGCTCATGAGAAGGTTCCTGAATGGGTCGCTCCTGTGGACCCACTGGCGCCGAATCCTAAAATATGAAAAATTACGAAATAATAACTAACATACATATATATATATATATATATATATATATATATATATATATATGTTTAAAATAAGCACTTTAAATAATCAAATATGTATTTTAAATATTCAAATATGTATTTTAAATATTCACCTTATATTGAATAAAATTGATTTTAATAAAAAGCTTACCTGTGGCTCGACAGTCACATGGGAAGACACCGCTGGCTCGGTAGGCTGATGAGAAAACGCCTGAGTGGGTCTGTCACACCCCAATCTTGGTAAGGCGTGATTGGCACTCAGCATCCTACGGGAACCGAGCGAACCAACTGTAACTCACGTTTTCTGTATCTCGAAAGGCGACATAAGACCAAGGTACTATAAGCCATAGGGACACAAGCCCAAAAGATAACATACTTACGTCTTCAAACTAATCTCGAGTGCGTATGCTGTAAGGCTATCCATAATAATGATACAACATAATACAAGTCGAGTTAATTATAAGATATCTAACTGTGCATATCTGTCTACGAGCCTCTACAGGAGTACATGGCATAAAGTGGCCGGAACAGGGCCCCGCCATACCCATGCAAATGCATATGCAGTCATGCTGACTCACAGGGCAACTCCAAAGCGAGTGGAGCGCCACGACTATGCTGCGGTGGTATCCTTACCCGAAAGATCCGTTGGTGTACCTCGGAGCTGCGGGCATGAAACGCGGCGCCCCCGAAAAAAAAGACGTCGACGAGCAATGTATTAAGTATGCAAGGCGGAAAGTGCAACAAAATAGCCATATACTAAAGATGAGAAGAATAAGAATCAACCTGTCATTTCTGAACTACCGATGGAAATCTAGCATATGTATACATACCTCTTCATCTTCTTGCGATCTTTACTAGGTCGTATACCCTACCATCGTCTGGTTACCTTATCATCAAACGTTATCTGCACGTGTGTTGCGGCGTGCAACCGTCCATATATGATACGTATGTCTCTCGCTATACTCTCGCATGCTTAACCATATCCGTATGCAGTCTTGTGCCTTTATCTTACTAATCATCCTATACTAGCGACCAAACCGATCGGTGTAATCGCTAGCTTGACCGGCCGTAGCACGGTGGTAGCTTGCCGACTAGTGCCGATCCGGTGGTAAATATATACATACCTTGTTGATCGTAACCGGTGGTAAATACATATATATATACATACATACATATATACGTACGCAGACCGAAGCACGGTGGTAATAGCTAACCTAGCGTTGTAGACCGGTGGTAACTATGATCGACATCATAATCAAACTTCGACAAGTAATCTATATGCACTTCTCGTAGTGCCGCTTAACCGTAGTGTCTACATAATCATATAAGCTTTATAAGCACATCTCTGGCCATTAGTACTTCTTCCCACTTGACTAGACTATAACCAAATCCTAAGATACAACATGAACCTCTCTTCGAACATTAAAGATCCTCTGCTAGCACTCTACTCATGTCCTATAAGACATTCCTTAAGAACCTGTTCCTAAACTCATCGGATTATTATTATGAAACCGTCATCATGAACACGTCTCACCTTGGAGGAACAAAGTCATAAGATGAGATCAACATCAATGAATAACATCAATAGCCATGAAACAAGCTCGGGATATCACAAGAACATCGGGAGCTAATAAGCTTTGGTACTTTTAGAAACGAGGCTATTGAAGATGTCATATATAGGTTCACGACAAAGGAATCATGCCTTAAGAAAGGAAGGTTTAGCCTTAACATACACGGAATCTTGGTCCTTGACCTTCCCGACTTATCTGCGACTTGTAACCTACATATAAAATCATTCATACTATTATTAGGCTCACCATCATACACTTGTCTTAAGCCTTTAATTAAAATCCCTTTAGAATACTGCCCGAAATTGGCAAAAGATCTCCCACCATTTATATGCTAACTTAGAAATCTCAATTCGAGAACCGACAATAACAACAATAATACCAACATCAACAACAATATTATCAACACCAAAATATTCCATAAACATCTCACATGATGTTTTATCCAATTTCCCGACCCATAAATTCATTATACGCTCATTTAGTAACTTTTCCTCCGTAGATAAGCTTAAATCAATACTAATAAGGAAAGACTCATACCTTTCACCCGCTAGAATTGCAATATCTTCGATTATCACCTTGAATCCAAGCCTAGTTTCGCCGCGGTTCGGTATTATAATCGCAGCTATGTGTTGTCCGAACTTAAATTCGGGGATTTCACTTAATTTGCGTTAAAATCTAGTGGACGGAAGTTGGGAGAATTTTCTAGAAGATTTGGGAAATATTTGAAAAATTCTTGGTTGAAAAATGAGGCTTAGGGTTTGATTTGATCCTTAAATAATGGGTAAAATTCGGGCCGGATTCTTGTATCGCGATTCTTTATGCAACCGATTCTTTGCGCGTTATTTAAATCTATCAGCCTAACTTGTAACGTCCATAATTCTCCACTTTGATGCCGTATCTATGAGCGGTTTGTTGCGCTGGAAACTACACACGACGAACTTTATTTTAGGCTTTTACTTTGCTTCAAAACTCCTCATCTACTAAAAGATATCTTTTCTCCAAGTTGGGCCAAAATTGCCCCTTATATTTTCTTCCAAGTTACAACAAATTTAGTTTCCTTAATTCACTTGCCCTTTAATCCTTTCATAGCTTACTATATGAACTTAAATCCTTATAACCATACGTTAAACACATATAAGCTCACATACCTCCTGAAAGGTAGCTCGAATCTCAACATACGAAACTACGGGGTGTGACAGGGTCACTCTTGTGGATCCACTGGCGCCGAACCCTAAAATATGAAAAATTACGAAATAATAAGTAACATATATATTTAAAATAAGTAATTTAAATGATCAAATAAGTATTTTAAATACTAACCGGGATTAAAAAGTCATCGAAGTCAAGAATCTTGGGTCCGTCTAAATTCCTCACAGGCCGCTCATCAGCTCAACCATGGCCGTAATGAACACCCAATCATGTTGTACCCGACCAACAGACACTCAACGATAGATACTGCCCCGAAACAATATCTCTAAGACGGTGGGGTATGGGGGGCGCTCGCGTAAAAGAGCCCACGCTCTCTGCAGCCTACGGGGACGGAGCCTAGTCGATATCCCTATAGTACCAGCCCATAATAACTCTGACCTATGATTGTCTTGCAGAGACAATACTGATCTATCATCGGGCCCTAGGTAATCATCGGGTCCCGGGGCAACATTCGGATCCATGAAAGAGTTGGGTCTGTAAAAACTAAATTAGTCATTATTCTTGAAATTAAAGAGAAATTATATTAACTAATTAATCATTTGTAGGGAATGTGTGAATTAT
This sequence comes from Lycium ferocissimum, assembly GCF_029784015.1. Lineage (NCBI taxonomy): Eukaryota > Viridiplantae > Streptophyta > Magnoliopsida > Solanales > Solanaceae > Lycium > Lycium ferocissimum. Next base: position 24,457,629 of record NC_081345.1, on the reverse strand, counting down.
GTTGTATTATATCTTGTGAATAATTAACATGGGATAAACAATTTCACAAATAAATAAAGTAACAATGCCATAATTAACATAATAGGAGATTACTATATTTGGGGGGCATCTAGTCTCTATGCACATGCGTTGCACGAATATTTCTTGTCGATTTTTATAATATTATTTATATATTTATTCTATTGATAAGTAACTTGAAAAAATAATATCTAATTATTATCTTGAATACAATATTTATTTTGAATGTATAAAAATCAAATATTTACTTCCTTGCATGATTCTGAATATTTGATTTGGTAATTTTGTTATCAATATTTAGTAGATAGTCTTTTCCAAAAATTATTTTCACTCTCCAACCAAATATTGGAAGAAAATAATTATTTTTCAGAATAACTTTCGTCATATTAAATGTGCAGTAAATTTAATATGTGATAGTAAGGACACGAGGTTTTGAATTATGTGATGGCAAAGACTTTTAAGTTAATTACTTTGGGAATCGAAATTCAGCAGTAATATTTGTTTAGAACTCTATTTTGAATATGTGATATATTTTTAGTTGACCAAATAGCCAACACAATTGTGATAAAATTAGACTAAAAGAGTATATTCATCGACCGCATATTTTTCTAGAAACTTTGCATTTTATCGTTAACGTATGTATTTATGAAATTCATAATAATTTTTATTTCCGTGAACATAAATATTAAAAGAAGAACTTTAACTATTCTTTTTTAGATAATCTTTTTTATTTAACATATTTATATATTCATGCTTTTAAAATAATACAGTTTAACAATTCATAATCAATTAACAAAATAATAATTCATTAACAATTAACAAAATATCAATTCATAATCAATAATTAACAACTAATTAATTAATAATTGCATATTTTACAAATAATAGTACATTACTATATTAAACAATTCATAAACAATTAACAAATTAACAATTCATAAACAATTAACAAATTAACAATTCATAAACATCTAACAAATTAATAATTCATAAACGTATAACAAATTAACAATTCATAAACATATAACAAATTAACAATTCATAAACATTTAACAAATTAACAATTCATAAACATTTAACAAATTAACAATTCATAAACATATAACAAATAATAAATTAGCCCAAAAACAAAAAACAAAACGGAACAGTAGCAAAAGCCACTGCCCAGCCCGATCAAGAACAAAAAAAAAATTGATTTTCTTTTTAAAAATTAACGACGATTAAATGTTAAACATGCTTAGAGTATAATGTATATAGCAAAATAATAACAAAAGTTCATAGTAGAAAACCTTAATTGAAGATTTTCGTAGGGTTGTTTTAATCGAGTTGCACACCGCTTTTTTTCAAAATTCGAGCTTAGGGTACAACAAAGCGAAAACGAATATCAGAATCTAAAACTTTCCGACGAAAAATTAATAGAAAATGACGTTATTTGAAGTGGGGACCACCTTAAAACGCCTCTAATGGTGTTTGAATTTTTTTTTTTTGGTCAAGTAGGGGACCAGTGGTGGAACCCGGTGGGAATTTATGTTGCCTCCTATAGCGCAGTGTTTTAATGCGCTAAAGGAGAGAGAGAAATATGATTAGCGCGGAAAATCTTGCGCTAAAAAGGACTTATATAGTAGTTATAGTTAAGTTCTTTAGCGCGATTTCTCGCGCTAAACTTTTGTTCCAAATTTTTTTTTGGGGTATTTTGGTTCACTTGAGTTTTTATTGGGTCTTTTTGGTTCCGGACTCCCCACAACCTCACGCATCCTCCCCCACCCACCACCACTCCTCCACCCCAATTTTTTTTTTTTAAAAAGCTTTTAAATCTATCTTTTTTGGATTTTCTACACCACCCTTTCCCCCTCCCCCCTTTTCCCTCGTGGGACCCAACCCACCCCCCCTAAAAAAAAAAATTAAAAGAAAAAGTTTTGAATAGTTTTTTTTATTTTGGTTTTCTACTGCACCCTCCCCCGCACCAACACCCCACCATCCCTTTTTTTTAAAAGTTTTGGAAAGTTTTTTTAATTTTTACTTTGATTTTCCACTACTACTTCACTCTCCCCCTCCCCCCCCCCCCCCCAAAAAAAAAAAACTAACTTTTTTTAAAAAGAAAAAGTTTTGAAAAGTTTTTTTTAATTATTATATTGGTTTTCTACTACACACACACCCCCTCCCCCCCCCCCCACAAAAAAAAAGTTTTGAATTTTTTTTTTTGGTTTTCTACACCCACCCCACCCCTTACCCCCTCCCAAATTTTCTACTTCATATTTAATTTTACCCTTATAAAATATTTATAAAAATGAAAATTTTGCGTGGTTAAATTTGGTGTGGGGTGGGTGATTTGGGGGGGGAGGGGGGTGTAGTTGGGCGTGGGGATGGGGTGGGTTGTGGTGGGGTGGATAAGAAAAAAGGTCCCATTTTTTATAAAAGTTAAATAAAATATATGAAATAGAAAATTGGGAGGGGGTTGGATAAAGCGGGGTGGGGTGGTGGTGTGGGATAGGGGTGGGTAAAGATGAATTGGTTGGAGGGTGGTGGTTGGTGGAGGTGGGATTTGGTTAGGGGTGGAGGGTGGGTGCTTGGGGTAGGTGGTGGGTGTGAGGGTTGGTGTAGTATGGGGTTGGTGGGGCATGGGTGGTATTTTTCGAAAAATATTTTCTACCAACCAACTGAACATGAAAAATAAGTAAGAAATTCACTTATTTTCCACTATCTAACCGAACATGCGGAAATAAGTAGAAATACACTTATTTTCCAAGATCACATTTTCCTCCGTACCGAACACACCCTTTGACACCACTTGTTTTACTTCATTACACTTGACTCCAATGACTTCTTGACACCACTTGTTTTACTTCATCACACTTGACTCCAATGACTTCTAGCTGTGTTTCTACGCATCTACTCCACTCTATTGAAATTCTTGTCTTGACCAAATTTCTAAATTATTTGGGAGGGGGAACATCAAATGAAGGGATTGCAACATGAGAATACTTTTGTCGCTAAAATCATTTCTCAATTTTGCATTTCATGCTAGATTGTGTTGAGATATAATATACTACTATAATTTATATATCTTTATAAAGCAGGGCAAAGGCCCGCTGACGTGCCATTCTAAAAACGGAAAAGGGTTAAATATACACTGTCTTTAATGGAAAAATTTAAATATATCCCGTTATCTTTGGTCAAATATCACCCCTAATTATCTTTTCGGTTTAAATATACATTCTTCGATTAAGTTGTCCAAAGTGGGCATCTACTCACATGTGTCATTGACATTTTTTGTGAAGGTGGGCCACGTGACATGCCACCTCACACCCCCAATCCATTTTCCTTTCTCCCTCACTTCTTCCATTACCATTGCATCCAACTTAAAGAATCAAAATGAATTTTTTTTTTTTTTTTGCTATGGATGCATCAATCCACAAAATCCACAACTTCATCATGCTGATGGCTTACTTCTTGCATTTTGCTTAACAGATACCAAAATATTGATTTCCGAGAGCACCATGAATTACGAAGCTACAGTGAGAGCCGTGAATGGGTACTGAATCCATTCACAACTCATAACTACCAACCAAAAAAACATGTGCAGAATTGCTTACTTACTAACCTTTGTAACACACAAAACCCCATCCAAGATAAAAATTTACTTTCCCAGAAAAATGAATCATAAACCGTTCCTGTATGTGCATCAATTCCCAAAAAGGTACATGTCAATAATTGCTTACTTATTAATTGACTTGGTATCCAGATTGGACAAGAAGCTGGTATATTATCGATTTTCGGTGACGAAAAGTGACGTCTTCGTCTGATAATTGACGAGTGGTTCGTCCTCGAGGAAACAGGGGAATAGGGGATGGGGGTCACGTTCTCCTTCCACCGACTGCACTTCGCCGTACCTCTGCCAAAAGACCACTTCGCTGGACAAAAACATAGCACAATCCCAACCCATATTTGCAATGGTGGTGGAAGAAGAAGGTGAAGGGAGAAGTAAAATGGGTTGGGGAGGTGAGGGGAGAAGTAAAATGGGTTGGGGTGTGAGGTGGCATCCACCTCACCAAAAATGTCAATCTTGCTTGGTGAGTAGATGTCCACTTTGACAATTTAATGGAAGGGGTATATTTGAAGAAAGTATAATTTTAGGGATATATTTGGACCCAAAGTATAACGAGGGGTATATTTAGCCCTTTTCCGATAGTACAGGGGTATATTTGACCCTTTTCCGTTCTAAAAAACTCAATATTAGTATTTATCTTTTTTTATCAGATTTTTGCCTTTTTAAACTTTAAAACTCAATAAATAAAACAAATTAAAACCCATCGCTTGAAATCTTTACGAAACGTCACTCTGCCCTTACAGACGGCTCCTGTCCTCCTCTTTCCCGTTCCCAAGTCAAACGGCTTCTTCGTCTCTCCTCTTCTTCCTCCCGGCACCTAAAATTCGTCAGCCTCTTTTTCTCTTTCTCTGCGAGACCATCACTCAAAAGGCCTCAACTAAATCATTTCAAATTTCGCAAGAAGAAGAAGAAGAAACAAAGAGAACGGGTAGTCAGGAAGCGGGTAGCAATGGTTCTCTTTGTGTGATACAGTGACTCTCCGATTGCATATGCCCATAAAATTGTTTCTTTACGTTTTATATTTCAATGTTTCTCATCAATGGAACATAACTGTGTATTTTTAAATTTAAATGGTGATATTGTTCTTTTCTTTGCTTATAAACAACTACAAATTAAACAAAACCATCCACGCCTTGTGTCTTTTCCGCACAAGGAGAGAAATTTCACTATTAAGTTTAATGTTGTTGCCTTTGGCATCAAGTGGAAGTGGACGCTGTTAATGTACTATGTACACACTTTTAATGAAACTTTGAAATAGATTGTGTTAATATTTCTACCTTACCAAAAGAAGCTAGAGTTAATATATCTTTATATCTAAAAAAAGATGCATGTCGATAAGCTGGTAAGAGCGGTTTTATTTTCACGGCGAACTTTTTGAATGGTTAGAAGTCCACAAATGTTCGCAAAGAGGATATTTAGAAAAGGAGAGAATAAGCTATTGTTTGTACATCAGAAGCTTCTCACAATAATACTTGTTTTGGTAGTATCTTAGAATTTTGATATAGGACATACAAAGAAAATCGCTAATTTCTCACGAATCTTTACTCCGCCTCTTAAAAATATTATGTGCCTATATTTATATTTTTATGCACGTATTGAGGTTCTTTATCAACTTATACGAGTATGATGACTTAAGAGCTGATTCGCGTGGAGTTTCTTACAAAACAAACTGAATGATGAATTGAAGTATTATAAAACAGTGGTGTACTTGGATTGCACTTGGTTGAAGGTTATCTGGAGGCGAAGTTGTTCGGATAAGTTTTGTAACAAATTGAAATAAACTTTCCGAAAAATGGTGTTTTGTTGAAAAGCTTTTGTCTTACAAGTGAAATAGTTAAGGCTTTAACTTCTCATGCGGAGATGTAAAAGCATAAATAAGAGCCCACAACCGTTCTCTTCTTTCTCTTTGATATCAAGAAAGATAGATATGCCAATTGTGTGTGTTTCTATCTTTGTATAGTGAAATAAGGACATCTGAAATGATTTATACTTTGTGTTATCCATGCTGGAATTTGTTATTGTTTCTTTTTATTATACTACATGATTTTGTGATTCTTCGACTACCTAACTTCAAGATGTTGTGTGATTTTTAGTTCTTTTCTTACATTTTAATACCCTGACTTGGAGGCTTTAGGAGCCATATAGTTCACAACTTCGAATAAGAGACGCAATTATAGCTCAAGAAAACAGTGAAATGTCGAATGTGGAAGAACTCACATCTGACTTAAAATATGTACCAGTTGTTGTATGCTCACTATTATCATCTGATGTGCTTGCACACAAGCATCCAGGATAAAAAGAGATATTGTATTCTGAATAACAAGAAAATATGGGCAATAAAGAACCTGGACCAAGATTTTTTAAGGAGAGAGCTCTAGAATACAACTGACAAATTTATGTGCCTTTTTTTAGTACGATTTGCCATTTTCTTGATGATAAACTTTTCTAGACGTCATTTTGTCGAAGTTTTTTCAGAAGGTAACATAACTAGCTGTAAGAACCTTATGACCCTATTCAAGTTGGGCCGTGCAAAGCTTGGGCTACTTGCATTTTCCTATGCTGCCTGAATGGCCAGATCTGACTTATGAGTCTATTTGATTATCCATTGCTTGTTTCTTCTGTGGTTGATAATGATCTTTGATAAATGAAAAAATCTTGATACATTTCCCTTTTGATGCAACATGGAGGACCCTTTTACGTCTTGCAAGCTTGAGCTCTTATATTCACCAGCAATTTGTTGAGTTTATTGGTGATCAGTTCTCTTAAGAATCTATTTTATGCATGTACAAATATATAACCCCTGAACATCAATTCCCATACTTTCTAATGCTTATGGCTGTATGTAAAATGCTTGATGTTAATTTGATTCTATTGCGCAGGATCTTATCTACGGAGATGTCCTCAGGTGGTCGAAAAATTTAGTTTACTATTGTGGTCATGTAAAATTTACCAGTGAGAGGGATTATATAGATCTGTTTCCGAGACTTGCTCATTCTCTTCAAGAGTATCCAACCCCGGGGACAAACCCAAGAATTCATGAAAGAAGAGCCTCCACGCTCAATGATAATTTACTTGTAAATTCAAGATTAGAAATTGTAAGACGCAATTAAAGATATGGAGGTTTCAACCTCAATTTTGAAGAGCAATATTTTCATTTCTGTGCTTTTTCAAGGTCACTGTGCATACTCTTTATAGATTATACAACACTCCAAACTTATATGAGTAATCTTTGTTTATTTATGTATTATGGCATCCCCTGTACCATTTCAAAATCATTATAGTGCTAATTTATTATACAGTTGATTGATCTGGTTGTTGCTATATCTACTTTGTGGTGTGTTTGGGATGATGATCAAAGAATAATAGCTATTTCGTCTGATTTTTTCCAGTGCTGATTGTATCTTTTCATGCCTGATCTATGAATATAGTGCCTATTTTTTTTTTTTTTTTTGTCTATGAAAAAGTACGTCTTTACATTTGGTGAAATAAATTCCAGAAGAGATTGCTTATGATAATAGTGCTTACGGTGATGGAAATATTGAAATAGCAACAAGCAAACTGACATAGAAATGAAAAAAATGTCTCACCCCACCTATTATCAAAAGAAATTTCCATGTGCCGATACGTTTTGACAAGCACGATAATTTTTTGACTTGCCAATTACCAATTGATTTTACTGAAGCGTTTTTCTTTTTTTGATTACTCCTTCGTTCACTGTCAGCCGCACCCTGCTATTTTTTTTTTGTTCTTTGCACGGCTTTCCTATTGTGAATTTATACAGTTTTATTGGCTAGTCTGCCACAGTTTACGAAGAAAAACTGCTGGACAAAATGAACTAATTTTTTCATTCACCAGCAATACGATATTTGATTGATAGCATCAAGAAAGCTTCGTGGCTTTAGAGCTCAATCTTGACACGAACAAACAATTTCGCCAACTCTTATATGTACATCGACAATTATAGACAGCGTGAAAGACATTCAAGAATCCAATGATCGCACAAGCATTTTACTAAGATTGCTTTCTCCATGTTGAGAATGAAGTGGATCACCATGGGAAGCCAATTTTTGAAATGTCTTAGCCAATGCTAGTTATGCACCTGCAAGCAACTGGGATTTGGATATGTAGTTTGGAACAAACACCATTTATCATAAGACAAGTACATTGTGCAAAATCAGTGTCGGATCCAGGATTTTGAGTTCGTGGGTGCTTAAGTTGCTTAACATAAAGTACTACGAATCACATCGTATAAGTATTACGGACGCCGTGAAACTGTAATGGATAAGGACAACTATCTAGAATAAAGATTGGTGGGTTTCCGTTATTCTAGGGGACCAATTCGTCTTTAGCAGGGGTAGCTTTGGAGTCCATTTTTAAATAGATTTTCTTTTTCTTTTTTTGTTACAGTGAGTCAGATAAAGTAAAAAGAAAGAAAAAAAAATGTAAAACAAAAGTTAGTGAAGAAGAACTGAAAAACTATAGAGTATTGGGTCAAAATAGTGGCTAGTAGAAAGAACAAAAGAGTAGATCTAATTGGGGCAAAAATAAAAGGGAAAGTAGCTAGCTTGATAATATAAGGAAAATGTTTATTAAAAAGGACATGGTAACTTAGAAGTGAGAATTGAACTCTCACTGCCCAACTTTCAGAACCTTCCAGCACCTTTCATTGGCCAAAGCACCCATAAAACTTTTTATTACCTGGGTGCTTGCTAACTTTATATATCCATTTTCTTACATTTTCAATCCAATAACACACACTCTTTCGCTAGTTCAATGGGTGCTTAAGCCCCCAAATTTGATATATAGATCCGCCCCAGTGCAAAATTGTTTCATTTCCGGAACTGATGACATCTGCCACTACTGCTAACTTAGAATCCAACTCCAATCAACCTCGGAACAATATAAGCCAAGAGAAAAGAATGAATATGCTATTTTGGTACAAAGGGAAAGAATTTTGTCCTTCACATCTTATCTGTGAGCTATGGTTCCCACAAAGAGGAAACAACTATCGTACTCATAAAGCTATATGAGTTTTTTCTTTCTAAAGAAGAGCTTCAAGTACCATATTTGCATAGCAGCAGCCAATATGCAGATACTAAGAGACATTATACTGAACCGGGCCACTGCTGCATTGGTTCTCTCACTCACTTCTCTCATTTCTTCTTCCCTGCATGTTTAACCCGTGAGAAACATTAGTTTCGAGGTTGTATCTACAACTTTTTAAAACTTACCAACATTTGTTGGATAATATGTATGTTCGGTACTAAATAAACATGCAAACTAAATCAAGTTTTAAACATTCTTGATTATGTAGCACTTCTAAAACAGAGGAAATAAGCAACATGACATTCTCTGATAAGTACTCCAAATCCGTAAGCCATTGCTATCACCGTGACAGCATGACATTTAACATATTCTGCCAAGTACTCAAAAAACTTTGGAGACTATAGTAGCCCCTGGTTATTATAATCTTAACAATTATGCTTCCAAGATTTAGCTATTTTTTCTTTTACATGAGACAAGGTTTAGGTAAATACCGTAAAAACAGAATAAAACAACGAAGAAGGTAATATCTTATCAAGAAAATATTGTTTGTTTAAGTATATAAGCTTTGTTAAAGAATAACCATATCTTACATTGGTTGTGACTTGTGAATTCAGATGTCACAGGCTACTAGTCCCATAACCTTAAAATTAAAGTCGGATGCTCAAATTTTTTCACATGGTATCAATAGCAATTTTTTGTTAGGCGTTTTCACAATCATATTCTCACTACCTATTCTATGGCTCAAAGCTTTCTATCTTTTGGCTCATCTCATTAATTCGTCATGGACTACTCTTCTCTCACTCTAGTCCAACTTTTCAGTCAATTGAGAGTCCTTTATCTGCTCCAAAACCTATTCCTCAGCCTCTAAAGCTTCTTCAGTCTTCTCAAAGAAAAAAACTGAAAAAATAGTTTCAACAACAACTAAGCCTTAATTCCAAACAAGTTGGAGACTGCATAAAACTTAAAATTGTTTTAAATGTTTAGCAGGGTTTAAAATATAAACCTACGAAATTTAGTCATGTAAAGATTTCCAAAGGAATATATGATTTTCGGGGGTACTCTACCAGTAACTTTAAGGTTTTTGATTAGATGTTCAGATACTTCCACATTTTTGGATACTCAAAATGAACCATGAAGCAAGAAGAGATGGTGAAAGGAAATAGCAAACATGTACAATCTGGGGTAAAAAAAGAAGCGAACTTCATCAAATTCAAACCGGAAATTACCTCTTTTTCAGGTACACTAAGTTTCCACGGATGGTTTGCACCAACCCTTCTAACTTCACCAACTCAAGTTCAACGCCCTACAAGGAAAAAGAGGAGTAAACAATGCAAGTTAAAAATTAAAGAGAGAGCAGACACAATAAGGGCACTGACACTGGCATCAGGAGTATATAGTGATATAATTGTGAACTTACATCTATCTTTTCTTTCTTTGCAACTGAATCCCAATCCTTTGCATCAATTCCAGTTCTCCACCGAAGACCAACAGTCACGCTTTTACTACCTGGGATATGGTTACTCATCATAAAGCACGCCAAGTACTTTCCAGGCTCAGTGGTTGTAAAACCAAATTGACCATGAGTGACATTCTCTTTATTATGGAGGTTGTTTCCAAAGGGTGATGTAACCTGAAAAGAACGTTCGGATAATATTTCTGGCATCATGAGTGTAATAAGTGAAAAAATTAGAAGTAATTTTCGCCACTATCTGAATTGAAAATCGATAAAATCAAGAAGTTTAATAAGTGTAATCATGTAGTATCTTTAATTGATTATGCAATTTCACGGGAAAATGCTCCAAATGTGGTTACAACACCTAAACGCGGTATAGAAACTTGATATTTGCAGATACATTTCCACATAGTTGAACCATGAATTGATCTCATAATCAATTATTCTCTCACACTAGCTCCAGAGTTTGAACCCTTACATTCCTGAATTGAACCGGCCAGTTTCCCCCTTGGCTAAGTTAAATTTAATCCCAGTATATTTTTAACCAAGTTTGTCATTAAATTCTGGATTTCCACCATCAATCAGGGGCGGATGTAGCACGACTCCGAGTTCATCTGAGTCCAGTACTATCGACCCAGAGCATAATTTATATGTAAAAGTACATGAAAATGGCAACAAATAGTAAAATATGAACCTATAACTTTAAAGGTATAATGGATTCAATGTTAATAACCTTGAATATTGGACTCATAAAACTTAAATTATGAATCCTCCTCCTACCATCATTCCATCAATAGCTTCAAGATGTTATTCAGGGTTCTTATACCTCTATTCTTACTTTAGCTACAATACCAATTTTTATATTGAAACGGTTTATCTACCCCCCAAAAAGGTAGGGATAAGGTCTACGTACACCCACCCTCCTCATACCCCACTTGTGAGATCACTTTGGGTATCTTCTTGTTGTTGTTAGAAACTGAAACAAGGTTCATATGCAAAACTAATCCCTTGTCGTTATGTGGCATAAGGATAATAATCTGAGATAAAATTTGAGATTAACTACATCCCATGTTTGGTTTGGGGTATTAGCTAACCCGGAATTATTTTATCCCATCATTTGTACTAAAATGGTGGAAAAACTATTCCATATAGAAGATGGATAAAATAATCCCGAAAGTGGGATAAAATAATCTCATGAGATATCCTTGCTTATCCCATCCCCCGTTCCAACCGACCCCAAATCCATATACATGAAATAGATTCAAATGATTACAAGACTAGGCTATTCTGAGATGATGCGTTTAATTACCTCAACCGATATAGTTGGAACAATATTAGCTTGAATTTGGTCCTCATCACGGATGACAAAATAATGAGCAAAAACAAGAACATTAGTATGGATTTCTTCATATACACACTTAGGCCACGAAGTTGGCACTTCTAGCCATATCGCTTCCACTGTTGTCATCGCCATAGTCGCTGCCAGAACTACTTTTAATACGTCCACCAACTTCATTCTTCTTCCTCTTCACTTCCCTGATACTCTCTGCAATCAAAGAAAAAGAAAAAGAAAATGTCATACCTATAGGCATAGTAGTATGTATAGGTAATTAATTAAGCCGGGATTTGCATAATCCTCCAGTTTTGGTAAAGCATAGATTTTTGGTTAGTTTCAATGTAGGTGATCAGAGTTGTAATGTCTTGGTTTAGAAAAAAAGTAATGGATTGAGCTTGGCGCCCCGCAGAAATTTAAAGACGTTCCATTTGTGTATTCTTGTAGTAGTAAATATTTATGGAATATAACTTCTTTCTTTTTTTTAAAATATATTTTTATATAACGCTTTAACCGCCCGAAAACAACAAGTAATTATTGAGATAATATCTCAGATGGTCACTCAACTATGAATAGTTCACTCAGCAATTCAATCAACTTTGTTTTCTAATCAGAAAGTCACTCAACTATTGGTGTTTCACTCAAAAAGTCACTTTGTTTTCTAATCAGAAAGTCACACAACTATAGGTAGTTCACTCACAAAGTCACTTAACATATTTAAGTAATTTTTCAATGACATTTTGTTGATTTTTATTTAAAATCAAAATTGTAAGAAATTAAAAAGTACTCATTTAACCATTTTATTGACCCGTTCACTTGACCCAACCCATTAAAAATATATTGACCAAGACCTTATATTTTACCCTCATTCCATCCTAATTTCTCTCCTAATTTGACCAAGACCAAGACCTCATTTCCAACATTTTCACTACGAAAAAAAGTTTTATTACTTGGATTGCTTAAAGAGAGTGAGGCATACGTGTGTTCGTCATCCTTAATCGGTAATTTATTCCTTCTTGCTTTATTTTCTTTCGATTGTACTTATACTTTAACCAAATATTTAATAATAACAATAATAATAAGTTTTACACGAAGAATATTATTTTGTGAAATTGTTAAAATTATCAAGATGGTTCTCTGTTTGACCCCCTTTCAAAGTCAACATCCTTTTCCTTGTGCTTACTCCAAATAATATCTTAGCATGAGAATCTGAAGGCATTTTAGACAATTAAATTGTACGAGATGTGACCTGCATATTAATTTTTTAAATATAAGTTACTTAAAATTTTAATGCAGACAAAAAAGAACAAAAATTTAATGCAGACAGAAAGCAGGAGGGAATGAGGGTAAAATAAAAGGTTTTGGTCAATATATTTTTAGTGGGTCGGGTCAAGTGGGCGTGTCAATAAAATGATTAAAATGAACAGTTTTCTATTTCTTATAATTTTGACTTTAAATAAAAATCAGCAAAATGTAATTAAAATCACTTAAATAGGTTGAATGACTTTGTAGGTGAAACATCAATAGTTGAGTGACTTTTTGGTTAGAAAACAAAGTTGATTGACTTTCTGAGTGAACTACTCATAGTTGAGTGATTTTCTGGTTAGAAAATAAAGTTGAATGACTTTCTGAATGAATTGCCCATAATTCAGTGACCATCTGAGATATTATCTCCATAAATATTTCTATTAGTCTATTGCAAAGAGCTAGTTGGATTATTCAGGTTGCAGCCTATAGTACCAAATGGATACAAAAGAGTTGTTGTGGCTAACTACGATATATTGGATAAAAATATTTTTTGATAAGGTTGTCGTGAGTCTATAGTTGCGTATTTAGTCTAAATTAACTTAAATTTTCAGATGTGTTTGATTTTAAGAAGATCAAAATGGTTTAAGTTAATAAATAAGTGAATTATTAATTTACCAAACTTGAATTAATTGAACGAGTCATATTTTCATCAGGAAAGGTCCCAACTTGTTCTTGGATTTTGCAAAATGATTCAAATTTGACACTCGTTAATAACTGGAATCATATATTTTTGTCGTTACAAAATTGGTCTAAATATTTCTTTATTTACTTACGAATAAAGTGAACAAATTTTTTAAACTATGTGTAATGGTCCTAACATCATTTTATTCACCACTAAGAACCTTAAATAGAAAGGTATCTATTTCCCAAACTCAAATTAATTACCCTGAAACATTAAATTATCCCAAAAGAAACTCAAACAATGAGCAATTGCATCACCAAGTTAAATTTTCATCTCTACCGGAACTCCATCTATACAACTCCTCACCAATCCTTTTATAAATCATAAACAATGATGTTAGAGCTCCATACCAATCTCTTAACACTAATTCAGACCTAGATACACAATATTTGACATCTAAAGCATTTGTAACAATATTTATGGCGGTCAAGTTGGGGTATAGTAAAGATGAATGTGTGAGAGAGATCATTTGAAGGGATTGCTTATTTGAAGGGATTGGTTTCTGCACGTTCTTTTTGTGAATGTGGCAGGTTGAAGTGGTAGTGGAGTAATGATGGTCCTTAAATGGTGTTTTTAGAGTAATGAGAATTAATAATTATGATAGTGATTGTTTCTAGTGATGATGAAGGGTTGTTGAGAAAATAAAATTTGCAGAATTTCGCTAAGTTTATGGTCAAACCTGGACCATTTCGTATATAGAAAAGACTCGTATGTTACAGAGATTCCGTTGTAAGTGAGTAAGAACATACTTGGACCAATCTTATGACAATAGGGACAACATATTTAATATCAATTATTAATGAAAGACAAATTTAAACTATTTTAGAAAATTCAAAGATATATTTAGAGGTTTTTCCTATTTTCACTCGCTAATTTTATCACCCCTTAACTACAAGTAGCACTTTGTTTCTTGGTGAAAGAAAAGAAAAAGGAAAGTTATTTGTGTTGCTAATGGAGAGACCATAGGCCAAGTGAGGGTTCTTTTGAACCAGTTACCTGCAAATTCCGTTGACTTATCAAATTTCGCCAGCTGATGACTAAAAGTGTACTAAATTTGTACACAGAAGATAGTTTATGCTCAATGTCACGTTACAACAACAAAGAACAACATTTCCTGTGTAATGTACGTACACCTTATACCTACCTTAGAGATAGAGAGATGTTTCCGATAGAACTCGGCTCAAGGAAAAACAATTCAAAGTAGTTTGGAAAAAGAGAAACTAAAGTGAAGAAGCCATGATATGATAACATAGAAAGCCTGATAAAACATTCTTAACCGTACTTACAACAAAATATTACGATAATCGAAATACAAGAAATAACACATAGTAACGAATATCAGATGTAACGTTCAAAAAACAAAGTTAAATCAATCCTTGAACTTAAGGGCTATTCGGGTTAAAAATGTCAAAGTTTTGGTAATGCAATTCCGTTATATATGTCAACTCCCGTTTAGTTCCGTCAGTTGAGGACCAAAAGTGCACCAAATTTGTTAACCTAGGATAGTTTTCTAGCTCAGTATCATACTTAAGGGACCAAGTTAAACCAACACTTGAAGTTGTGGAACCATTTGGGCCAAAAACTCGTATAGTAAGAAACAGCAAATCCAAATATAGGCAAAGTCTCAGCCGGGATTCGGCCGTCTTCCATCTAATAATAATTTCTGCGGCGAAATCCAATTGTAAGTTCCATTTCCCACTGTAACTCTAACCATTTTTCCGATGAATTTTTAGTGGTAAACTACCAAATGTGAATCGGAGCAAATGCTTTGCTAAAATTCAGCTCCAACTTGTATTTGTGAATTTTATGAGAATATGCTTTATTTTATTTTATTTACTTCCTTGTTATAATAGTTCCTTGTTGCGTACTACTCTGCCTTTGAGTATAACTGTTCTGTTTTCTAGAAACTTATAGTGTAGAGGTATTTTCATCTATGGTGAGAGTGTACAGTCTTGTTTGCCACAAAGTTGAGAGGTGTAATAATCTAATTTTGAGAATTTGACAAGTTGAACTTTACAAGAGAAAGAGAATAAGACTATAAAAAATGAAGTATTTATAACAACATACCCAGTGTAATTCCACAAGTGGCGTCTGGGGAGGGTAGGATGTACGCATACCTTACCTCTACCTTTGCGGGGTAGAGAGGCTGTTTCCGATAGACCCAAAAAAAATGAAGTATTTTTTTACTGCGGATATCAATTTCTACCGTCCCAAATATAAGCATTTGAGATCAATTAACTTAATGTTCAAAATCTAGATCAGTTTATTCTCTGGGGCCCTTAGGTTTATTGGTAATTAATATCTTCAATAATTTTATTTGAGTGTTATTTGCAGAGAGTGTACTTGTAGAGAAGATTTCAACAGAGACAAAATGGGTTATACGAAGGAGCAATTGCTTGCTCGTTTACAGGTTGGTTCAACATCTGCTAATCACTCGGTTGTTTTGATATGTATTGGGAGCTGTTAATTATAAGTCAAGAGGGTCTAATTAAAAAATAATGTTAAGGTTGTTGCAAATTAATACTCACTCCATTTCAATTTAAGTGTCATAGTTTGATTAGGTACGGTGTTTTAAGAAATTAAGGGAGACTTTTGAATCTTGTGGTCCTAAAAAAGATGTGTATAATGTACACAAATGCCCTTTGAATCTCGTGAACTTAAACAAGCCATATGGAATGTTGAAATTAGAGAGTTACAAAATATAGAAAGAGGCATTCTTTTTGAAACACACTACAAAGAAAAGTAAGAAACTTAAATGGAGACATGGGGAGTAGCTTATCTTGTCTTTTGTATCAGATAACTTGAATATGTTATCTATGATTCATAACATCCTTGAGGATGGGATGTTATGCTAGCAACAATTGTACTCTTAAGTAATCAATATTCTGGGTTCTTTTTAGGAGCTTCAAGTTGATTTCACCAAACACGAACATCCTGTGGTTTTGACAGTTGAAGCACAGGTAAGTAAACATGTCAAATCCCTATTAGTTGCTGTTCAATTTCGATGACGGTTTTAAGTTCTCATTTGCTCAGGCAAAGCAAGTTGGGCATCTGAATGGGGCATTGAGTAAAAACTTATTCTTGAAGGTATGACAGACTTCTTATGGAAATAATTTTATGTTAGCTTGTTTTACCTTTCCTCAAAAGAAGTTAGTAACTCCAACTTAAATTCACTCAAGCTCATGTGCTAAATATAATGCGCACACCCCACTTCTGATGCAGGATAAGAAACATAGGTTCTATGTTGTTTCTGCGCTGGCAAAAACCAATGTAGATTTGAAAGGTATCCATTCCTTAGTTTCCATTACTTTGGGACAATGTCATAGAATTTATCTTATGTAGAGTGATGCGAATGGGAACAGAATATCAATGATCACATTTTATGTACCAGTAGAGACTGTTGTTGTACTATATGCCTTATCTCCTTCTTTTGTAAATCTGAAGTATTTTGAGTTTTAACGAATGGTATGCATTCTGTTGAAACTGAGCAGTTTTGTCTCAGAGGCTTGGTTTGGGAAAAGGAGGGTTGAGAATGGCACCAGAGGAAGCACTTGCGGAAGTAATTCAGGTTTGTCAAATTCTTTATGTGTTATCTTTTTCTTTTCTTTTCCATGTTGGGTTGATTCAGATGATGGTGTACCTTAGTGTGCTTTTCTTCCACCCTTCCCCTGGTTTCCTGGATTTTCTTATATTTTACTGTTAGTTTTTAAACCCTATTTTGCCTTTACAACTCTACATGCCATGAAAAACAAAGCACTATTACTCTATATGAAATTACTTTTTGAAGATGGAATATTTGTCATTTTAAAGGAGTCAACTGGAACAGAAGAAAAGGAAAATAGGTCAACTAAACTTTGAAGAATGGAGGATAAAACTTATCTTTCACCTTGTAACTTATATGCTAGACATAAGACTGACACCTCAGTTCACTTTCATACCGAGTCTTTGTGACATAGGTTGTGTAACTGAACATGGCATACTAAATTTGAGATTTTCCAGACATCCTCCTTTCCAAGTGGAAGGTGTGGAAAGTGAAATGACCTGATTATCCTTTTAGGGGCTTCTTTTCTAGAAATGGTATTGCTTCTTCCAAACCAGAAGTTCAACATGAGCTATCTCATGATAAATTGATGGCCGAGGTCAATGAAGAAATCAGCTGGCTAGTAATAAGCTCAAACTTTGTGCTTGAATTTCTCTGTCTAAACCTTTATGTTTAACTTTAACAAGTATTGCAATGCAATTGCATTGAAAAAGTTATTTCCTACTTGAAATTTCATGTTTTCATTCTTGAAAACCTTGGACTAGTAAGAAACCTTGGATGGTAAGAACCTCCTTAATAAAAGATAGTTCCCTGTCTTCTAATAGCTAGTTTGTAAATGCTGAGTTAGTTTTAAATCTTTTAGAGGAAAGATTGTTTAAATCTGGTGATGTTTTCTGCATCAAACTTATAGGATATTCTTTTCTTTAATAAGTAACTTATAGATTATTGGCTTGAACAAATGTATGCTGTGGAGAGATCAGAATCATTTCTCTTATTTCTTTTGCTGATGGCTTATATTTTTCTGGCAAGCACTTCTAATATCTCCTTTTTCATTACTACGTAAGGTGCCACTTGGTTGTGTCACTCCTTTTGCCCTTGTAAATGAATCAGCAAGGTATTCATTTCACTCTTTTACTAAGCTACAATAAAATCTCAAATATTTTCCATGATCCTATGTCAACAATTCTTAAGATGATAACTTTGCTATATTCCTTTTCCAAGGTGCGTTTCCTTGTTGTTAGATCAAGGATTTAAAACTCAGGAATGCTGCTTCTTCCACCCACTCTCTAATGATACAACAATTGGTAAGACAGTTCACTTTCTGGTAGAAATTTACTTTTATTATCCTGATGTTCTTCCAGGACTTTTTAGCTAAAGAATAGTTTTTTCTTTAAGCTTTTTTCCCCTCCTGAAATCACATATTAGGAATAAGTGTACATTGCAGAACAATGTACACCAAAACCATGAAGCAGAAGTTTACTATCAAAAGAACTTAAAAATCTCAACTTATCAGTCACATATTACACGCTCTACATCTGGATACTTTTTTCTTTGGTTGGAGGTAATTCAGTCTCTTTAAGAGCAAGAAACAAAATGTGGTTGTCAAAAATAGTGTAGAAGAAGAATATTGAGCCATGGTGATTGTTGCTTGGGAACTGATATGAAACAATCAACTACTCAAAGAATAAAGTGTGTAGAGATTGTCATATGAACTTGTGTGTGACAATCAAGTGGCATTACATACTGCATCAAATCCAATGTTTCACGAGAGGACCAAGCACATAGAAAGTATTTGTCACCCTGTCATAGAAAAGATACTCAAGCTCGGCTCATATGATTGCTATGCACCAATTTAAGAGGGGCTATTAAATTGTATAAAGTGTATATAGATGTCACGCGTGTACAGTATACATCGAAAAGTGTGAATATAAAAGAGCACATCTGTCTTTATTCATTCTCTCAAACTTCTCTCCTGTTTATCTTATTTCTCATTCATAGTGCCTTTTTTTAACTTTAGTGGGGTAATGTTGTAGGTTATCACTATTTGTGACTTATATGTTCTGACTAATAAATTATGAGATGTCACAAGTGGATGTTGTTCAATTTAAAAAACTTATATTGTATTGCACTTTATTCAAATATTAGAGTGTTGCTTTTGCCTTTGACTAACTACAAGAGATTTTGATTGTTACTGCCTTACTAGGCTTTCTTGCATTGGCCAATCTTAAAGTTAATGTTAATTACTCCTTAATACTCTTCAAGTCCTTGTTTATTTTGTGCTAGGATAGCGTTTCCTGCTATTTACTCTTCACATTTACTGGGAGAATGATACCTTCCGTTTGTGCTGCAAGTGTTGATGAAAATCGATAGGAGATTAGAACATTAAAGTGGTTGATTTTGTCTGCTATTGGTCATGGCGTTGTCTAAGGAAATTTTAATGCAAATATTTTTAATGAGAGACATACAACTTTACTGATTTTTTTTCCAGAACCAGAATATGTGGCATTATTTATTCGAGCTTAATACAGAATTCTGCATTTACATGCTTGACTATCTGTTTGTGATTATGTAACTGAGATACTTCTTGCAGCTCTTAATGCTCGTGGTCTTGATAAATTTCTGAGTTCCATAGGGAAGCAACCGGTCTATGTTGACCTGGAGGTGATCTTATATCACTTGGCTGAATTCATTTACTTGATCACTGAATTGTTTGATAATTAATTATGCTCCTGTTTCTTACATAATTCTTTTTTTTTTCCACTTATAAGGCTAATCCGCAAGTAGGAAAGGATCAACCTCCTGATCTAGCCTCTCTTGTTCCATCTGATGCAATTGCCCTACCAGCTCAATCAGACAAAACAGCTCCTTTGCAAGTTTCTGACATGAATCATGCCCCTGTCAATAACAAGTCAACTGGAGTTTCAGGTACACTTTTGGAAATGTTAATGATTGCATTGTTGCATTTTAAATAGATTAATGCACATCATAGTACTTTGATAGTCAGCAAACTATTTGTGCTTTTCTGTACCCTATCTTGTGGGAATCCAACATCCAAGAAAGTAGATTCACTGGAGTTTCCAAATCCATCTGCATATGTTACTGTAAATATGTAAGGTACAACAATCGAAATGCTCGTGCTTTAATGAATTCCTAAATGGTGCAAATAACCACTCTAAGATTGCATGACGTAGAAACGTGATAATATAAAATTGTCAATATTAATGAAGTCGAGTTGACAGCAGAAATGTGTACTAACTGACATTACTTCCGATTATCTATGACACTAATTCACTCTTTTGAATTTTTTAACCAAAATAATTCTTTCCATTTTCTTTGTTATTCCTTCTTTTGAACATTACTGCTGGTCAATCCAACGTCTGCAAAATGATAAACTTGTATAAGAAATAATCCTTTAATTAACAGAATCTTCATACTAAGCTTTAAAGGAAGAAAACTGTTTGTTTTTTTTTTTTTTTTTTTTTTTTTTAAAAGCAGGAATGTAAACAAAAGTTGTATGGAAGAAACACTGATATGAATGATAAATATTTTATACGCGGCAAATCTTGTGAATTTGCCTTTTGGAAGAATCTAGATGTTAAAGTTTGGGAACAAAGTAAATCATAAGATTAGAATAAATCCCATCCATATTACTGAGAATGATTTTGGTTATCTCTATCTACTGTCTAGTTTGTTGGAAAACTATTAGATTGGTATCCTCGCTACTATTTGAGGGGAGATTCTTTTTTTTTTTTTTTTTTTTTTTTTTTTGGGGGGGGGGTGAGGTAAGATAATTTTGTTAATAGCGTATGAAGGACGTGTACTGCAAAGGGCAAAATTTACATTTCTAACTTCCTCAACTGGAGTGATTCCAAAAACTCAATATACTGTGAAGTTTTTCCTATCATACTATAGTTGCACCAAAAATAGAGACTGTAAGTTATCAAAAGAAAAAAAAAAGAAAAAAAAAATAGATAATCTGTTAGCATTTTTTTCGGCAAAATACATGAAGTTTTCCCCTTCAAAACATCCCTATATTCTAGCCATATAGTCCACATGATGCACAGAGGAATAGTTTTCCAGATTCGCTTCAAGCTTCTTCCAACTCTATGATTCTGCCAGCATCCAGTAAAGAGGGGAGAGTTGAATTTTGGGGCTTTTCACTGAAGGGTAATTTCAAAACGTTCATAAGACCATTGAAGTGTCCATTTAATAGTCTCTTTTATATGTTTTTTTCACATGAAAATGGCCATTCTTGATAGTGTATGTGATTGTACTCCAGTTAGAAATTTCTGAGAAACTAAAGGATCAGTTGAAATGGTTTAATTTAAGTACGTGAATTGGAGCCAATGAATCTACACAATTATTCTTATAATACCTTCAGCTTATCTTGTTGGATTTCATTTTGGAATTTGATGTGGTCGTGAAGACATGAAGGAAACTGACGTCAATATTTCCTTCTACTCAAATAGCTAAAGCCGTTAAGCCATCAACTGATGTGCGGAAGGAGAAACAATCAAATGGAGTTAGCTTATCAAACTCGTTTGCTGATCCTGAAAAATTTGTTGAAGACTTCATAGCGAGAACATCATCTCTTGTTCTTTCAGAGGTAAGTAAATGATGCACTTTTTACTCCTAACTAAATATTTAATGTGACGATTTGAGAAATGTAACATTTAGTGAAAACTTATCTCCAAAAAAAATCCAGATAACAGAGGAGAATGTAAAGCAAAATGGTGAGAAACTTGGTGAAGCCATATCAAATACAATTAGGAAAAAACTTGGAACAGAGCTAAAGAGCACAGCTGTGAGTACCTATTTCCTCGTTTCTCAATGCATTTGATGAAGTATCATATGATTTTACATTCATGTGGCTGTCAAAATTTATATTTAAGCATCAACAGGCAAATATATCTTAGATAAAATGGTTGGAGAGCCTATCCAAACAAATATTATTTATTTCGCTTCTAATTGTTATATTAAAAAAAAGAAGTCATAATGTTAAAATATTCTAGTCATAATGTGAATGGAAGTAGTCAGTTTGGTTTTGGGGATTTGCAGTTATCAAACTGGGATTTTGCTGTATACCTTCTCAAAGCCAAAACCATCAAAGTAGTTTATAGAGCGGAAAATTTGGATAAGATCGGTTTGGTGTTTCTTTCTAAAAAAAAAACATATATTCACGCTCACCCCTATTTTCCTGGAGAAAATAAAAGGAAAAAGTTGAGTTCCTCTAGGTAGATGCTAGTTTCACCATAGCTTTTTTTGTCTGTGCAGACAATGTTCAAGAACTCTGCGTATGCCGAAGGTTTTTCTGCCGGTACTCTCCGTCAAGCAAAGCGACAGTAAAACACACTATTTGCCTTCCATTTTCTTGTATCCGATGAAAAACGGATGCCATGATCCCATTCAAGTGATGGGATGGCCACATTGTTACGGGCAATTTTCTTCTTGTACTAGAGCAAGTTGAAACATGTTTCTTTAGTAAGTCACAAACCATTCAACCTGTTATGCCATCAGATAGCGGGCTAATCATTTGATATTTTGATAAGGGGATCAAAAAAATGCATATTTTCTTCAAAAAGAAAATTTACTTGGGAGGAATTTATTTACCGACATTACATATCAAAAAACGATTTCTCATAATCATTATCTGAATATAAGCATGTCGTAAATACACTCAGATGAGACGTGTAATTTTATGTGTTCAATTGTATTCTAGTTGTAACAGAGTTTTGGGGTTGTATATACCCCCGTTCTATGTTTCAAGGTATGATCTAATCCATCTTTGTCACGTATGTAAAAGCATAAGAGCACAAAATAGCAGTAATCTGCAATAAATTATGTTCCTCACAAGAAAGATATCAAATTTGAAGTCTAAATAATATTTAAATAATAACATCGTTTTATTTCATGATTTCAAATGACATATCTTCATAGAGGTATGAATTGATATGGAGTACTTTATCATTACTCCATGCAAAAGTAAACTTCACAAGATGTCATGCTTGTAACCTATGTAATTTGTTTTAGAAGAAAAAATTAACTTTAAACTTTAAACAGATTATTCCTAATTGTAACATGATATATATTTGGCGATCATCACTATGAAATATCTAGTCTATCATTAATATAAGCTGGACTGAATGAAAATTACGCGTTCTTTTTATCAAATTTTTCTTGATTCACTGCTTTAAAGTTGCTTTTTGCCCATTTAAGTCAAATGGCTGCCTTAATGATCATTCTGCTAAAGCACTTTGGCTTTTCTGTGATTGCATTATGTCACCAGTTTCAGAAACGCAGCCTCAATAGACTTTGTTATCTTAAAGTCAACCTTCCAAAACAGAATGTCTGGGCATTCCATTCTTTTTCTTCCTTCATCAACCATCATAATCAAATGTTGCGGCTTATAGAAATTTTGTTTTTTTCATGAACTAAACCATCCCTTATTCTACAAAAAAATATCGTATCTATTCTGAAATTGTTGGAAAATATTAGAGACAGAAATACTAATCACACGAACTCTTACTGAATGAATAACTTGCAACAATTAACAACAAATGATAAGATAGATCATTGGATGTGAAAAATGGTTTGAGGCACGCTATGAAAGGTGCTATTTTCAAAGTAGATTTCTATTGCCACCCAAGTGCAAATAACAAATTAACGACCTACTTACAAGATAATGAACCACTCAACAATCTTCTAATTTTCATTCGAAGAACTCTTAAATTTAGCAGGAATTAGAGTGAATGAAGAGAATGGGCGCTCTTAAAAGAGTGAAAAGATGAAGTTATAGAAACTCAAGTTATCATCATTTTTCGACTTGCGAATAGGTACTTATTGACTATTGAGAATGAAGTATGTCTTTTCATGCATAAATGTATCCTTCTTAGTTCTTACAAAGATTGGACACATCTTTTCGATGAATAAACAGATGTATCTTACAAGGTTTGGATGTACATTGCAAATTAAAAAAATTTGTGTCTTTTAAGTAATAGATACATTTAACATTGAAATCACTATAAAACCAACAACATGCACAAGAATACAAGTTTAGTGCATGACTGTTAAATTAAATTGTGCCCGAAATTATAGTGGCGCAATTTGAATTTTGACCCTCTTAGCAAGTGTCCCGCGAGAAGATAGCATGTCTAATTTATATAACTAGGCTTATAGACTATAGTTTTGCGAAAAATATATTTCTCGAAAATATTTTTCATGAGAAATGTTTTTCTAAAAAATAGACCCGTTCAAAAAAAGGGTCAAGTTGGGCAGGTCCCAGCCCATTTTTAGCCCATTTCAAATTTCAAGTAATTTTTACCAACGTTAAATTTCAACCCATTTATTATCTCATCCCATTTTAGTTGGGTCAATTTCAGCCCAACTCGCCCATTTGACACTCCTAGTTTTGACAAAAAGATTAATCATATGTATATTAATATAGGTAATTCTTAAATTAATATAAAGACAATTGATCCGTAAATGAGCACAACTTTTCTCTTAATCAATCAAAGTCATGGAGCGCTAACTAAATAAAAACCAAAATTTTCTTTTCATGTATTTGACTTCATCCTTTTCTTTTAGGTCGGATAACATTTTATTTCATTCTTTAGCAATTGGACCATTTTTTCCGGTTTATTAAGTTGTTCTTGCAGCTAGGGGTGTACATGGACGGGGTTGGTTCGGGTATTTTAAATATCAAACCAAACCATTTGTATTGGGTTTTTAATTCTATAAACTAAATCAAACCAACAAAAGTCGGGTTTTCTCGGTTTTTTCGGGTTACTCGGGTTTTTTGGGGTTTTTTCGGCAAAGTCTTCTACAAAATATATAACTTCTACTTCAAATACTTCTTTAGTCCTACTAAGATAAGACTATCTAATTAAGATATTATTTAACAAAATAACACAAAGTGTGAGATGAGAGATGACATTGTACTAAAATATTCAACAACACAAAAGTAACGAAAAAATCGAATAAATAAAATGATCATAATCTAAAAATATTAAGTCATGCTATAATAAATATGACTAATTTATAAGGCATATAGAAAATGATGATAATCTAAAAGTAATAAGTCATGCTAAAATAAGTAAGGCTAATAAGTATTAATTACATGACTAGATATTAAACAAAGAAATAACATAAAGTTATGTATTTTCACTATTTTAGAATTGATTTCTTTTGTTAGCGTTAGTTTTTTTTTTTTTGTCATTCCTAGTATTTTTATTTTAGCATTAGTATGAATTTGATTTTTGTTGAGTTACTAACATCTATGAGCTATAAATCTTATTAGACTATTCAGAATTCTAAATCCAAACTTGAAATAATATATTAAAAAACAACAAACTATGAAAAAGTTTAAGAAATATTTATAAATTACATTATAAATAAACATTTTTGTGTATAAAATATTTTTGAAATTTTATATATGTAATGTCGGGTTGATTTGGTTCAGTTTGACTTTTTTTAGTTAAAACCAAACCAAACCAATGGCAGCAGTGTTTTTCTTTCTAAAACCAAACCAAGTCAAATCAAACCACTAGTCGAGTTTTTTTCTCGGTTTGATGCGGTTTCTTTCGTACACCCCTACTTTGAGCATAAGAAGTAGGCATCTTTCCTACTGCAAAATTGTGATAGTGGGTGGTCGGCCAACTAGTAAAGTTTAGTGAGATGCATGTGGAAAAAGGGTACTATTGGGTTGAAAAGTCTAGAAAAGTGGGGGTAAAAATGCGGGGGAGAGAACAGATGTGGTAAATACTTGCATGCATTTCGTGTTTACAGTAATTTAAATAATTTAACTTATCACTTTATCATAGTTATGTGAAAAACATGCGTATGAAAATAGTTTTGGAACTAGGTTTTAATTACGGGTTCCGCAAAATACAATAGCTTTGGCCAAATTATATTTGTACGATAAAATTTACTTAATATCTATAAATAATGTATTCTAACTCTAATAAATTGTTTTTTCTCAAACTCAAATCTCATAAACTCAAAATTTTAAATATACTTCTATTTCGAATATATATACTTATCTTGTATACAATTGATATTGATATGATATAAATATCAAGTTAGTTTCAAGGTGCCATGGTTTGTTAATTTGAAGCAGAAGGAGAATCTATACTACATAGAGAAGAATGCTAAAAGTTAAAAAAGAGCAACAAAGTTCTCAAACTCTTTAGTCTTAAAAAAATAGGAGTAAAATAGATTGTGAATCAAGCACGCATAAAAAGTTAAAAGATTTTTCACTATAGAAACCGACCATCCTACCGCCCAAGCACGTGCTTCCCTGAGAATTAATCCAATTAATACTATTAACTTGACTCAAGTCGATACCATTTCTCCCCTACACTACTTGAATACATTGCTAATGCACATTTAATAACGAAACGTATATAATTTATAGCTTGTTAAAGAATGTCTTTTTTATTTTGTACTACTATTTAGAAAAGGTAAAACAGAAGACGCAAAAAGAACTTGAACTTTGCAAAAGCTAATTAACAATGTAGACCTGTTCTAAATTGTGTTTCGTAATGGAAGATTGGAAGTACAGAAACGAAATATGAGTATATGACTATCAACCAGTGAATGTGACAGTGTCAGAACTCAGAAGTACACTATATAGAAATAAGGTATGAATCAGAATGACCATAATCGTCAAACTAGGACTCGTATTAATTAAGTTATCACTGGATCGTAACGTCTAATTACAGTTTCTTTATGGTTATAAATGTTTATGGTCTCTTCACCTTCCTCATCTAAAAATTGACTCTCACTTTTAGCATATTAAAAAAAAAAAAAAAAACTCCTTTTTTACTCATAGTATTAAATACTTACTTTAAATTTTTTTTTAAATCCAATCAAAATATGCACCAATTAATATGGATATATTGATAAATTATGCACTTTATTTATTATTTCTTAAATAACGTGAAAAGTCCAAAATGAACGGAGAGATTATAATTCTCATCGAAAAACGGCCAAAACTATTCTGGCACTAACATGACCTTTCATTTAAAAAAAGGGTCTATAGTCTAATCTCTACTCCTATTGTCACTAAAGTGGCTCAAAAAAGTCCTTTAGTTTTTATTTTAAATTTAATTAACATTTTTATCTCAAATAATCTGCCACCTGTCCTAATTAAATGAAAGTAAGCCAGATATACCCTTACACTATATGTATGATTCAATTTTATCCCTTTACTATTTTGCCTTCTCGACTACTACGATCACCACTTCTCCACCGGCTTGCCACCATGTGTTCCTAATTAACCCTCCCTCTCCTCCACGACTCTCATATTATATACTTAAAGGTTTTATGAGGATATAGTTGTTATAAAATAGGAAATAAAAGACTAGTGTGAGGTGTACTTTAATTTAAAAGTAACTCCGTCATGAAACTATATTATAATGCGGGGTGAGAATATGTATTAACAGTTTCTACATAGCTAGTATGTTGCTTGTTTCAGACATGTATGTATAGTGGTTATATTTGCTAACTTTTTTATATAATTTTGATGGCTTGGTCAGCTTGCTTGTATCTCGACTAATTTAAGGCACCTGCTATCCTTCACAAGGGGAGATACAACAAGTAATAGGCACTTGCTATCCTTCACAAGGGCATGTACAATAAGTAACTCTGCAATTAGGAAATGTCTAATTACAAGAAGCAATGGTCATATCTAACAACTACTGCACTTATAAGGAGATCATTTTGTAATTTATGTGGCATTTTTCACTTTTCGAGAGTCAATTTGACTAAACTTTGAAGCTAACTTGGATTAGATTAACTTCATATTTTAAGATTAAAATTTAAATATTTAAAAACTACATGAAAGGTATTAATAATTTGCAACTTTTCTCATATCAATTTGGTGAAAAATACATCTTAAAAATGCATATTTCCGAGCTAATGATTCATTCAAGATAAGATTAAATATGGTGGCAAATCGGTGGAGAGTTGGTGGTGGAGGCGGCAAAATTGAACTATACATATAATATAGATGCAAAATTAAATCACGTGTATAGTGTAAGGGGGTCCACTTATTTTAATTAGGACAGGTAAAAAATGTTAATTAACAATTAAAAAAGAGGTTTATTAGTCCAAAAGGATAATTTTAGCCATTTTGGTAAAGATAGAAGCAGATTTGACACCAACTTTTAGCAAGGGATAAATTTATCCAATTTCACATAGTTTAGGTGTAATTTTGATCCATTATATCCTCATATTCGCTATAAAGTCTAGAACTAAAGATTGTCTGCTAATATTTTCATTAAGACTCAATATCGTGTTAGGGGGATTTCACAAAACAAATGACAAGGGTCATTACACTTAAACAATAATAGGATTCTTAAGTGGATATACTTTTGTTGGTAGATGTTTGGTTTATTGCATTAAAAATATAGAGGAAGTATAATAGAAAATATGCATCTTATTTAAACTAGGTAAACTCTTATGCCCAATTTTGCCTTGGCTTTTAAAGACATTGTGAGAAATGCTTTGTGACATTTTGTTGTTTTATCTCAGAATTAGTTGTAATTTCGGAATTATTTTCCCACATAGAGTGTAGGATAAAAATGATGCTACTAGAATTGTAGTATAAAGAATTTCGGAATTATTAATTTTGAAATTTAAAAATTCTAATAAACGTGAGATAAAGTAATTCTATAATTTAATCCTGGAATTGTTATCCTTTTTACGCACCAACCAAACCACTCCTACGTGTTTCAATCTTGTTTTGATAATTGGTCAAATTATAGATACAAAATTGTTAATGAAAAAGGATGACTTTAATACAACGTAGAATATCAAATTGTATCTCTAACATGTGTGAGACATGGGAATGTGTAACAATCTTGCAACGCTTGTAGAAAATAAACATTATAGAAACATTAAAATTTATTATATTAATATTATCCTGATATATTGTATTAGTATGATAAATATAGCAGGAGATTATATCCTGCTGTACTCTGTTTAGATGTATTATATTTGTTGCTACATTTTTTATACATTTTATATAAAAACATTAAATTTTCATGTACATGTGTTCACAAATCAGCCTAGTGTTCTTTCAACGGACGGTTGAGATTAAGTACGTAGAATAATAAGGTTTAATTAATATGAGTTCCTTCATCTGACGGCATTTTAATTAATTAGTCTTGTTGACTTGAAACTAATTATCCAAAACAAAGATTATTACTTATTATTTTTCACTAAATAACAATTGTAAGTTATCAGTAATGATGAGTCGTGAAAAACAAGCGAGGTTTATATAATTGCATATCAAATTATAATAATGAAGCTTTCATATTCTTTTTACCCACACCAAAGGACAGGTATAATGATCTAACACGGGGCTTACACTCTTTTTGCTAGTCTCTTTTGAATCCTTAAGATATTCAAACTATAAAATTAAGAAAGTGTTAAATCATATGGTCTGTAAGAATTATTATGCCATTAAAGTCAAAAAGTGGCTATTTAATAATAATAAAGTTGCTACTGTGTAGTTACATTTCTACCTAACTCTTACCTTCTCCAACCATTATTTTGAACCTCTTACATTCTATAAAAGAAAGTCAAAGTTATTACGGTTACAATTATTTAAGAAGAGAAAAGTGTTCAAAGTACAAATTCATTTTCTTTAGGATAGCCTACTAGGCAATGGTGGACTGCCTAAAATGACAACAATTTAGGAGTGATCACTTCTTAATCTTGTTTCTTGATTTGCACATATGTATCAATACTTTTATTCAAATTGTTTGAGAACGAACATACTCAACGAAAGTTTTTTCTGAATTCCAAAAGTAACACACAAAATGTGATCAAGGACTAAGGGAGGTTAAACTTTTCACCTTTTTTATTTTTGGAAACGCAGAGTTCCAATAATCTGTAATTGAGAAGACCACATAAGGATAGTAGCATTTGTCACTTTTTCCTTTCCTTAAATGTTCATCAATAAGTTGTTCGTTTTAATTTGAAACCAAAGGGCATACTTTATTATATTGCTTTGTTACATTCCTGATTATGAGAAACTTCTCTATTTTGCCAAAAGCGGACAAATAAATTTAAAGCTTTTCTTAAACAGAAACTAAAAGAAGCGAGACCATTAATCAAACAATGGTATAATTTTTTCCTGATGTTTACACCAAATCAATAAATGCAAGATACATGTTTCTCATATCCACATTTTATCACTTGACTTTTTTAATGTTTAATTGCTAAGTTCAAATTGAATTGTTTGATTTAAGTACCGGATGCTAAGGTTAAATTGTATGATACACATTACTCTTGCAAGGAAAACGTGAATGCAAAATTGGAAAAAAAGCTCATATTGGTTGATGTGCATGTTAGATTGAAAAGGCGTATATATACAAGTTACAATTGCTGTCAATTGATTGTTACATCATTAAACTCAACCTCCAGCAAGCATTCTGCCAGCCAGGGTGGTTTTGGAATATTCATTCACACTTTTGCATACTACTAGTAGTAGTAAATTTACATTGACCAAACTTTAATACTCCTGTAAGAACTTTAATTGTTCGTGTCACAAAATTTTCCATGCATCCTGTTTTGTACAGCTTTGATAGCAGCAACTCTGGCAGCAGTGGCAGCTCTGTTTGCTGCCATTACTGCCCTGTTCACTTGATCATCCACCCTACGTATGTTGATTGCATTCTCTGCTGCCTTTCTACTAGCCTGCATAAAAAATATCAGTAAGATTATGACAAGTCAATGCTTGAGCAGTTGCATATGTTTCTATAACCAGAGAGACTTAACTGCAAGGAGGTGTAGGGTAAGGGGTTGTTTGGTTGCTGGTTAGACAGTGGATTATTCATGCATTAAAATTAGTATAACTAGTGTACCATGTTTGGTAGCAGCTTAGTTGCTATATATAAAATTCAGTAAACCTAAGTACTGTGTTTGGTTACCAGCTTACAATCTCACATAACTAATACATGTAACGTAATCTGCATAACTAATACATGCATAACTATAACCAGCAAATCAAACAACCCCTTAGTATTAAATGAGAAATCATGACTACACGTCTTGTGGCTGGTACTGATCATGTTGAACTAGAAAATAAATTTTACCTGAACGGCTCGAATGACAGCATCAGTAAGTGGGGGTAAAGGAGTATTGAGATTGCCAGAGGCCCATTCACCACACCTTGTGTCACCATTTCTAAATGTGTACATTCCATAACCTTGCTTACGACCTTCATGCCATGACCCTTCATAGCAATGCCCATTGGCAAAGTGATACACACCAAAACCATGAATCTTGTCTCCAAAATATTCCCCTGCATATCGATCACCATTCCTGCACCAAATCCATTCACCAAGTTGCTTATCACATACTCTCACTCAATGTTCATAAATACTAAAAACAATCAAGAACCAGATAGTGACATGAACTTCACTCTAAATGGAAAGAACTTTTAGGAAAAGTCCAAATATACATAATTAGTTCTAACTTGATTGATGCTAATAAATTCACAAAAATCCAAAAGACAGTAAACTGAAAAAACATTCAATTTCCTTCAGAACTCTGTCACTTATTCCATCATCATGCAAGAACAAAACACAGTCCACAAGATAATTAATATTCCTCCATCTCAATTTATATGACACTTCTATATTTAGTATCTATTTACTCTCAATGAGCTATTTATAGCCACACAATAGCTGTGGCTTATTTTAAAACACAAGTTTCAAAGGTCCTTCTTTCTTAAACTCTACGCTCAATCAAACAATATCACATAAATTGAGACCCATATCACAAGAATTATCACTGATCGTATCTGTAAATCTCAAAAAATGACTTGCACCTAAGATTCACAAACAAATAAAATAGGCCTTTGGACATAAAAGATGTGAAATTTGAAAAAAGTGTAGAATTTATAAAAAATAAAAAAAAAAACCGTATTTGAAAGTTGGAGTTGTGTTGGACATGAATACACTTTGGAAAAATGATGAATTTTTGTGAGTGATTTGGAGTGAAATCAGTTATATGGAGTTTTTCGAATTTTCGAATATTCCACAATTCTAACTTGCAAAAAATTGTAACAATTTTGTTTCCAAACATGATTCCGGCAAAGAGGTGAAAATTATCAATGGCCAAACAGGCCTGAAGATTCTAATTCCCAGATCTGAAGAAGTTACTCCATAGCAAACAAAGTTCAACTAAAGAAACCAATTTTTTCTTACCTGAAATGGTAACAACCAAGGCCATGTTTAACACCACATTTAAACCCCCCAACATAACAACTCCCATCAGAGCAACTCTGTACACCAATTCCATGACTCTGTCCATTACACCATTCTCCAACATAACTATCTCCAGTATAAAATTTATACACTCCATAACCATTTCTCATTCCTTGTCTATATTGTCCTTTATATTTACTACCTCTAGCCCAATTCTCTATTCCATACCCATCATACTTTCCATTAATCCAATCACCTTCATATCTACCCTTCATAAAAAATGTATAAACCCCACTTCCATTACACTTCCCTTTATGAAATTCACCTTCATATAAATCTCCATTACTGTTAACCTCTACTCCTTCTTTCACTGTTTCATTCTTCTTTTTTACGTCTATTTTTTGCTCTCCAATGAACCATTTTACTTTATTACTCTTATTTGACACTAAACCAAGTTTCCTCTTGAACTTATTATAACTCCTTTCAATTGTAGTCTTGTTTTTTCCGGCTAAGTAGAGTAAAATTGCAATGAAAATTAGTGTTAAGAGCAGATTTTCTGACGTGGATATGTTGAAGAAATAGAACAGTAGTGTGTATATAGAAAGCAAGGAAACCACTATAACCGGTCGAACCGGAATTGAGGTGGTTTTTTTATGGGGTTTTTGTTCTTCAATGTCCGGTTCTTGATCAGCTGACCGGATAGTTAGAGATGATCGGAGAAGTGAAGATTGAGTTCTTGTAAGTTTCGGTTTGCTTTTCTGACCGTCCATTTGTTAGTGGGTCCCAACAGTATGTGTAATCCCAACCGTTGGATGATCACTGTTTGATCATGTATGTTGATATGGCGGCTTCATATTTCAGGTTGGTGGCGCAGGTTTGGCTGTTTGAAGTGCGCAGGTTAAGCTAGTTTTGAAGTAATAAGAAAGAGCAAGAAACAGAGATAGAGAGAGAGGGTAATTTTAGAGTGAGGGAGGGATGAGAGTGGGACCGGGTTTTATGTGAGTTGTGGAATCACTTAGATTTAATTTGAGCCGTTAGATCTATATTTTCCAATGGTTGGATTTTGAGGGAAATTTTGTAGCGCCCGTAGTTTTATTTCTTTGGGCAGTTTCCCATTTTGACGGAATGATTTGGTCGTCGCAGCATCAAGTTTTCGTGCTTTATTTTTGTACGTGCCGCTACAATAGTAGAGTACGATGTAAAATATTTTTGTTTTCTAATTTTGGACCTTCCTCTAATCCTCACGATTTGTACTTGTAACGATTATTACATTCGTTGTGTATGTGATATATATTCTTATTTCTTTTTTTCTCACATAAATAAATAGTGTTAGTTATATGATTCATAAAATAAAATTTCTCACTTAAAAGATACTTTCGCAGATTGTCACGTTGCTAATTCACATTTGTTAGTGGGCAAGGAAATATCTCTCTTAGATATAGTTCTCACTTTATTTCATCGACAATTCTCGAACTTTTTTGCACTTCTTTTTAACTTGAGAATTAGCTTCTAAAGCCCTTAGACTTAGGGGTCGTTTGGCTGGGAAACAAGTTATCTCAGGATTACTTATTCCGAGATTAGTTATTCACCCTCTCACAGCCCATAGGGATAAAATAACACTATAATCTCGAGATTAGTTATATCGTGATTTTATCTCAACCAAATGTGGGATAAACTCATTTCAAATTTAATCCCGAAATTATTTATCCCTATACCAAACGAACCCTTATAGTTTCTTTTATGAAACCTATGACGTTGGTGGAGCCGGATTGTTGTATTGCATCAAAACCACATGAAAATCTACGAAGAAAACCTGCGTTCAAGTTAGTAGTTGCAAGTGTTGTGAGTTATTTCTAGTTGCTCAATCAAATCAAAATAGTACGTATTACAGTTGTTAAGTTTGTGTTCCATTATGGTATCAGATATATAAATGAGTATTGAATTGCTCTTAAAATATTGAGGCTTTATCTATGGTATCAGATATATAAATGTGTATTGAATTGCTCTTAAAATATTGAGGCTTTATCTGCATTGATATGAACATGCATTTGTCGAGCGAACAAGCACAATGTGCTTAATTTTGCCCTCTAATTATAAGCAAGACATGAGCTGGGCTCTTCCAAAACGTAATTTCAGACTACGAGTATGAATTTGAATTTCATTAAAATTAAAGTATAATACAAGACATAGAGGTCTGAAAATGAGGTTTTGACAGAGACAGCTTCAAACTTGTATTTCGGAAATTTAAAATTTCAAACTTGCAATTTTTAATTTTCCTTTCGCGAGTCTGAATTTGATTTTGAAGCGATTAAGTTTTAAAAATAAATTGTAAGCTCAATAGTTCTTTAAATAGGGGTCCTCAAAATGACTGTTTGATGCACTTCACTCTCAGGTTACGGTAATTTGCACAAATAGTCGCTTTTATAATCTTGTGTCTAGAAATAATTGACCATCAACTTTCAAATGTCCATTTTCAATTTCAACTTCAAAATAGCCCCTTTTTTCAACTTCAATCAAATCATGTCCAAATGCCAATTCAAGTTTGAAATATGGATTTGGTCTGAAGTTTAAAATTCAAATCAAACATTAAAATTACAGGTTAATTGTGAAAAAGTCACAAACTTTTAAGTCCAAATCCACTCAAGTTCCACGTCGCACGATGTAAACAACACATGATTTTATCCATAAAATTCATTAATAATCACTTTTTCACCTCCGTAACTGAAAAATTACCATTATCCTGGAGATTCAAATTTTACGAGTGCAACTCTAGTGCGTTGTACTGAAAAGTGAAAAAGTACTGGAGTTTTACTTGTCAAATTTGAAACTCCAAAATAATGGCTATATTTTAAAAGAAGAATCAAAAGTGGCTATTCCTACAAATTTCACTCTATTTTGGTCTATGACCCGAATGGCCTAGCCCAAGAGATTATAAGAACCCCACCTCTCACAAAAACCCTAATCCAAACTTCACTGTTAATAGTTGAGAGTTTTGCCGCACTACAATATGGGTATGTCAATCAATTTTAATTCACTTATCTCTGCATTCTTCTTCTTGTTTGAGTTGATTATTGACCACTTTATCTTCTATTAATGTGATATGATCGTTTTCCACTTATCTCTAGATTTTTGATAATATGTCATTTTGCTTTAATACTATGGTTACTGTGGTATAGTTCCTATGTTTTTTTTTTTTTTTTTTTTTTTTAAAGAAGTTTGAGAAGTTTCATTTTAATAACATGTCTTATTCCTGTGAAAATCTTCTATGGTAATATTGATACACAATTGAAAAAAAAAGAAGAAAACTAAGCAGCAAAAAGATAACAATGTAATACATAAAACTAAATAACTACCTCTTAACTAAAGCAGCTGCACTAATGTACTACTCCCCAAGCATTCTGTACAACCCCGATAGGTGTTCTATTTCTATATGCATCAAATATACTAAAATGAATTTTCTAGACTCTATTATGGAGTTGAGAATTTTCTTTTTCTGTGAGAAAATGATATCTGCTTTAGGTGATAGTTCATCAGGTTAGCTGTTTTCATTTCGTTGTTTAAATAAGAATGATGCAATAGATGGGAATTTAGTGTTTGAAATTCAATTGTTAGTTTGCTACTCCTGGTATGACCATGCTAATACAGAAATCTGTCCAATGATTGTGGTTTGTTACTTTGTTTTCGGGTGGATATATAGGTGCCTACACTTATGTGTCAGAGCTATGGAGGAAGAAACAGTCGGATGTGATGAGGTTCTTACAGAGAGTGAGGTGCTGGGAGTACCGCCAGCTCCCATCCATAGTGCGTGTCACTAGGCCTACTCGTCCTGACAAGGCACGTCGATTGGGCTACAAAGCCAAGCAGGTAATTTTTCTTTTCATTATGATATTTGGAATATTTGTCTGTGACGAGCTTAAATGGAGACACATGCCGACCCTTGCTTGGGTTTGAGGTATAGTAGTTGTTTGATATTTGACAATGTTACTCTCAGGTTTCAGTCATGTTCATATTGCAAATTTTATCAATACTTGTCCATATGATGCATTAAGTTTTCTGAAACCACAATTGCTAAACAGTTTGTTGTTGGATGCACCAAGGTGAAAATGAAGTTGGTCTGGTAAAACCTGATTGAGTCTTAAATTAAAATCATGTTTTTGATCCAATTCTGTTGAATTTGATGCTATTACAGTTCAAAATATTCGATTCAATGTTTGATTAAGTAACATTGGTTTAGCCAGCTGCTGCCTCTTCTTATTAGCCCTGTAAGTAATACTAGTGTGGCATAGCGTCTGTAATTTCTGAAAAAGGGTTGCTGCTATGAGAGTGTATTGTCTCATTATCATCTATATGAAATTTATGAATCCATGGATTGAGAGGAGTTGCAAATATTTTCTTTTCCTTGTGCTTCATGCGATACAAATTAGCTGAGAATATGTTTAGTCATATTAGTACATTTACCTAGTCTTATTAGTACATTTTCCTTACGGCATTCGCCTTTCTTAGGAGTCTTTTAGATGTATCAAAGATTTTATACCTCTATAAAATATAAAGAACTTCTGGTACTTATTTTATTTTTATTTTCTTGTAACATTGACCTGAGATTAGCTTAAATGGAGCGCTGTGATTAGTGAGATTTGTAGTGCATGCAATTGCTTTATGACTTCTCTGAATTCCATAGTAGTACAGTTGGTGACTCTGTTTCCTACTTTTGGAGTTATAACCATGTAGCATATTATTTGCAGGGCTATGTGGTTTACCGTGTTCGTGTGAAGCGTGGTGGAAGGAAGAGGCCTGTATCCAAGGGTATTGTGTATGGTAAGCCTACCAACCAGGGAGTTACCCAGTTGAAGTTTCAGCGTAGTAAGCGCTCTGTTGCTGAGGAGCGTGCTGGTAGGAAATTGGGTGGTCTTAAGGTCCTCAATTCTTACTGGATTAATGAGGTATATCTGTCTGTGCATAGTCTCTGGACTCATTTCATAGAAAGCAACTTCTTGACTTGCAGACCAATATACAATGAAAGTAATCCTCAATAATGTGCATATTGATCTTGTGGATTGCAGGATTCAACATATAAATACTTTGAAGTGATCCTGATTGATTCAGCCCATGCTGCTATAAGGAATGACCCAAGAATCAACTGGATATGCAACCCAGTGCACAAGCACAGAGAGCTTCGTGGACTGACTTCAGCTGGGAAGAAATACAGGGGTCTCCGAGGAAGAGGACACTTGCACCACAAGGCAAGGCCTTCAAGAAGGGCAACCTGGAAGAGGAACCAGACTTTGTCTCTACGCCGTTATCGTTGATCTGCTTAGAATTTCTCGACAGTTTCTTATTACATCTTTCACGGTTGTAGACCTTTCATCCCTCTTTTGGAGGTATCAAGTTCTGCAGAGACTTTTTAGAACAGCTCAATTTGAGTTTTTGTTGGATAATATCATGATAGATTATTATGTTATAATGTTATATTTATTTGGTCATTTTGGATTCTACCAGATGTATTCCATTTTCTTTTATATGGTCATTTCAGATGCTGCTAGATGTAGTTCATTTTCTTTTTATCCATACGTTATACCTGGGTTATTAAATTTCAAGCAAAGGTGCAAATATACCTCTCAACTTTGCGATTTAGAGGAGTATATAGAGTAGGTATACTCCTGTTAAAAATGGTGTATATATACACTTGCTGTTACAAAATGGTACAAATATATCTCTGTCCTTATACAAATGGTACAAATATACCCTTTCCGCTAACGGGGTTTAAAAAAAAAAATAATTTAGTTTATTTTTTAATTTAAAAAAATGTCGTGTGGCTTTAAAATAGAAAAGTCTAGCCATTTTTTTTTTTTTGGAAAATATATTTTTCTAACGCCACATGGTAATTTTTTTCTGGTGGATCGGATTTGCTTCGTTTAAAATAATCTCTGTGGCTTTAAAAAAAAAAAAAAAGTTTAGCCATTTTTTTAAACGAACCAGACTCGACTCCCAAGGAAAAAAATGATCATGTGACTTTGGAAAAATATGTTACTAAAAAAAATGGGTAGACTTTCTTTTAAAGTCACGTGGTATTTTTTTAATTAAAAAATAAACTAAATGATTTTTTTTTTAAAAAAAAACCGCTAGCAAAAAAGATATATTTACATCATTTTATAACGGCAAGAGTATACTTACACCACTTTTATAAAGGTAAATCGCAAAATGAGAGGTACACTTACACCTTTTCCCTTAAACCTTTTCTAATTTTAGAAGTTTGTTATAAAATAATAAAGCAAGCAAGAAGAATATTGTGGAGAAAGAGAGAAGAGGGGAGAGTTCTTATTTCTCTTGTTCGGGATTCTTTTACAATAGAGAAGAACCTCTATATTTATAGGGAAAAAGTGACTTGATCCCAAAGTCACTAACCCTAATATTTCTCTTAGAGATAGACATCCATAATAATAAATAATATTTATAACACTCCCCCTTGGATGTCTATTTGATAGATAATGTGCCTCGTTAAAACCTTACTAGAAAAAACCCAGTGGAAAAAAATCTAGTGAAGGAAAAAGAGTACACATTTCTAATAATACGCTATTTGGTTGCCTCATTAAAAACCTTACCAGGAAAACCCAATTGGGACAAAACCTTGGCTAAGGGAAAAAGAGTACAACGCGTATTAACTCCCCCTAATGGGTACATCACTCCAAAACTTGAATCTTCGCATTCCAATCTTGTGCACCATCTTCTTGAAAGTTGTAGTTTGTAGAGACTTGGTGAATAAATCGGTCATATTATCGCTCGAACAAATCTCTTGCACGTTGATATCACCATTCTTCTAGAGCTTGTGTGTGAAGAACAACTTTTGTGAAATAAGCTTTATCCCTTTATGAATCCACTCTCTAGTTGGGCTATGTATGTTGCTACATCTTCAGTCTTTGGATAGAGTTGCATCAACATATAATATTGTTGATAATACTGTAAGTGCATTTCTGAATTGCTTTATAAATAAATGTTATCTTTATACGATTTAACTGTCATATAGAATAACATCGTATGACTGTAATCCCTCAAAGTCATAGCAAAATATATAAATGCATCAATTGCATAAAGATATGGTACTTCAGGACCAAAAAATCTTGCAAGTTTCTCATTTCAACTTCTTTCAGCAGATAATCTATTTCTTTTCAAAACTCTTCAAGAGTTTCAATAATTCTCAAGTCATCAACTTGCACTAACAATATGACAGATTTTGATTTCCACAAAAACGTAGGGATAAATAGACCCTTAATCATTAAACATTCATTAAGGTGATTAAATCACATTCACCTTGCTTGATTTAATTCATAATAACGAACAAAACTTCTAGAACTTGTATATGCTTCAGGCATTCAAAATTCTTCAGAATTTTCATATAATTTTGTCAAGTAATTCATATAGGATATGACAACATCTATTTCTATTTAAATATGTGACATCTTACGGTGTCCTGACAAAGCAGTCCAATAAACTTTACGCTTACCAAGGTGCGTCATTTCACTTGATAATAATTTCTACGTTAGCATGCTTTAATAGACGTAGAATT
Organism: Lycium ferocissimum; assembly: GCF_029784015.1. Taxonomy (NCBI): domain Eukaryota; kingdom Viridiplantae; phylum Streptophyta; class Magnoliopsida; order Solanales; family Solanaceae; genus Lycium; species Lycium ferocissimum. The sequence continues at coordinate 24,417,862 of NC_081345.1, read as the reverse complement.
TAGATCCTCACAATCTTTTACAATATTGCGCTATATTGTACCAAAGATATCGTCGACGATATATCATTTGTATCGGTTCGCAATGTGACATAACTTATTGAGATCTCATCACTTCCATTATTTTTAGGTACCTAACCTCTCATGAGGTTTCATGAAGTGTTATGTCGCAGGCTCTTCAAGAGCACATTGCCTCCTTATAATGATCATTAATCATTTGCTCCTCTTTCTTTTCAATGATTATTGCGTTTGGAACCGATTGGTCTACCACGCTTCATGCATGCTTTAGACTCTGTCCTTCAGGGCATGAATTTAATAGGAGCATTTTGCGGTGAAGTTAGAAATTAATTTTAGGTCGCAAATGCTTCTAGCATTTGAGTAGAATTATCTTTTGAATGAGGATCATACTAATGATATATAATTTATCACATATTCCTCACCGTTATTCTCTCCCCTTATGTTAGAAAAACTAACATACACCCCATTTTCTTTGGGGAATCCATCTTTATGCATCATGGTAGATTAATTAATCGTATACCACATGTAAAAAACTCGTTAGATGAAAATATCTGGTTCCTAACCCTGAACCAATTGTGAGGGGAAAATTTATCATAATTTAGCACATGAAGCATTGTTCTCATAAGCAATGGTTTAGCTTTTTATCGGAGGCATTCAATGCCAAACCAACTTGGATATAAACTAGCATTCACAAGATGAATTATCTTGATTACATAATCCGAAAATTACGCTCTCAACTCAATCATTTTTGAGCAAGTAACTTTGCATATGTCAAACCGCAAAGTTGACAATAAACGCACATGTGACTGCCTTATCGACGCATCTATTTAAGACATCACATAACAAGAACGGGCCCATATTCACCTTTTCTATATTTTCAGAATTTGGGAAATTCAATCCCAACATTAGCCAGTATAATCCACTTATCATGAGAACAAGCAACAAAGATAAATTCTTAAAGAATCTTCTGGTTCTTCAATATATGTCGAATATTCAATCTGCACATCATATTTGAATCGGGTGGCCAAATTGCTCATGCCAACTGATAAAATTATCTATATTAGTAAACTTCAGGTTTACCATGCCATGTGCTATTTGTTTTAGTAAACTTCTGGTTTACTATGACATGATTTTTTTTTATTTTTATTTTTTTGTACGAGTAAACTTCTGGTTTACCGTAACATGTGATTTCATCATGGTCATACTGTAGTATATGTTGGAAAATAAGGCGTGTAAACTTTCACATAGATATTTATTACCCACCATGATTTTGTAGATATTTGATCATCCCATCATTAATAGCTACAATATGATAGTCATTTACTTTAGTAAACTTCGGGTTTACTACTTGTATTTCGATCATAACAACTTTGGAGATAGGATGAATGCCATAATAATAAATAAACTCTTCAGAGCTTTCAATTTATTTTTCATAATCAAATATTTTGGACACTACTGGTGTCATGATTCTTGTATATAAACAATTAGGTTCTTCTGGACCTTGATTATTACTTTTGTACTACCAAATATTGCTTAGACACTGCAGGTGTCTAGAAAGAGAATTTGATTAGATATTTATGATGTCATGAAAGAAAACGGTAAGCAAGTGGACATTTAGAAATAATAAATTCATAATTGAATTTTAATCTGAACTTAGTTTGAGAGTTATCCATATCTTCAAATGAAATGACGTACGCAAAGTAAAATAAATACACATTAAATATTAGTACTATTAGAAAGTACAAAGTAAAAACTAAGTAATATAACAAACCAATGGTTATATTCTGATAAGAACCAATACAGACATGTGATATCAAATCGACTAATGAATATAGTACAGTTTACACGCACACATGCAAAACATTCTTTGGCTGTGGATGTACACCATAAACACATAGTGATAGCCATAAAATAAAAATGCACAGAGACTATAAAACTTATAAAGAAATGGTTTAAGATATATCTCACACCTTTCCTCCCATAATTTCATAATGGTCTAATTAACAAAGTGATGGACACTTCCACGTCATATACTTAAAGTTTCAAGTCCTTGTTTTCATTAAATAGAATTACATCCATCTTGATAAATTTTCATCAATATGATAAAAAATAATGACTAATTAATAAATTCTACTAGGATACAATAATTCACTTTTCTAATTTTAAAAGATTTGCATACATGTAGTACTTTTTAAAGAGAATCCTTTTATGATGTATCGAAGACAATATAATACTATTAATTTCATGAAATTGGGTAGTGACCCATATCTCCTTATACCATAAAACATAGAAATTATTATGGTTCTTATTAATGTATCTAGTGCCTATGTGGTTTAGGCTCAATCCAAAACAACAGTACGTACTACTCGTGGTTTACACGTACCTTAATATTCAACAAACAAATATTAGCTGTGCACTTGGTTTTGACATATTATTAAGAATATGCACTACATGACATATTGGTGTACTTCCTCGATGGAAAAATATATAAATTGTTATTTCCTTCAGGAAAATTAAAAACATACAGTAGAAAACATTCAACGAGATCTGCCATCTTTTGCCTTAAAATAAAATTGACCAAGATGTTTCTACGTGCAACAATCACTTTATACCACAAAATAACATTTATATTATTTTATCTCTTCGGGAGGTGTTGTGGTATTTCTTCATTCACTTCAGGGAATGAACCTGGTCACTTAGGCTTCAAATTATCTCTCATGTATCTTACAACTTCTTTCTTACAACTTTCTTCAGAGAAAATTTCAAAGTTTTACTTCTTAAGGAGCAATGCAAAGTTTAACCACTCGAGAGTAAAGTTAGAAGTTCTACCAACTTCGGGGGTAAATTTAAGAGTTCACTACTACAGGAGCAAATTTCAAAGTCTTACTACTTCGGGAGTAAACTTCAGATTTACTACTCCAAGTGTAAATTTTAGAGTCTTACTACTTCGGGAGTAAACTTCAGATTTACTACGAGTAAGGAAATTCAGAATATTTCTTCTCAATTATTCTACCTCTTCCGAGGTGAGTCGTGATATCTTCACAACCAAGTACATGTTCGTATTTATAGGCTTTACAATATTGTCACATTCACTTCAAAGAATGAATCGTATTTGTAAGTTGTTTCACTCACTTCGTGGGAATGGAACCAAATCACATGGACTTGCCTCAACCACATCAAAATTACAGTAACTTACAATTTCTTCTTATGATGTTGCTACTTCAGGAGCAAATCGAGGCATACATATATTATAAGCCTGTAAAATTATTATCACTTCTAGTCTTCAAGTGATTAACTAAGACATGAAATATGTTACCACTTACCACTTCTGGTGGCGGTACATGAACTCTGCCGAAGTTCAAGCCAATGTGGCGTTAGTATCATAATATACACATATTGCTCTTCAGGAGCAATTTTATTTCACACATTAAAATCTGCAATAGTCATAGGAAATATATTTTTTTTCTACATATTTATTGCAATACAGACATTTAAAAGCACACGGATGCAATAGTCCAACAAATGCTTGTATATGCTCTTAAAAATCAAATGGTAATACATGTATGTTCAATACGATAAATTTATACTGTGGAAAAACTAGATATGCATAAGTAATGCTTATTCATAGATCCCAATGATATGAAAACATAATAGTCCAATGGATCCAAATTGATTAAAATAAAACAGTCCGTACCTTTTCAAAGGCAAGGTGAATACTCACAGTGGCTAATGGTGCGTTTGTTCAACGTCCAATTTCTTAGACCGATGATAACTATAGGTTATCTTTCTCCAAATCTCAAGATTTCTTTAAAGTAAGTGCTCAAGGTAGAGTCTCGTGCTGATAACGTGTTATAAAATAATAAAGCAAGCAAGAAGAATATTGTGGAGAAAGAGAGAAGAGGGGAGAGTTCTTATTTCTCTTGTTCGGGATTCTTTTACAATAGAGAAGAACCTCTATATTTATAGGGAAAAAGTGACTTGATCCCAAAGTCACTAACCCTAATATTTCTCTTAGAGATAGACATCCATAATAATAAATAATATTTATAACAGTTTTGCATTTGTTTTGATCATATAGTTCTACTAATAAATTTAATCCCAAAGCTATGAAAGAACACAATTATTCAAAAGATCAAGAAATTACTATACGAAGAGAATTTATCCTGCAATATTATGCAGGCCCAATGTAGAACTCAGAATGTAACCAACAATACACAATTTTTGCTATTTACACCTTCCTACGAAACATGCCTTGCGCCCCCTTGTATCAATACTCAAGTGTATCTTATAATAGAAGAAACTGCCAGATAGCCTATGTTCTCTCACAATAGTAATCCAACTCCCAACAAAGCAGACAATAGGAAAGGGAGATCTCGCAAGAAATTCGTTGTAATAATCAGGAAAGAAGGTCCGCCCTTGGTTGAACAGGTATAACAGAATTTTGTATATGTCGTCTACGAGATTTTCTGCATCGGGCCGCCCTTTGTTACACAGGTATAGCAGAATTTTGTGTATGTCGCCTACAAGAATTTGTGCATCTGTGGATGCAGTTCAATAATCATCTGCTTCCTTGGATGAAATCTTGTAAGAGAGCTCCGCACGAGCTTCTTCTAACTTCACAAAAAGCTCCTTCATGAAAGTAGTGTTTGTCCCATGAGTAATCCGTAATATCTCTGCTGCCTTGGCTAGTGACCTGTACGCTTCCTCAGTCTCTCCAAGCCACCTGTAATTACATATCAGCACCACAGGAAGATCATTAACGAAATCACCACTTCTTGACCTTTTTTCATTTCTCAAAGAAAGCTGGTACTGATCTCCGGATAACGAAATCTTTGAAGTCTAATGAACTAAATAATTTTGTAGCTTCAAGTAATTAGTATACAAAGACAAATGTTTAACACATACCAAAAAGGAAAAAGAAACAAAAATCAAATGTTTAAAAATCTCTAAGCAGTTCTAGACCCTTATACAATGGAATCCTGCGATAATGGTATGGCTATGATGTAGCGGGTATTGGTGAAAGAACATTAAAATATATATATGGAAGAATTGAGATACAGCCAATAATTGTATATATTTAAATAAAAGTATATATGTAAAGTTTTTGAACTAAAACTAATAAAATTTAGTTCTTTATAAACACCTAATATTTTATTCATAAGATATCTCGTGTAATAGTAAAGCATTCTCATACTTCATATAACTATAAATATATGATATAAACCCAACACACAACCAAATACCCAAATATACCTATTCATTTTTCCCCGTTATTTTCATTACACTTTCGTATGCATACGTTGTAGGACTAGTATATTTTGCATGGATATTTCGTGTAAGCTACCAAGCCAGTGTCCTGGATTGTGTGGTACAACAGTCTGCTTGTCCTAGACCCTGTTGAACCTCAGATAAACTAATTTCTTAGGTATTTAATACTTTCATTTTGAGGCTCTTCAATCAGTACATACATTTCCGTAAAGATTTCATATATATTTTACTTCATAATTTGAGTGATTATTAAATTTATTTCCAAGTTGTTTCTTTTCCTGGTAATCCTTTATTTACTTAAACATATGTGCTATTTACTGGAGTATTTAATTATCATATCCTCATTTCTCAGAAATTATTATGTCTCTAAGCGATGAAGATGTTTTCTTCCATGCAACATAAGTGCGAAAAATAGAAATTACTAATACCACAGTCGAAGCAACTATATGCCACCGTGAGCACATATTTCAAACCATACTCTAACTTCCTGGGCCTCTATATGGTCACAATTTCACCAGAGATTGGCATGTGCAGGACACGTGTGCAATATTGCAACAGGGTATACTAGATATAAACATATCTGTCCGACAATCAAAATAAATGAAACATGAAATTAAAAAAAGATGACTGGCCAAGCAGAAACACAACACAATAGATTGAAAAAACCAAAAGGTCTAACCATTCAAGTTTTCCACTAGTGTAATATTGCAGTCCGAGCAAAGGATGACATTCTGGATAAACTCCTGTCAAAAGAAGAAATATGACAATATGGAGAAAGCAAGTACATCTAATAACTGTATCTGTTCAGAAAGCTGAGCAAAACTATTGGAGAATGGAAATTAGTGCAGGATAAGTTCAGAAAAAGTCATACTTCTTTATATGATGTGTACGAAGCATAAGAATGTTTATTGGTTTTACAAAGCAAAGCAACTCAAATCCATACAATTCCCAAATCAAATGGTCCTTCAAAAGGAACGCCAATAAACTACAGGTAACACATTCATGTAAAAATAACAGAAATGCAACTAAATTAGATTTAACATCGCAGAGAGAAAACAGCAGGGTCCGGGGCGCATGAGCTATAACGCATGGTCATAAGGATTTATTATGCGGAGACGTACAACTGGAACCAATAAGGGATATAGCTTAAGCATGTACAAAAAACCTGCTCTCTCCTTTCAAATTTAGGTTCCTTCGTTCATTCGTGATTATTATGATAAGTTTCAAAATTCTTATCATGTATAAACTCGTGTCCAAAAGCAGAGATAATTAACTTATAGAATTAATATAAAACTAGATCTCATAGTACTTTCTTATAGTAAAACAATGAAGAAGTATTGAAGAATATAGAGTCCAGGAAAATGAACCGAACTTCAAGACAACTCAAATAGGAAGTGGGTAGGTTAATTTGGGACAGGAAAAGTGGTTTTTTAGTCTTGAACCTGGCATACTATTATATTATGCTAGATCAAGAAAGAGTATTGAAATGGTGACTGCTGAATAGAAATATCTTGAACCTTTAGGTAGTGCCAACTTACTCTGATAAACTGGGATAGTGAATCTGCAGTACTTCAGTGCCTCCTTCCAATCTTGCAGCTCCATCAATATCTAAATGAATAAACATCCATTCATCATTTAAAAAACATATCAACTAGAAAAGGCTGGAATAAGAATGATGTCAGAATCTTCATAAGGAAAGCAAAAAGAAGTTTCCTTGACGGAATCAACATTCAACATGGCTGGAGAATATTCTTCTGATAGACACTGCATTAAGGTAATCAAACCTTTAAAAGATTCTCCCGCGTGCGCATCAGATTGATCGAGAATTGATGGTACAGCTTCAGTTGAAGTTTCTCAATCATCTTATACATTACACTAGCATCTTTCTTGTCTGTGTTCTGTCAAAGAGTTCTCTTTTCCAAACAAAAAGGAAATACATATAATCTAAATACTGTTTAAATTTAATTAATGGAACATTTCGCTTCCTCATTCCCCACCAACTCAGGTGGACCGATCAAAAGTGCGTCCTCTTATGGCATAAGATAGCCCTTGCTGACTTAGAGGGGAGATTCTTAGCTCAAGACATTGTTAGAAGTAGTATTAACATCATGATTATTCCAAATTACTTTAACATCTATAGCAGGTTTTTTTTTTTTTTTTTTTTTTTTTTGATAAGGTAAATCTATAGCAGATATTCTTAGTGCTAACTTCAAAGGATACGTCCATATGAAAGTGAAAACGAAGCTTTCTCCGACAGTGATTGGATTTCATTAACGATATTCTTTATTTCTTCCTTGTCCCTAAAGAGTCCACACAATTGACATGTGAATCCTTTATTACCTGCAAAAACACAAGAAAAGGAGAAGTCATTGGTAGACCAGATCAATCTTGCAGATAAGACGAGGTTGAGACAGGGATCATATACCAGAGTCACGAAGCAGGAAACCACTGCATCTCTTGTCCTTGCATCTATAACCCTCAAGAACTGCACTTTCTTGGATATCATCATTTTGGCCCTTATAATGAGTAGTTTAATAAGTTTGTGATCAGAAATCTTATTATTGAGGACTAATTAGACTAGGCAATGAACATACCAACTTGACGCAGCGAATGCAATTGCAGGAGAAAAGGTACTGTTCTTTAAGAGCCTTTTGTCGAGTTGCAGTGCTTCCAGCCATTTCTATATAACTTATCGATACCTTTTGAGAGCCAATCAAGTAAATCAGAAAGTTAGTGATTGCTAGATGTCGATAACTTTACTTGTTTTTTTAATTTACTGCTTAAAAATCAGTAAATAACATCCCAAATGTACTCATTATCATCCATCAACTTATTGTGCATCCAAGAGTGAACACACCCAAGCACGCACAGGCTGAGAAGAAGCAGGTTGTAGAGAGATATCTCCTAACATAATGTCAAATTTAACAACATTCTACAGTAATCTGAAACAGAGACCTCCAAATTAGCAAATTTGAGTCAATTTCCAATATTAATCAGTGGAAACCTTTTGCTTTGACATACAAGATCAACAGAACCATTGGAAGCACAGCAACCACATATCCCCATTCACTGATGTGCACCACTTTTTCTACAGTCTCTTTCTGAACTCCATACAGATGTTTAAATGCTCAGAAGAGCAAACAAGAATCCCAAAGTAATTAACTTCTAGAAGGAAATTCAACAGTGAGCGATAAAGATCTCAATGATTGATGATCATGTAAATCATCATGACTACATGCATATCATTATCACTTATCCTTCTTACCTAAATTCGTCAACATAAATCCCTGCTCGAAATTGGAGTTAGTGGTCAAACGAAAGCATTTTCAGATATCAACCTCTGCTTGGTTGATTTGCATCTTATTCATAGTTTTCAGAATGATAATATAATTTTCAATTAATGAAAATTTAAACTAATCGAGATTGACCAAATAATTTGGAAAACAATGTATTACCTCAGTACCTTTGGGTATATGCTGCATCGCTCGAACAACAGCCATTCGTCCCTCAAATATTAGAACCGAATTCGGCAAACAACTATAACACGAAAATGCCATTTAGAGAAATGCATATGCTAGCTGACAGAAATTTATTACAATAATAATTACCTGTGGTTGATTATAGAAACCACCGGATAAAGGCCTGTCCCCAGGGGTTTCAGTTCAGCATCACAAATTGTATGTGCATTACATGAAAACTACACATCCTCAGAAAAGACAATAGAGAAACACCAGGTTAGAGAATGAATTTTATAAGAGAAAGGATTATATGCTTCCAGACAAGTGAATAAGGGAAGACTTCAGCCACGCCGTCCTCTAGTTTTCATGAAATAACAGTGAGTTACACGAATGAGTTAAACATTTGGAGGCAATAGAGCCGAAACAGGCCTATGCAACATGGATACAGTCGCACAGTTTTTGTTTCCAGGACGAGGAAGGTTGTATAGTTTTTAGACACATCTAAGCGAAAATATGATCCACCATCCATACCCTAGAAAAGTTTTCTGCAATCTCCTTTACATTGATCTCGGGCCATTGAAGAATAAGATTGACAAGGTTTGCCATCTGAGCATACAAAACTAGTTGCTTCTCATCAATATCAGTCATATCTAGGCAAACAAACTTGTTGAGAACAACACAAAGTCAAAGATGTAGCAAGTATAGACCTTAATACAGCATTTAAAATTATATCAGAAAATCATAAGTATAAGCTACACAAGGATACGAGACACCAAGGATTCCACCAGATTGCAATTGTCCATGACTGTAATTGGAATAACCTGGCAGTGAAAGAGTAGTTATGAGCTTCATGGAAAACCCATATATACTATCAATAGCAAGAATATTTTACATGACAAGGTTGAAAGTCGAGAATGACAACTCCAACAAGGGTAAGAAGATAAATCAAAATTGATTAGGAGAAGACAAGAAGTAATTACGTGAAACTCTGACATCTGATAAACAGAAGAAAAAGAAAGAAGCAAACAATGTCTGACACGATTAAACCTGCTCGCACATATATTGCAGCTACTTTGGAACCTTAACTACCTTTATATAGCAAATATTGATGTTTCCATGGTTCTGAAGCAATTATTTGAGTTTTCTAGCCATCAATTGTTCCAAACAATTTGATGATGGAAGTTTAGGCACTTCAATGCACATATAAAGATCTTACACTTAGTCGGAAACTAAGTATTGGACGGTAAAATATAAGAGATGACATAAACTAATTCTCCTTGCATAATTTTCTTTAGTTCTCCCTCCTAAAAGAGAGATATTAGCAGACCGAGGAGCAATATATTCTTCCGACTTCAATTTTCTTTTGTTAAACCAAACCAGGAAATGGGTAACTTAGTCAACCTCCATTCCCTTCCTTCCCGTTTCCAAGCAAAGGGTTACTGTCAATCTTTTCACTTTCTAAATGTTAAGGATGTCCGATTTCCCCTTTTCTTTCATGTACTCCCTCTGTTCCAATTTACGTGTCATGCTTTCTTTTTTAGTCTGTCCCAAAAAAGAATGTCATACTTCCTTATTTAGAAATAATTTAGCTTTAAACTTCTCACTTTACCCTTGAAAAAGCTGATTTCTAGCCACACACAAGTATGTGGCTTGTCTTAGATCAAGTTTCAAAAGTCTTTCTTTCATTCTTTCTTAAACTCCGCTCCTAGTCAAACACCACCACATAAATTGGGACGGAGAGAGTAGACATCTCCTCAGCAATTCACTCTTATGGTCAATGAAAACATAATCATTGTTGAGTAGCCTTCAGATTTTCAGCAGATGGGCTAAAGAAGTGTTCTGTTTGAATCTGATCCTTTGCCTCATCACTGTATCCATAAAGAATGTATCAGATCCATTGGCAGACCACATTTGGTTGTAAGAAACTAAAACCACTCCACCTATGAACCCAAATTCAAACAGTATACATGAGGAATAAAAGTATAGCTGGTTATCTTGGTATAATTGCTCAAATCAGAGACGCGTCTGAGCTGGCACAGACTTTCATAAAGAATTGAAAGGATCCAAGGAATTAGATAGCCCTTCCAGTTGACTTATTGCATTTCATATCATCCAGAAAGCCCTTCAACTCCACCCCCTTTACAAGATAAAGGACCAAATAATTCCATAAAGCAAAGACCTAATTTTGACTTACAAATACAGCTCAGAAGAGGAAACAAATATGTGTAAACATCACATCTAGTGATAGCAATATTATGCATGTTACATATGCTCCAATTTCTTGAAATATCTACAGCTCTCCAACTTGCTACACTAATACGTAATCAAGGGAGCTCACTCTTAGACTGCTCAGTAAGGGTGTAAAATACACCCCCCCCCCCCCCAACCCCAAACCTCTTTCATGTCTTTCTCACTGCTTATACTCTAATGCATTTAGTCACCCAAATGAATCAGATTTTGAAGAACAAACATGACACTGATACCAAATTCAAGTACCATATTAAACTCTAAAATTAAGTCAAATTCGCATCAGACTAGCAAACATTCACCAAGCTAAATTGTAAACACAAGAAAGTAGATGGACCTTCACCTTCTCATGTTGCAGTTTCCTCCGCAGATAAAGCTTAACCATCAATCTTATACTGGGCGTAATGGACTTTATCCTTTCCTTGTCAACCTTCGACAAGACCTTGCATTCAACCCTATGCAACTTCCAATCTGACTTCTGCAGTTAGCTTCGCTATAATTATAAATTACCCAAAAGGAAATTAAAAAAGACAAATACTCCTTCCGTTTCAATTTGTTTGTCTAGTTTTGACTTGGCACGGAGTTTAAGAAAGTAAAGAAGGCTTTTGAATCTTGTGGTCTTAAACTAAAGATAGGTAGAATGTATCAAAATGCCCTTTAATCTTGTGGTCTTAAACCTGCCATGTGGAAAATTGGAACTAAAGAGTAGCCAAAAAAGAGAAGACACTCTTTTTGAAACGGACTAAAAAGAAAAGTAAGACAAACAAATTGAAACTCCTTAGTTCTTGATAAGCATTTATGTATGCAGGAACCAAATACTTCAAGAAATATCTAAACATCAGTATTCAGTTAAATTTGTTGAAGTAGAATGTGTACCTGGCATGTGTTGCCACAGTAATAAACAAGATGGCATGCAGAACATTTCTTAAGGTTAGTTGAAGTGAAACACCATTCACATTTTGCTGATTTATTGGGAACTGAAACATATGGCTCTTCCGATATAATCACTTCCCCTGTTATCCAAAAATCCCATCTAAGTAAACCTTAGATGTGTTCCTAATTTTTAGCAAACAAAAAAATTGCAAAATGACATTAATTTATTGGAGAAACAATGTATGCTACTCTAATTTCATTTAAGACCTGGAGAGAAATCCCGAGTGGTAAAAAGGCAACGACCCTTTTGGGGCAGAGAAGACACGGTTAGCCCTTTATTACTCAACGCTTCCTCTAATTTCTCCATCAACCGCTAAATTTTCTGCAGAGTTGAGACTTGAGAGCTTTAGAATGTTTACAGTGGAAGTATATGTCCAAGTTTTACCCTCTAAATTTTTACCATAATTTAAACCCAAAATGGGTCACATACGCTTTAAAAGAAAATTATGTTTACTTTTTGATAAAATTAGGGCCATTTGTCCATGAAAATTATACACTTTTTTCCGAAATATTTTTCAACTTTTTTCACCTTATGGTATTTAGCCATAAAAATTTCAAATACAACTTAAAGTTGTATTTAAAATTTGAAAAATAACCAAAACTTATTTTTTACTTTCAATATATTCAAACAACCAAATATTCTTTGCAAAAACTATAACCAAACACAACTCCAACTCCAAAATACCAAAGAAAGTGAAAAATATTTGGTTTTCATGGCCAAATGCCTACTTATTCTTAGCATTTAATTTTCGATTGGGTTTAATTTAACTAATTTTAAATTGAGAGAAATAATATTCACATAGGCGTCAATCGTCATAGGGCAATTCGCAGAATTGCCCTTCGTTTGGGGTGGTCTTTAAATTTTGCCCCTCATATTTGAAATCTTTAAATTTTGCCCTTCGCATAAACTCATAGGTTCCAGGTTCGAACCCACGCGCAGTCAAAATTTTAAAAAAAAAATCGCAAGGCAAGTTTAAATTTCGCTATGCCCCCCGAGATACACTTGTGAAGGAATTACCAAAGTTATGCGGACCGCATACTTATGCCTTATGGGCGACTTGGCATAAGTATGCCGGTCCGATAACTTTGATAATTCATTCAAAAGTTTATCCGGATCCGTATAAAAGTTTGCCCATTAAAAGTATGCCCCACCGCATAACTTTGTGAAGGAATTACCAAAGTTATGCCGGACCGCATACTTATGCCTTATGGGCGACTTGGCATAAAAGTATGCCGGTCCGCATAACTTTGATAATTCCTTCACAAAGTTATGCCGGTCCCATAAAAGTTTGCCCATTAAAAGTATGCCCCCACCGATAACTTTGTGAAGGAATTATCAAAGTTATGCGGATCCGCATACTTATGCTAAGTCTTGCCGACAAGGTACGAGATGTCGGTCCAAAGATAAAATGTGTAATTCCTTAACAAAAGTATGCGGTCCGCATACACGCGACCCAAACCTTGTCTTGCGATTTTTTTTTTTTAATTTATGCTTCGAGCGGGGGTTCGAACTCGAACCTCATTATTTCGGCGCAAAGCTCAAAGTTGAATGCGAAGGGCAAAAATTAAAGACCAAAGAATATGAGGGGCATAATTTAAAGACCACAAATATGAGGGGCAAAATTTAAAGACCACCGCAAAAGAAGGGCACTCCGCGCAAAAAAATGATCGTCATATAGGAAACCTTCCCATTAGAGTTCAAGTTTACCCTCTAAATTATTTACTATAATTTCAAATTAGTACAAAAACAGTAAAGTTGCTCAATTTCAAATAGCAGACAAACTTGGCATAGGTATAAGCATACAGATATTAGCTTCAATGAATGATTGGATTAAAATGTACATTTTTGTCTAATTGAAGTAGAAACTAGGGCTGGGCATAAATACCGAAAAACGAAAAATCGGATCGAACCAAACTGAACTTCAAGAAACCGAAGCCGAAAGAACCGAACTGAACTAGTTTGGTTCGGTGTTTGGTGTTCACCTTCAAAAAATCGAAACTGAAATAGCCGAACCGAACTTTGATGAAACCGAACTGAAGAACCGAAATTTATAAATTACCCAAAAAAATTAAAATAGTCCAGACCCATTAAGTTTAAGTACCAAAAAAAACCCAATTGTAATAAGCTCTCTTTTGCTTTTATATCCCTAATTTTTCACTTCAGTTGAGAAAATCAAATATCCTTAACAAAGAAAGGTGACTAGGATGTGTCTTTAGGATTAATATATGTCCTTTATGTTTTTTCTTAATTATTCTTACTGTATGTATATAACACCTAACAATCCTATATTATGGTTATGGTTTTCTGTTCTTGTGTATCCTATTTGTTTGATTTTGATTTTAATTTGCTAGTTTTATGTTTTGTTGCTTTTGAGAATATGAATTAGTGTAAATGAAATTGCTTCTAATATCATATCAGAAAAAACCGAATTGAAAAAATCGAAACCGAACCGAACCAAACTTCAAAAAACCGAAACCGAAAGAACCGAACTAGTTTGGTTCGGTGTTCGGTGTCCACCTTCAAAAAATCGAAACCGAAATAGCCAAACCGAAGTTTTGATAAAACCGAACCGAAGAATCGAACGCCCACCCCTAGTAGAAACCATAAAAATAAAGCAATCTTTTTCACATCCCTCAAGAAAACATTAATTCTTAGAATTTTTTTCAGTTATTCTCATTAAACTGCACTTAATTAATAAAACTCTTGCTTATTTGTTACCTTAAGTAAATAAGGACTAATTTGAAAATATAAAATTAATTACTTCTTGATTATGTAAGTGGACATTCATTTTAAATCAAAAAAAAGTTAAGTGGACTTTTATTTTAAACCAACAAAAAGAAAAAAGAAACGAAGTAGACACTTTTTGAACCGGAGGGAGTAGGAGTAAAAACAATCTAATACCGGGTGCATCCTTCGAGTTTGAAATTCAGATCAAGGTGAGATTTTCCGAGTGTGTAATCTCCGTTGAAGATGATCATGCTTTTTAATTGGTTTTTACCACCTACAATTCAAGTGATTGACAAGGCCTCCAAGAAAACAGGTCATCCAAGTTGGTATACTTTTTTAAGTAACCTCTTAATTTCTCTACTATTTCCCTTTTTCCTCATCATAGGTGCTTCTAATCAACTTATATTTTCTCAGTCACAACGGCTGATAGTGCATAAGTTGTCCCCGTTAAAATGCAAGGTCGGGGAAGGAGGGGGGCGCACTGGTGCAATACATGACATGAGTTCTAAGTTGTCATTCCAAATAAACATAAAACATTTTTGAACTGTCTCATTAGTACTAATCCAAACTATTTTGAATCCAAAATTGAGATATGATTTGCATGTGCAGAATCAACTCAATCAATCAACTATGTTTCATCCAAACAAATCTAGAGACAACTCTGATCCATTCCAATCTATCAGGACGCAATTCATTCCAATTTTGTGAAATAAACAAACGTATTCCCTTCAATAGGGTTTCTATCTTTTCATGAACTAGTGAAAAGTAGTTCAATCAAGATCACAGATCTACAGACTACAATAACATTTAGTCTTCTCGAAATCTTTTTAATGACATACATTGATATAGCTTTTGGTAAATATATACTGTAATAGTTGGGTTCAGAGAGTTTCCTCACTTGTATGAAAATCCATCAACAGCGACATATTCACTATTTACAGAAACCATACAGGGGTCGTAGTTTCACCATCTAAACATTAGGTTAATAAAAGCATCTCATTTAACTATTCACAACAGCCAATCGTTAACTCCTGCCCAAAGACTCAGCTATTTGCTAGAGGATTGCTGAAAATTTTGACGTAATCAGTCAAACATTATGCTCCTTCTCTGAGATGGAGAATGCCCAAAATAAAATTACTCAACAAGCTAGCCTTTCGTTTATCTCTGTAAAATATATTCAAACTCTTCGACTTCGAGTTCTTCGGGCAATCTGTAGTGCAACCAAAAGACAACTTTAGCCAACAGATAAACTGAAAAAGCTATTAGCTTGTCTAAAAACTTCCTAGATTAAACAGAATAATTTATTAGCCACAATGCCTGAACTGTAATTTATTAGAATAAGAACGTTCTAGCATGCCTTCTGCAAGCCATCTCTCCGTACCTCTGTCAACTATTTGAGAAAGGACCTAGCTCTAAAGCTACTTTTTTTTTTTTCCTGATAAGCATGTCCATAAAGCTTCAACAAAAACAGGGGCGAAAAGAAAAATATAAAAAGCTGGTGGGTGTGTGAGACCGGGTGGCTCTTCTATAAGTGTTGGTAAAAAATGATTTTGTTAAAGCAGAGCAAATACCATACAACCCCACTACAGGCAACAAGAATTTGATTTACTAGTTTTTTCATTCAGAAATAACGACAAGCATCTGAGCTAAAAGGAAACAAAACAATAGCGAACTGAAAGTACACGGAGGAGAAGAACAGGTGAATCTTACAGGATCCTCATTCACATCAATGACTTCAGAACCTGATGAGTCGACAAAAACACTCTCCTGTTTCTTTGACTCTGCGGCATAAAATGACAACAATCGTAGAATAGTTAATTTAGACTTGCTCATCCACCATAATTTATAGATTAATAGAAGGTGCGACTAATTACAGCTCGGGTCCATAGCAAGAGTAAATGTGAACTGATTCATAACGCTTTTGATCGCGACTCTATATTAAACATGATGCCTCCTCTGTACGGGCACCTCATGACTTCTTGTCCAGTTTCATTTAAGGAACAAAGTAAAACAGCTTTAAAATTGTAGGAAAATAAACCAGAGATGAAAGAAAGAAGATGGAACATGCAAATAGAACTGAACTGATAAATAGGAAACCATAACACATCTGAAAGCTGGTGCAAACCCACACAAAAAGGCGCATAACTCAAGCGAAAACATCTTAAAAAAAGACGAAGAAAGAAAGAAAAAAAAAAACAACATAAATAATAAAAATTGATTAGAGGAAATAAACTGAAGAATTAATAATAAAACTTTCGGATCATAAAGAGAAACCCAAGTTTAACAGAAGAGCTAGTAATACTTCTTCTAATTAGATCTACTTAGTTTTCACTGTGGACAAATCAGCAAAGTTAAAGGAAAGAAATATCGAAACAAACAAAGGTAAGATTCTTACCAGCTAAGGCAGTCCTTTTACTACCACACTTAGATTTATCCTCTGACAAGCCATCTTCTTGTTGAGAGACAGATCCAATCATGTCGCTATTTTTCCTTGGTCTATCAAATGAAGAGCACTTGTCATGGTCACTACAGTAAAGCTTTTACAGGTCACGTTATAGCATCCACGGCAGAACAAAAAGTGGAATACAAGCAAATGATCAGAACAATGTATGCTGTCAGGCCACATACACAGATAGCAATACTGATGAACATATTTTACATCATGAACTCATATCATTTCTCATAGGAGAGACGTGAAAAGCTGAGGACAGAAGAATGTCTATGCTTTTTTTTTACCCCTTCAACGTAACATTATGTTTGACAGCCAGCATACAATCCCAAATGCTGGGACCTATTCTCATGGACCCAAGTGGCAGTATTGCCTCTTACATTCAAGTTGACAAGTTAAAGTGACTATCAAGAAGTAAAAGGAGTGCAACAGAGAAATTCCTTATTACAATCTTGAAGAATTTTGCAGCGAATTGAAAAAAATTGGAGTTCATCAAAAAAGTTTTCCTACTTGGCTATGTTATGACCACGTCTTCTGCATCAGGTATGTATTATATGACGTTTCTATGAAATTATTATGTTCAAAATCCTAAATAAATATTGCTTGATTTATGAAATAGCCTGTATGTTAGGAAAAGGAAGAATACAAGCAATTAGGTTCCTGACTTATGCTGAGGTCAAATAACATGTTAAGTGACTTTTTTTTTCTGAAAAATGCAATCCCTCATATAATCCTTCTCCCTATAAAATAATCAGAAAAAAGCAACAGCTCACCTGCACCGTGATTGAAGACCACACGGATCCTGCATATTGACCCAGTGTTACGGTAAATCCACACCATATTCGACCAGATCTTAATACTTTAAAAATAATAAAGTGCAGAGAATGGAGAACAAACTCGAAATGACAATGTGATTACTGTGATTGGAGAAAAAAGAAATATTGAACTGAAAAAGTCAAAAAAATCCTAATTCAGTTATGGATTTAAGGGGAAATATTTTTCCAAAGATAATTATGCAGTGGCAAATATAAGGTTTACTTTCTAAAGACAAAAATAAGCAAACTACTTTGGCATAAAGTATAAACAGCTCAATCAACAGTTAGTCTTGTTGACAGCGATACAAGTTGAAATTTGGTGCCTTTAAGATAGGTGTATGTCAAGAAAGATTCATGTTGTGAGACTTGAAGCAAGGCCAACAAAAAAGTAAAGGTTCTACTTCATCTCTGAGTGTTAAACAGAGACTCTTTTGAGTTAGGCAAGACAAAGTATTTAAAATTTTCACAAGAATAAATCAATTAATTTCAGAACACTCTTAAGCAGGAAAACTTCAATTAGGAGGTTGGAGCTTAAGAGCAAATGAGTTATGGGCAGAAGATTATAGCCAAATCCATAGGAAACATTCGGAAACAAAATCACCAGCATTGTCTAGTGTATTTATTTTTATGAGCAGCACTGTGTATTGTATTTAGCAGATTAGAAAGTCATCAAGCCTTAAATGAAACTTGAGGTCGTTAACATTCTTGGAGGTTAGTTTCACAATAGAGATTCTATTCTTAAATATCATGTCAATTCACCACTTTGCAAGTCTACCTTACATGAACTCTGACAACATTTTTACTATATTCAATACAGCTGGAGTATATGCATATGATGGAACGTGATACATATGCATGGAAGTCATGAATCATGTGTATTAACCTACTTGCTCAAAGTTAGGAAAGGATCAAATAGATGGTTGTCTTAGATCTTCTATTGAAGGTTTGCTTCTTAAAAACAGAAACGTGAACCTAATTCTACTGACTAAATAAGTTGAGTATTTAATGATGTTACATTACCGGGTCAAGCAAGGAATGGTTACCTAAACTCCTAAAGTCCCCCAAATCTCACTATCCAAACTGAGAACCTCAGCTTCCCTGCTTTCGCAGGTGATTCACATGTGCAAATTTCCATGTTAACCAACAGTAAATAAATTCTTTGTTACTATATCTGGGTGTCAGCAAATTTCCGGTGTCAGCAAAAAATGCTAAAGCACTAAGGATGTCAAGTTACTAAATTAATAAGCCAAAGCCTTCTTCTGACTTTGAATAAATCAATTCTTGCATACAGAAAGAGTAATGAAGTAGATTATACTTATTTTCCAGTTACACGCAGTAGCGCATCTGTTTTCTTGCTTGTTAGCGCTTGACTAATGAGAGTTTTTCTCTTCGCTTGCTTAGTAAAGTCTAGCTTTTTTGTTGGCAATGTGCTTGCTAGACAGGGCACTTTCATATTCATCTGAAGCTAACCAGTGTTGTTACAAGAATGCCAGCAAGAGAGAAGGCAGCCTCTCTCATGAAAGATGGCCCAAATTCTCTTCTTTCTTTATTATTTCAGTTTTCATTTTTTAGGGGTCCAAGAGGCTAGAAGATGGTGACTTCTCCCATGATAAGAGAATGGGGAGAGGTGAGGACTGAGGAGAACATACCGATTGATCTACATGACACTTTCCAGGTGACACTGTGGTCCCCTTTCAAAAAGAAATCTATGAGAATGCAGAAGTACTTACACTTGAACATGTCAAGAACTGATTTTCTCTTATTTTTCCAGTTGGAAGGCCTCCGAAGCCAATTATACTTTCTGAGAAGAATCTAAACCTTGATTATATCAATCTTCTAACTCTAACAAACCTAGCAACCCCAACAATTGCATACAACCCACAGCACACCTCACCTTAAATAAAATTCAGAATCCGTTTCACCAACAGCTTTCACGTATCATTTTTGTCTAGCTAATTGTCTTCTTTGTGAATATCTGCTCGAAACCATCATGTTGCAATCTATAAATTCATCCTAAAGTACAGGTCCCCCCAATACCAATAATCAAGTTCCTCGTACCAGACCTTATATAAAGCTAAGAAACTTAGACAAATCCTTTTAAGTTTTTTGCTTGGTGTTCAGTCCACCTACATGTTTAATTGAACAATTGTAACAGCAAACTTGCAAAGCTCAGGTCTGCCAGGCCCTACTTAAACGAATCAGATCAGAACTAGAAGTGACACTAACTAAGAATGCAGAACGAAACCACGAAACTTGTCTAATATACCCAGCAATGATTCTCCTTTTTTCACTATTTCTGTTACAGGGCAACAAACAACAGACAGATGGAACATTTCCTACACATTATTGAGCATGTCTCTTATATTCAGCAATCTTCTGACTGACCTTGAGAGAGTTGTTGCTAGAATCAGAAGCCTCGGTGCTTCCAGAACAACTGCATTATCAAAACAGACATGTCATGTAAAAGTGAATGTTGTTAAATATACCAATATCAAAGTAGTTCTCACCGTTTATCCTCGGAAGAGCACAGTTCTTTTTGCTGCCTGATTAACTTTTCACCAGTATTTTTGCTTCCCTACATATTCAAGAGTCAGAGCAAGTTCTGATTGAAAAACTGAAAGATATGATAGAATATACCTTTGAGATGGAGATATCTGGGCTGTTGCCTTTCATGGATTTAGAAGGCTCACGCATTACGGTTTTACATCTTGAGATTGCGTCTTTTTCTTTCAAAGAACGTGGATGTTTATCCTTCTGATCAGACAAGGTTTGTGACCTGAGAGTTCTTGAACAATATGGTTGCTGCTCAGTTCTGATCACTGCTTCACTGGTTCCGTGTGCTTCATCTTCATGTTCGTCATCAATCGAAAACTCCTTATGTAATTCAAATGATGGAGAAGCTGAAAATGGTTTAGATGTTTTTTGTATTTCTCTAGTAGTGAGCTCCTGATTAGCTTCACTTATCTCCTCCTTATCTGAATATGAATGACTGCAGTTCTCTTTTGTCATGCTCAACGGGAGAGGGCCCTTTTTGCATAATTGCATTTCCAATTTGCTGCCCCCGCTGTTACTTGACCGCGTCATGGCAGCAGTCTGAGATATAACAGTAAGGACAATGAAGAACAAAATCGGTTACGCACTTTCCAGTGACAACTGATAAAAATCAAAGCAGGGGTAAGGCATGTACTTCAGCTTTCTTTTTCGAACCATCAAGTAACCTCCCAATGAAATCTTCATCTAGCTGATAACGAATTAACAGATCACTTTTTCCCTGCAAAAGAAAAGAGAAGTGTGAATAAAACACAAAAGAATCAAACAAAATGCAATATGCCAATCAAACGAAAAGAACTTGCCTGACTATTATGTTCTTGACCAACTTTATAGAGTGAAGATGGCAGCAAAATAAGTCCGGAGAAATGCGAATGAGAGACGCTTTTGTTGCTTATTGCATCCAACAAAGAAATCCCAATATCTGACAAAATATGCAGCTTCTGCAGTATGACCAACTCTCATGGTTCAACATTAATACATTTAAGAATAAAGGAACTAGAATCGATTTCAAAACCAAGGAAGACACTGACAGGAGTAATTTGTGCATCAACAGCATCCTCTGCCTTTTTTATTGCATGGAAGATACTTCTCAAGTATGAAATAGCTTTACCAATGAGGTCCACAGTGCCATCAGAGCAATTACAATCAACCAATGCCCGCAAGCTGAAAACGAGTGGACTGGCCCAAAAGGATGGTAAGAAAAAGATCAGGCGTTTAAAGACACAACTGATGAGTAAACACTAACCTGAAAAACTGAGCACAGAAGTTGGCATCATGGTGATCATCAGCGGGAAAGTTCGGATCATGAGCTAGGATATGGATCAAGAAAACCACTATGTAAACAGGAAAACCAGTCACATGTCCAGGCACTGTAGACATTCGATTTATTCTTGCTGCATTTCCATATTCCTGTATAAAGTCTTCCATGTATTTCAAAGACTTAAAAGGAAAAAAGGGAAGAGTCAGGAGAAGAAAAATAAACTGACAAAGTATTAAGAAATTAAGATTAATAAGAACCTACTATTTGTTGGAGATCTTTTGGAGAGTCTGTGGCCGCAAATGGAAATGCACATGCATATCTACTAGGGATCTTATGTTCCTTTAAAAGCTTTTGCACTTTCTTAACAAACAATCTCTGTACTTGAGGAGAGTCATCCTATCACAGGTTATAGGAATCCATGATCAGAAACTTCAAGAATAACAAAAGTTAAACTCAAATGCAAGCTGTTATCAATGTTAACTTACCCAGACTTCCTTTTTTAGCTAGGATAAACACATAGGCTTTCAATTCAACTATTCAAATTCTTGCTACAGTGAATATCAGGAAATTAATGATGTTTCAACCTTAGCTAAAATTTACTCTATCAAGCATGGCAGAAAAATAAATGAAACAAGTGAAGCGGGAAACTATATATCAAAATGGGGAAAAGAAAGAATTAGTCCACCATTTAGCAAAGTTTGTATCAAAAGCATTGTCCAGATTGGCTTCTTTATACATGGCCGTATAACAAAACACGATGCATAAAATATTCAACATTAATCAACTAATTTTCAGAAGCTATACTTTCAAAGTAAGAAACCCAACTTAAGCCATATAACAGTCCAAAACGACCAGTGTAGGAGCTCCCGTCAACTTAAAAAACTATCAACGTTCTAATTCTTAATTTCTTTCATTCCTGTTTGAAAATTTAATTACTTTTTTTTGTCATTCGTTATCTCATTCCTCTTTTCTAACATTTTCTTCTCTCTCATCTTTCACATTCACTCTTTCTTCATTCTGTGTGCAGTAACAAACTGCACAGGACCGCTGATTTAACAGGCAGGAGGTTAATTAATTTCTCAACTGATAGGAGTTTAGGAGGGAATGAGGCAAACGGGGCTCCTGCCACTTATTCCCAGTCTTACATTATGCAGGAAATGCTGTCATTCAGAAGAAGAAAAGCCCCCGGCAATGGTTATTTCAGATGGCAGAGAGAAAAATATAAACAAGTAAACACTAGACTGGGTACGAAAATCCCATGACCATCAAAAGAAAGGTAGGTGGGTTTCAGAATGGGCCTAAAGAGGCACGGAAGAGAACTGATGATTCATTCAAGTTAGAGTTGGCTCTTGAATGTTAAATCCAAATCAATGTATTCTTTGCCCCCATGTTTCATGGCTCGCTGAATTAGTAAAAGGAAGGACGTTAGCTTTACAGCCATCTTCGTTGTCCATATAAGTGGGGTATTGGTTAGAATAAAACACTTCCATCTTTAGAAATCGCACTTCGAATAAGTGTTGATAATATGTTGCCATCCACAAGCTCTGAATACACCTTTAAATTACTGAAACAGTTTGGGGTGGATTGCAAGAAGATCCATCTAATATTGTCTGATCAAATACAATATTGAATTTCAGAGCTCCATATTAGAGCTTAAATTGTGAGGGAGAGAAATCAACTTAGTTCTATTCTTTCAAAAGTCAACTAACTTCTTAGTTACTTTTTGTAATCAAAATATGTCAAAAATATGGGACTCAGGGATGGCGGAGCATTAATTTTCTGTTTCGCATTGCAAAAGTTACTGTGGAAGAAAGCGCTACTTTATCTCTTATGAACCAAGGCTATCTGATATCAGAAGTCCTCTTACCAGAAAAAATAAATTACAAGAGTTCTATTTGCAGATCTAACCATTACTTTACTATAACATATATAACGCTCCCCGAATATCATATGAGACGACAAACAACATTAGGAAATGACTACAGTTCTGCTGATTTTAACAGTGACAAGGTAATATACTTTAAATGAATAATGTCTTTCTAGAACCTAAATGCGATAACAGCAAGTAATGTACAAGAGAAACAATTCTATAATATAGAAACCAACTGCTATTAGTCAATTATGGGCAGCAAGAAGACTTTCACGAATATTAAACATCTTGAAATTCAAACTTAGCATCATTTTGGCCAGTGGATTGCTAGAATTAGTCAGCAGTTACTAAAAGATTACTTTAGACTGGAGCTCTTCTAACCTTGGCCGTCAAAACTGTGCAGCGGAAAATTTGTGGCGAAATGAGTGAATCCCACCTTCTTGAAAGCTGAAGCACAGACTTTGCAGCAGCTAATCTAATATGAGCCTTGTCAGAATCACTGCCAAAAAAATGGTTACTGGTGAATAAGTCATTGCAAGTGTGACAAACGCAACAAAGCAGATATAACCTGCACCAACAATGTTCCTTCGAGCTTACTGAGAATACCCTTTACTTTCCAGCTTTCATTTGTTCTGGTTAGATTTTCTTACAAGTTACAATATTGCAAGCATATTATCTATAGGAAATACACAATTGACCTGCAATACCTTCTGCTTGTACGAAGTATAAGCAGCATAGCATCTACTAATTGGTAAAGTAGGTTCACACATTTTTCTGATAGTAGGCAAGTGTAAGCTAAAGGAGCAAGCTTTTGCACAACGGTAGAGCTTCCTATAGGTCACAGGTTCTGGGTATGGAAATAGCCTCATGGCAGAAAACAAGGAGAAGACTGCATACAGTATACACCCACTCTCCCCCTAGCCCGCACTAGCCAAGGAGCACTTATGCACAGGCTAAGCCCTAGGGAAGTGTAAGCTAAGTAGCAAGAACATAGACAAGAGGATAAAGTTGGACACAAACAAAATTCAAATATTAGGGGGAAAAGACGTGAAAGAGAAAAGAAGAAGAATGGAGGCTTAGGCTGGAGTTTACGCGATATTCTGCCACTATCCTTTTTATTTCTAGAAGTAATATTTTATCAGGCTAAGCCCAAAATGACTCGCCGTTTTGATAAATTTGGATTCTGGTGTCCCAAAATAGGATACTCAAGTCCATTTTAGGCGACAAAGACGTCCAAGAAAATAAAATTAAAAAAGAGGTGAATAAATAATCTGTACAGTGCCATGCAGTCTTAAATTTTGTGCAGTGCTTAATAGAATGTGACACTGTTAGAATTGCTTTCAACCCGAGTCATTACATATGCTAGGAGGTAAACCATGAATCTAAACTACGTTATATTTAAGTCAGAGCACACAAGAGCCTTGCAAAGACATTAGTGTGTGAGCATGGAGATTGACCCTCTTCCACATCATTAAGTGGAGACATCTGTAAGACCACTACTTATCTTTCAGTTTCTGTATTTGTATTGGGTGCTGCTTAAGTCCTTAAATTCTTCAGGCTAACATACAAGCCATTAACAATGATTTCATTCACAAGTCATCAGGAACCTTGCAATGTCCAACTAGTGAGGGCCCTCTAATATGCTCAAACAAGCATATATGCTGATAACATCTAATTAGAAATTCTAAAAAAATCATGCATACCTTGAGATAATACCATCACAAAGACTGCCCTTCTGAAGCATTTCCAGTATAATATCCAGTAAAAAGTTAATTGGACGACTATCAGCCGAACTTTGATGGGGTAAAAAGCTCCGAACTAGCGTCTTGAGCCCAAAAATCTGCATAAATGAACAGTCAACTGAAGCCACAGAAAAGGTCCTAACTAGAAAGTTAAACCATTTTACATTAACATCTTTTAGGTCCTTGAAGTTCAGAACTAATTTGAAAATTATTAGTACATAAACCAATCAATGAACTCACAGTCAGCGCCACGCAGGATAATTTTCAGATAATTATGTCTTTTTCTTTTATGACGACGGTGTCTATGGCAACTTGGGCACTTCGACTAACCCACCGAGTACTTGTCACCTCCCACTAGCACAAATACTGGGTAAGTCTACCCACAAAGCTTAAGATGGGAAGACCTGAGGTTGATGCTCCAGCTCTTCGACAGCTAGGTCACCCCCTTTGAAGCAAGTTTCAGATAATTATGTAGACAATATTTTCCAGGGTAAGATAACTAAAGAAATAGGCTTAATACATACTTTCCTCCTCTACTTCCACCATTATCCCTTTTACACACCTATTCTTTGTGAGCAGCTTATTACACGCCTTCAATTTTTTTTTTTTTATTTTATCAAGTAAATATACTTTCATTCATATACATGGCCAAACTGGCCGTATAAAGGGTATACCAAAAAGTGTAGAATCTACGAAATATGATTCTCTACAAACTCCGCCCAATCATTTATACAACAAGGACTATCTTTTTACACCAAAAGAAAATAAGGGAACGGAGATGGATGAGACTCACCTTTAATTGGCAAGAACCACTACATTCAGAAGTCTTCTCTAACAAATCTAGATCCTCCAACATGGCCCCCTAGGAAGAAATTTTATCTACATCAGTAAGGCAGAAACAGAACAATTACAGATACCAAGGTGGACAGGCCAAAAGAGCACTTATCAGTTATCAGTTCATTTTTTATTTTTTTTTCTATTTTTTAGGGGAACAGGTAGTCACCAGTCAGTATCAGAACAGTCGAACTCACATCAGTTAGCTGAAATATTTCCTCAATGATATAATGGGTCACCACCTCTTCATGTGCTTGAAATGCTAGAACAGAATGTTGTGCCAGACAGCCCAAAGACTGCAAAACTGTTGGAAGCTGCTTTCCCAGACGCAGAGAATCCACAAGTGCCTAGAATTATAATAGATGCAGAAGAGAGAGAACCTTAGAATCAATTCATAAATGGAGCTTAAAACGACAGACTAATGACACAAAACAAAAAAACTGACAAGTAAATCGCGCACAGAAGCATAAACCTCAAGGCATGGGGTGTAAGCACCACAATTTTTAAGTTTATGGTGTTCCCTTTAGCACAAACGTAAAGTATAAATAAATTATATGCCAGTAAAAATGGAAAAGTAGATAATATATTTAAAATGACAAAAGGAGAAAATAAAACAGTGAGAAAATAATGGATCAATCAATACGAAAGCACATCGTAGCATAACAGGGCCCATTTTGCTAAATGAGCAAAAGTTCAAGTCAGTTATAGCAAAATGCATCTTTTTAAGAAAGTATCAATCTGTAAACTGTTGAGGTTAAAACATTAAACAAAAAACCCTAGACACCAGATGCAAAAAGAAAATGAAATATCAATTTCTCTCAAAAAGTTCAACTATAATTCACTCATGCCACCACCACCAAAAAAAAAAAATCATGAGGTATAATTAGATTCAATTCAAAAAGCATCTTACAAAAAGTTATCTCCTTCACTACCATCAAGTCAACAATTCCTCCTCCATCAGAAACTTCACACCTTCTAGGTTTCAGAGTGACGTTTGACTTTTCACTTACTTCAGCTCTACAACATTATTGACAAGTTGAACTCAATCACAAGAAAACCCAGGGTATGAGTGACCAATTGCTCGAAGCTTTGGGCTTAAAACAATTGGTTTCATGTGTATCCTAGCAAACCCGTCATTCTACATGCAATGCGAGGCATTTTATGGATCCCCCACCATAATGTGCATCTGAAGGCTCTCCATATCGTACCTCTAACAACAATGACAACAAGGGGTCTTAGATCAAGAAGTATGTGATTGTGATAATGATGGTGTTGGTGGTGATGGTGGTAATGATGATCATGACGAGGAGGATGATCCTGCTTATGATTATCATTATGATTTTGAGTTCTGATGATTATTGTGACAATACAAATATAACTTTTATTATTGATATTATCAGTTGTAATACAATATTTTTTTTTTTTAATTGTTATCATCAGTTGTAGTGGTAGTAGTAATAGTAGTAACAGTAGTAGCAATAGCTAGTAGTAGGAGCAGTACCTGCTCAGCTGAACTGTTGGACAGGAAGCAAAAAGGCAAACAATTAAGTGTAAGTATTAAAATATTCAATTTGACTTGCTTGCTAATAGCAGTTAGTAGGAGCTTATAGTCAGATCCCATTGGATTGCAATCATTAAAACGTAAAAGAAATCATGCATACTCCAAAAAGGGCTGCAAATGAACAGACATTTTACATCACTATGCCAAGAAGATAAAAGTTTGCCACCTTGCATAATTTTAAGAAAATGGACTGCTCTGAAGGGCTCATTAACGCAGCAATTGCAGAGACAGCCAATTTAGATTCAGTACGACTTCCCTCCAAGCAAACCTTCTCCAAGAACGGGTATATGTCACTGCAACAAAGTAAATACAACCGCTCTAACTCAGAACAAAAAAGAGAACAGTAACTTAGAATAACATACACAACAAGGAAGAACATATTCAACTTTTTTTTGAAACAGGTAACATTTAGAACATATTCAAGTATTCTGGAAAAGTAAAAGCTAAAAAAACATTCTACATGAAAAAGAAAGAAAACAAGTGGAGAAATGGGAAGTAAAAGTATGAAGTTTTGTGGGTAGAGTTCTACAAGAAGCCAACCCATCCACAAATTTATGTAAAAACAAGCACGGAATGTCTAATATAATCTTTCAACCAAGAAAGAAGAAAACACACATTGTCCTTTTTCTTTTTCTTTTTTGATGACAAAATTCATGGCAAACGCACCCATATTGGGTGTTATTTCTTGATACCACATTGTGGTTATTTCTGTTATTTCTTTTTCTTTTTTTTTTGATAGGTAAAACCCACATTATCCTATTTGAAAGGTAAAGAATGTTTGTACAAATTAAAGAAGCTGCAATCTTGTCTTATCAAATAGGAGAAAAGAAGAAAAGAGAAGCTAAGCTGATGGTATTAGAGATCCACCCAGGTTGAATTTAATAGCAGAAAAGACTCCATTTCTTCAGGAGTAGGAGGGATGCTAACATGGTGAAAACCCTGGACCAGTCCTTGGATTTAGGTAAATACAATAGAAACAAAGGGCAGACTTTAAAAAGAATCAGATGATTAACTTACGACCTATATTGACTTGAATATGACACTACAATATAAAGTAGTGGCCTGTAAAATTTTATTTAAGTTCACACTCTCACTAAATCACCAAATGAAATACTTATGCCGAGAGATGCTAATTTCTAAAACAAATGCAGAGGGACGTAATGCTCAATCTCATAAATGAAACATACACAGATATCACGATTACGCGATATCCGAAAGGAAAATTGTTATATGTACGACATCATAGAGTAAATACTACATAGTGCTTGAACCAAAGAGCAAGCTACTCGCAACCCAACAATGTAAACTTTTTTGTCAGATAGTATGCCACAAATTCATTTAACAGAATAATTAGTGAAAGCTCATTACTATCTATCAGACTCAATCTTCTGTACTCTGCGGTCACTATAGAAAAGAAAGAAAAAAAGGTACAATGCCACAGCCTAGAATTCGAAAAAATTACCCAAGGTTGATTGACATATGGGATCCTTCTTTTGCAAGAATCTGGATCAGCTGTTCGTTGAATGGGATAACCTTCTCCAACAACAAGTGCTCGAATTCTATCTCCGACCCTCTCAAGAGTGAAGGAAATGCACTAAGAATAGTCTAGCGAGAAAAAAGAGACGATGATGAAAGCCAAAATTATAGCATGCAATTAATATGGCTGCGAATACTATGTGAACAAAATCTAACACACAAGGTGAATGAGAATGAATAAAGCTTAAGTTTCCTTTATGCCTCTCAAAACAACAACAACAACATACCCAGTGAAATCCCACAAAGTGGGGTCTGGAGAGGGTAGAGTGTACGCAGACCTTACCCCTACCTTGGGAGGTAGAGAGGCTGTTTCCGGTAGACCCTTGGCACAAGGACAAGCAATTCAAAGCAGTATAAAAGACATGGCAAAATACTGTAAAAAGCATGATAAAGCTGTCTAAAAAAGAAGCCGTAACTACCACAAAATAATACGACAATCGAAGTACAAGAAACAACAGGTAGTAGCCTTTTTCCAAACTGGAGAACTTCATGCCAAATAAGTGATTAAACCCACTAACACTCAACAGACGGCTATGAGAAGCAACAATGAAAAATAACTCTGTAACAAGAGGTTAGCTTTTTAAGCATGACGACTTCCACACTTGTGTGATCAAACAGCAGAAAGATCTGAAGCCTTCTATGATCTCCTTTTTCATTAACATGGTGACAGAGTACACTATTAACTACCTAGGTTTAACTTTCTAGAAATCACCAGAAATGGAACTGAAGCGGTAACTTTCTCATAGTTTAGTGCACCTAATTAATGTCAGTACTTCGATTGAACGCCAAAAAGGAAGAGAGGAAGAAAAGACAGGAATGTGAATTTAGACTATTATTAACAGAATCTACAGAGTTCCTAAATACTGGGTGTTGAAGACCAATAAAGATGAGACTAAAAGAAAGGTTGCCAAAGTTCACCAGTTTCAGGATTACTCTTTCAAATTGATTTATCTTACCAAGAGCAGTTGCACGGAAGAATCCTCCAAATGCTTATTTCCAAATCTGTCGCCCGAAAGATGATCTACAATACAGCGCACATGCTCTGAACCAAATAGATTAAACGAACATTTCATGGAGAGCAATTGCACAAACTCAGTATGCAGATTCTTGTCCCCAATCTTTCTCAAAAGGTTATCCTGGATAATGCAGTGGCACGACAAAATATTCATTGAATTTGTCAAGAAATTGATAATGGTGCAAATAACTCAAATCTAAAGATAAAAACAAGATAAAAGGATATTAGTTTAATCCACAAAAAGTGCACTACCATATTATCAAGAACTTGCATGATCCAAAAACATGTCTTTCCCCAAATTAAGCGTGCATATAGACCAGATGAAATCAAAGAATTATCACAGCCACAAATACAATGGGAAATGACCACCCGAACACTCTGCATCTTACAGTGATCATGAAACTCTTCTCTCCAAGCCAATAGAAAGTCCTCTTCAACGCTTTAGAAGTCTGACTAATTCAAATGCATAAAGAATCTATGCAACCAGTAATGTGTATAACATAAATCATGAAACGCGACCGACCGCATCATTTAACTCTAGCTAACTAGATCTCCCTTCTAGCATTATGCTGTAAAATATACTCTTTTTGAGTGTCTGCATACCAGCACCCACCACCAGGTCCCCCCAAAGAAAGGAATGTGAAGTGTGTTCTTCACTTAGTTTCCAAGGCAGGAGAATTTTATCAGAATAGAGAAGTGTATTATGAGGAGAACAAGATGTTCCAATTATATAAGCAGTGGTCACTCGTCAAAAACAAATCGCTTTGAAGTTCTAGTAAGCTTGTTGACATGATACAAGCTTATAGTCTGAAATCAAGGAAGCCAAAAAGTTGGTCTTTCTCACACATAAGCTTAGGCATACACCTATCAGGAAATGTTTTCAAGCTTGTTTCTTTCCAAATGATCCACGCAATTGCAAGCATTTAGCAATTCCAGAAAAACTCCTTCCTTTATACTGACCAAAACCAAATACAATAACTCTACTCCAGCCACACACCTTAACTTGTTGATCCTTCTCCCTCACCTCCAAGCTACATTTTAATCTATTGAGTCTACTATCTATAGTCTAGGCACAGTGGCACACTCCTTAACATGTTTAGCTTTCCTCCTCTGATTAAATCACAATTTTCAGTTTGTTGGGCCACTTAGCGCTTCCTTTAAAATCAAGCCCATTTAAAAAATACCCCACTTAGAGGTCCAACCGCTAGTCCAGCTTCCTGGTTATTCTCTTTCTAGACCATGACCATCCACAAAACTTTAATGCAAATTATTGAGGAATGAATCCAAGAAAACACAAAGGACACAAGAAGGTTATAAGAAATTATCCTGAGATTACTCAAGCAAGAGTTCATTAGAAACTCTAAAGGCATCTTGCTCCATGGTAGAATTTCAATGAAAAGAAACCCACTCTATATTCAGGTTGAAAGTGAAATAAAGAAGACCTACTGTTAGAAAGTGAAACAAGCTCACCCTGGTGGTTTGGGCTTCTTCAGTGTTCTGTTCATTTAACAACTTCTCCAACAGATCAAAGATTTGACTGTCTTTCACCATATCCAGTTTGCGGAAGCAGTCTGCTGCTTTGGCAGTATCATCAAAAGATGCTGACATTTTCGCAATGGACATTTTCATTTTCTTTTCTATTTCTTCCGAGACTTCCTCCTGGACAAGAAAGATAGAAAATAACTACACAAAATGACTTGACAAAAATATGTAGGGATCACAATTCTTTGTAAATTAGAATTTCTTCATAAAACACAGCAAACCTGTCTTGCCAACATCAGCCAATAAGAGATTAGAAACAAGAATGGTAGTTAATGCCATCAAAAAGGCACTCTAGACTAAACCAGAAAGGTTTCAGCCTAAAAGAAAAAAAGTATTCCAAAGTTCAAGACGTAATGTTGCAGGAAATTGGAATTTTGAACAATCCAAAATTCTAACATAAAACTTAAAGCTTCCATACTCAGCTTTAATGAATTCAATT
Source organism: Lycium ferocissimum (assembly GCF_029784015.1). Taxonomy (NCBI): domain Eukaryota; kingdom Viridiplantae; phylum Streptophyta; class Magnoliopsida; order Solanales; family Solanaceae; genus Lycium; species Lycium ferocissimum. The sequence goes on along the minus strand of NC_081345.1, from coordinate 24,385,599 downwards.
TTCTCCTATACAGTGGTGAACAAAGAGAATTATCAAAACATTTCATAATTGGAAATTTTTGAGATACCTTGTCTTTGTTGAGGAGAGTTAAGTACACTTGCATTTCATTTCGCAACCTGGAAGCATACTACCCCATGAATTCAAGCAAAAGAAGCAAAGCAGAACTTAAAGGTTAAAGAAATCCAGATTTCACTAAAGTACCTCAGCTTTTGAGACAAAATTGCTTTTAAAGCCTTTAGATGACAAGGCGTAAAAAGTGAAAATATGACGACCCAATGCCTGGTTCTATCCTCAATTGAAAGAGAAGCAGGAAACAGAGAGTCAGCAAGCACAATCTCCATCCGCTGAGGCCTGTGCATCAGGTGAATCATAATTAGATCGCCATCAACTAGAAAATGCATCCATTTCGAACTGTCACATCGTGAAAATGGGCATACTTGAACTCCTTACAATCTCTGTCATAGCATAGCATCAAAATTTTACAGGGGATCTGTTCAAAATGATCACTGAAAGTCATGATGGCAGCAGCACATTGTGTGCAATATTCCTGATACAGTTCTAACAACTTCTTCAATGCTTTCTTTCTGACAGACACCTACATATTTAAGATGAAAACGAGGCATAAGAAAGCATATTTCATAAAGTACAAACAGAGAAGCTTTTTCAAAGAAATGCACAAAAAGCAATACTATCTTATGAAATCTGTTCAACCACCAAAACCTTTTTATCTCTCAGTCGTTCTGCAACACGTGTGATTAGTTCAGGGGCAATAGATTTTAGCTTATATCTTGCCAAGTCACACACCACAGTAACTGCCTCGGATCTCACTTTGTCATCAGAATCCAAAAGCCGACCTTGAAGAGCAGCTGCTCGGTTCACAGGAGTTAAATCGTGAGATAAAATGCTGAATCAGGAGACCAACAAATGAAGGCATTCTGGAGACAAAAGAAAAAGCTTTCGAGTTTGACATCTTACAAACAACTTCAAGTGATTCTTTTCCTGATGGATTGGTCATGTAGAACGCTTGAGCACATGAAAGTGTAATTAGTCTCACTTCAGCAGATTTATCACAGGTTCTGTTTAAGAATTCTACAAAAAGCTGGTGATAATCCTGCGCAAAATGGTTTCCAGGCAATGAAAAGACCTTTTTCATCAAGCCAAGAGCTTTTATCCGGACATCCACTTGATCTGTCTGTGAAGGAAGTTACATTTACAGTTTGAGCAATAAAGTGGGAAATATAACTCTACTTCAATGGAAGAACTTTAACAATAGCAATAGTGAGACGATGAGAAAAAACAACAATAACATAGATAATCAAAATTTATTTAGTATTCATCGGACCAGACAATTAACAGATTACATTGTCATACAACAATAGACAAAAAGGCAGAAGAATGACGCACCAATAATTCATGGATCAGGCTAGGTATGACAGAAAGAAGTATTTGAGGAGCACACTGAAAGATTTCATATATAATATCATGGTAATATTCCTTGATCTCACTCTGCACAGCGTCTCTGTTAAGTATGCAAGACCTTAAAAACCTTGAAACGGTATCTTCGATCTTTTCACTGCAATTTTGAATGACAGAGACAGCAAGCTGATGAGACGCACGAGATGCACCCTGGAACAAAATTCAAAAACAATTCCAATTTTAAAGACAATTAGGCAGAATTTCCATACCAGGAAAAGATGAATTGCAATCTTTCGGAAACAGCCTCCCTACCTCCCAAGGTAGGGGTAAGGTCTGCGTACACTCTACCCTCCCTAGAGGCCTAGACCCCACTTGTGGGATTACACTGGGCGTGTTGTTGTTGTTGTTGTCGTTGAAAAGATGAATTGCAAAACTAAGAGAGCAATGTCAATTAATTTCATCTAAGCCAAACGAGAACTACTTGGTAAATGTCTAGAAATATCTATGTTGCACATCTTCGTAAACTTGACACAAACTATTACAGTGTCCTCCATTAAAGACAAGAACACTTAGCATGACGTGGAAGAAGGCAATCTCTCAAAGCCATAACAGGAAGCAAGATTAAAGAACAACTGATATATTTGGGGGCATTACTAATGTTCTCAAGTTGATGAATCCTCCTCCAAGTATTCTCTCATCCTCTGCACCATTTCTACTGAACAAAACACGCTAGTCTGCTCCATAGCCAAAACATCTATTATCACTTTTTAATATTTAAATTAATGGGTATTTTAGGACAAAAAAAGATGGCTTTCTCACCTTTCCCCAGACACCCAGAGAAACCAGTTGAGCAAATATACCCTAATCTAAAGCATAGCAGGATCCATACCATCATTTATGCAACCAACAAAAATAAAATAAAGACATTAAAAGCTAAAACTTCAGAGACGGCAGCAACAACATTATGCAGCAAATTTATCTACAAACAAATATATCTCACAGGAGGTGAATCTAAGAAGAGATGGGAACTGCAACTATAAACTCGTAACAGGGTGGACAGTATTGGGCTATTGCACAGGAGCGGGGTTTATCCTGTGCGTACCCGAAGGGTAGCGGCTGCGGGCCCTTATTATAAAAAAAAAAAAAAAAAAAAGGGTGGACAGTAATTTCCAGACATCTAAAACAGGATAACGGTGCAGGCTTTAACCATCATGGATATGGAACCAGTGCAGGTGACAGATACTCAAACAACAAGCACAATAACATTTATCTCAATAACAAGCTAGTTGTTGCCATCTATATATATCCTCCCTATCCATATCCCTCCGTTAAAATCTCAAACCAAAATTTTAAGATGCAGGTACTAGGGTGCTAGAATTCTCTACTTTCTACTAGCATAACAATCTATAACAAAACTAACACTCTTAGTGAACATTAGACCTAGAGTAAATGCACAAACGTGACTAAAACTTAATCCCAACTAATTGATATTGCTAGTATAAATCTCTTTCTTCCATTGTTGCCCTATTTACGCAAGCCTCCTCCTTATCTAGGCTTGGGACAAGCAATGTGAGCAAGCTCACAAACGCGGAGTTAGGTCACAGATACTCAGGTCAGATGTAAAAAAAATGAGCAATCAAAACACATGATGTGCACATAAATTTTGTTTTCATTTTTCTTACACCATCTTTGCAATTTGAATGTTAGTTTGACTACAAAGACATGACTTAAAATAATTTTGAACTGGAATTTAATATGTGAACAGCTAATTTATATACATACATACATATAATATATCCACAAACATATATATATACACATGCACATGTGCCAATTTAGGGTAAGGGATTACTCTTTTTTTACTGAAGTAATTAGTTTCATTGATGGCATCCAGTAGATGCAGAAATTGGAAAGTACAAAGTGCTAAGAAATATAAATCAGCCCCATAGAGAGAGTAAAACAAAAGGTTTAGGGAGCTGACAAAATCTAAAAGACTATCTTGGAAGTTTAAAGGGATTTGGGGTAAGAGATTACTTTTTAGGTTTTTTTCGATAAGAAGAGTGTAACAGTTGACCCATGAACTTATGTAGAGGCACAAGACGTTCAGCTTTACAAAGTTTACATTGCTTAAGGAAAATTTGATCATCAGAAAAAGTTTACAATGTGTTAGGACAAACCATCAGAAACAGTACCATTTAATTTGAAACAGGGAAGTCTATATGGATTACCTTAAAGCTTTATAAGTGCAGAAAGGATGACAAAAGAAAAAAAAAAACATCCTCTGCAAATCTTAACCTCCTACTGTTCTCCAGTGAGAAAGGTGACAGCAAAGAGAACTCGACACAAAAAAGAACTCCATTTTATGGCTTCAAGACAGCACTGCTAATTTCATCTAGGAGAAGGGACAAAAGAAGACCAAAATTGCTGTCTTACATGGATAAAGGGATGAAAGTACTACATCTCTCTCAAAACAAAGTTTAAAGTACTCCTGCAACTGCTAACGTAGTAACTACTTTTAGCTTCAATTCTTATTATGTCATATAGATCACAATATCTACCTTTGCTTCTTTCAAAAGGTTCTGCAAAATCACATCTAAAAGGGGCTCAGATACTTTTTTTTCAGAAGCAAGCATCTCGGAACTGCTCTTCTCTTTCTCTTGCATCTTCTCCTCCAAAATTTGTGACATTATTGATACAATTGCAGAAACCATACTTGGAGGATGATGTTCCCTACAAGGAAAGTTAGCACCATCAGATAGTAAAAACAATCTTCAAAAGAGGTGCCACATGTAAACTGCAGGATAAAATTGAATGTAAGATTAAGCATGAAACACCACATGGAACAATTACATCTATTCAATTTAGCGTCCCGGGATTTCCTAGCTTGGGTGAAGTTCCTAATATCAGAAAAATATACCCCCTAACTTATTCATTTCTCTGCAAAATCACAAAAAAAAGGTTCATTCAATTTATATAAGAGGGTTGAGAAGAATTCTGTGAACCCAAGACAAGACCATTTTTCCAATATCAGATGTTCATTTGAACGTACAAGCTAGCCAAGGCGAGCGAAAGGAGGGCCCATGACCTGGACCAAGTGAAGTGCATCAAGGATGAGGACGGCAAAGTACTGGTGAAGGAGGCACCCATTAAACGGAGATGGCAGTCTTACTTTCATATCTTGAACGAAGAGGGGGATAGAGACATTGTGCTGGGGGATTTGGAGTTCTCAGAGAGGCGTCACGTTTTGGATATTGTAGGTGTATAAAGGTTGACGAGATTAAAGGTGCTATTCGTAGGATGCGCAGGGAAAGAACGACCGGACCAAAATGAGATCCCGGTGAAATTTTGGAAAAGCATAGGCAGGGCAGGTATAAGTGGCTGACTAGGCTGTTTAATGTCAAGACAGCGAAGATGCCCAAGGAATTACAATGGTTCTATTGTACAAAAACAAGGGTGATATTCAGAGTGCAACAAGTATAGGGGTTTCAAGCTACTAAGCCATACTATGAAAGTTTAGGAGAGAGTAGTGGAGCTGAGGGTGAGGAAGGGCGTGTCTATTTCAGAGAACCAGTTCAGATTCATGTCGGTCGCTCAACTACAGAAGTCATTCATCTTGTCAGGAGACTGATGGAGCAGTATAGGGAAAGGAAGGACCTTCACATGGTGTTCATCGACCTAGGGAAGGCATACGACAAACTCCAGAGAGAGGTTCTATAAAGATGCTTGGAGGCTAAAGGTGTACATGAGGTGTATATTAGGGCGATCAAGGACATGTACAATGGGGCCAAAACCCGTGTAAGGACAGTGAGAGGAGACTAGGAGCATTTCCCACTTATGATGGGGTTGCACCAGGGATAGATCTTAGCCCCTTTTTATTTGCCTTGGTAATGGATGAATTGACGCGAAAAATCCAAGCTGAGGTGCCATGGTGGGTGTTATGTACGGATGACTTAGTTCTGATTAACGAGACCCACGGCGGAGTTAACGCTAAACTGGAGGTTTGGAGACAGACCCTGGAGGCTAAAGGGTTTAAGGTTGAGCAAGACCAAGACATATATTTAGAATGCAAGTTCAGTGACATAACGCAGAAGGCTGGCGTGTAACTACAGTGTTTACGATGGCGAGAGGCGAGGCATGACGACAAGGGCTTGCCTCACTCCTCATGGTGTGGCGTGGCGAGCGCCTTTTAGAAGCGAGGCGATAAATAACACAAAAAGTTAAAAATTAAATATGCATATATAAATACCAAAAAACTCAAATACTCAACAAAAATTCATATAACTTAAATAAATAACAATATTGAAATGGAAAAAAAGATAGTCGGAATTGGGTCACCGGCCAACTGCGCGAAAAGTCAAATTTGCCTGAAAAAGGCTAATCTGCTACACCAGATGCCGGAAAAAAAAAAAAACGCAGCTTACCTGAAAGTGGAAGATGGAAACGCAGCTCTGTTTTCTGAAAGTGAAAGTGAAAGTGAAATGCAGCTCTGTTTTGTTCCCTTTATTCTGTTTTATTTTAAGTCAGCCACGTTTTTTTTAGATTAAAAGGCTTCGCCACAGCTTGCCATTCTCGCCATCATCTCGCCCTTTAGAAAACGCCAAGCCTTGGCTGTTCCTGGCAATGAAGGCTCGCCTTGCCACGTCTCACGCCAAAAGGCGTAAGGGGAACGCCTTCCTAAACACTGTGTGGAAGTGAGGTTAGATGCGCAGGTCATCCAAAAGAGAGAAAGTTTCAAGTATCTTGGGTCTATTATCCAAGGGAGTAAGGAGATTGACGATGATGTCACACATCATATTAGTGCGGGGTAGATGAAATTGAGGCTCGAATCCAGAGTCTTGTGTGATAAGAAGGTTCCACCAAAACTTAAAGGCAAGTTCTACAGAGAGGTGGTCAGACCTACTATGTTATATGGGGCGGAGTGCTGGGCAGTCAAGAATTTCATGTTCAGAAGATGAGAGTTGCGGAGATGAGGATGTGGCAATGGATGTGTGGGCATACGAGGAGATATAGCATTAGAAATGAAGAGATCCGGGACGAAGTGGGGATGGCCTCGGTGGAGGACAAGATGAGGGAAGCGATGTTAGGATGGTTCGGGCATTTGAAGAGAAGATGCACGGATGCACCAGTGCGGAGGTGTGAGAGGTTAGCTTTGGATGGTTTCAGAAAAGGTAGAGATAGGCCGAAGAAGTATTGGAAAGAGGTGATTCGACAGGACACGACGCAGTTGCAGCTGACCGAGAAGACATGACCTTAGATAGGAGGTTGTAGAGGACACGGATTAGGGTGGAAGGTTAATAGGTATTAGAGCGTTCTTTAGTTTGTCTATCTATACTAGGGGTCGTAGTATTTCCCTGCAGCTTATTGTCCTTTGGTTGCAGTTACTATCAGTTGTTTCTTGTTCTTCGATGACCGTATTATTTGTTGTAGTTACTGTTCCTTTTCCTCAATGTTTTGTCTTGTTTTCTATACTTCTTTGCCATGATTGCTTCACTGTTGTTATTTTTTTTTCTGATCTGCTTTGATATAATAATATGCTTTTCCTTGAGCCTAGGGAATTGGTGGTGGAATGGAGAAGTGCAAAGGAAGGTGGAAGCTAAGAAAGTGGCGTATGCGAAGTTGATAGAAAGCGAGGATGAGGTAGAGAAGTGGACGAATAGGGAACTTTATAAGATGGCGAGGAAGGAGGCGAAGTTGGCGGTTTCGATGGCAAAAACGGCAGCTTTTGAACGCCTTTATGCTGAACTAGAGGAAAAAGGCGGGGATAAGAAATTTTTCAGGCTAGCCAAGGCGAGGGAGATGAGGGCACGTGATGTGGATCAAGTGAAGTGCATCAAGGACGAGCATGGCAAAGTATTGGTGGAAGAGGCTTACATTAGACGGAGATGGCAGTCATATTTCCACAAACTCTTGAATGAAGAAGGGGACAGGGACATTATGTTGGGAGATTTAGAACATACAGGGAGGCGTCGCAATTTTGGGTATTGCAGGAGTATTAAGGTTGAGGAGGTTAAGGGTGCTGTTCGTAGGATGCGCAAGGAAGAGCGGCGGACGTGACAAGATTCTGGAGAGTTTTTGGAAGATTGCGGGCTCGGCGAGGTTTGGAGTGGGCGACTAGGTTGTTTAATGTCATCTTTAAGACGGCAATGATGCCGAAGAATGGAGGTCGAGTGTAATGATCCTACTATACAAGAACAAGGGCGATATCGAGTTGCGAACAACTATAGAGGTATCGTTCGCTAAGCCATACTATGAAAGTGTGGGAAAGGGTGGTGGAGATGAGGGTGAGGAGGGCGTATCTATTTTAGAGAACCGGTTTGGATTCCGGGCCGCTCGGCTACGAAGCACGTCCGTGCGCGGGGCGGTGGGCCGGTATAGGGAGAGGAAGAGGGACTTACGCGTGGCATTCATCGACCCCAAGAAAAGTGCTTACGACAAAGTCCCGAGGAGATCATGGAGATGCTTGGAGGCTAAAGGTGTACTGTGGCGTACATTAGCGTGATCGAGGACATGTATGGGGAGCCAAGACCAGGGGTAAGGACAAGAGAGGAGACTGAGCACTTCCCGGTTGATGGGGTTGCGTCAAGATCGGCTCTTAGTCCGTTTTTATTTGTCTTGGTGATGGATGAGCGACGCGCATATTCGAGGTGAGGTGCCATGGTGTATGCTTTCGCGGATGACATAGTCCGATCGACAAGACTCGTAGCGAGTTAACGCTAAGCCGGAGGATTGGCGACGTACTGAGTCCAAAGGGTTGGTCGAGTAGGACCAAGCGAGTACTTGGAGTGCAAGTTCAGTGAAGCACCTCAAGAGGCTGGCGTGGAAGTGAGGCTTGGTACCCAGGTCATCCAAAAGAAAAGTAATTTCAAGTATCTTGGATCTATTATGCAAGGCAGTGGGGAGATTGACGATGATGTCACACATCGTATTGGGGCAGGGTGGATGAAATGGAGGCTTCCGGAGTGCTATGTGATAAGAAGGTGCCACCACAACTTAAGGAAAAGTTCTACAAAGTGGTGGTTAGACCGACTATGTTGTATGGGGCAGAATGTTGGCCAATTAAGATCTCTCACGTTCAAAAGATGAAAGTTGCCGAGATGAGAATGTTGAGATGGATGTGTGGGCACACCAGGAGTGACAGGATTAGGAATGAGGCTATCCGGGACAAGGTGGGAGTGGCCTCGGTGGAAGACAAGATGCGGGAAGGAGGGCGAGATGGTTTAGACATGTGAAGAGAGAGACACGGATGTCCCGGTGCGGAGGTGTGAGAGGTTGGCCATGGATGGTTTCGGAAGAGAGAGGGTAGGGGTAGGCGAAGAAGTATTGAGGGAGAAGGTGATTAGACGATGACGCAGCGATTCTGACTACCGAGGACATGACCTTAGATAGGAGGGTATGGAGGACTTAGATTAGGGTAGAAGGCTAGTAGATAGTATCGTTTATCCTTTCACATTAGTACTCACATCATCGCGATATAAGTTCTTATGCTTTGATTTCCGCTACTATCTGTTATTCTGTACTTTGATTATCTTATTTTATTTGTGATAGCCATCCGCCTTTGCAACGTGTTTTGATTATCATGGCTTAGTCGCTTTCGTTATTTTCATTTCCATATCGCTTTGAATTTTCTTGGCCTTATCCGACCTCTTTTATGCTTTCTATCGAGCCGACGTGTCTTTCGGAAACGGCGTCCTACCTTAGTAGAGTCGTCTCACGACACTCTACTCCTCCTGCATTCTTACGATGTGGGATTTCACTGGGTTGTTGTTTTTGTTGTTGTTGTTGTTTTCCTTGAGCCGAGGGTCTATCGAAAACGATCTCTACCTCCCAAAGTAGGGGTAAGATCTGCATACACTCTACCCTCCCTAGACCCCACTTGTAGGACTACACTGGTTATGCTGTTGTTAGATGTTCATTTGAATATTAAGAAAATCAAAATGGGTTTAGTTAGTTCACCCCACCCCCCCTCCCTTTTCACTTCCACTCCTTTTTTCCTCTATTTTTTTCTTTTTTTAGCAATGAAAGACCTTATATTGAGCTTTTAGCGCGGTTAACAAATGCTTACATTCATTTACACAATTGTTGAGCATCAGAATTCCCACTTCAACCAAAACAACGAATAGAATGTTCTCTCGGAAACAAAATTGTGCAACAGGATGCTAGATTGCCATTGGCCACTTTTAGCATGCACAGCCAGATTCTCATGTTACAATACTTCTTTCTCTTTATCCACATCTAAGACTTCACAATCTCCTTTGGAAGTGTTGCAGATGGGCTGGGATCGAATTAAAGTTAGACCGTGGTCTACTAGATTTCTCTAGCCTAACATACTTATCGTTTACTACTGACTTTGCCCTTTCCATTCACCTAGCCACCTAGGTCTTGTCCAACAGAATCCTTTGCTACATCAGCCTTCATCTAAGCTTAGCAATGTTTTAGTGATTCAAGAAGCATCATCACCACTTCTCTTGCAGAATATTAGTAAGCTTGGTAACAGGTTTCCAGGGTTTGTTTTCTCATGTGGATCAAACATACACTTATGTGGAGCTTGTTCCAAAAAAAGTTTAAATTTTTCCTGAAAAAGATATCCAGCTTTGAGAGAAACAGGTATTTTTCAGTTTTTGAAAAAGTGAAACATTTATCTATAATACCATTTTTCAGTTTCCAGCTTGAAAAGTGCCAACTTGAAAAAGTGAAACGCGTTTCACCTTCATTTTCCCCAAGAACTTCGTGGGTTATCAAGAAAAAATCAAACAAATTCCAAAAGATAAACCTAAGCACAAGAAGCCAAATGTAAGACATATCAGCAGTATACGGGCTTTTCTTCTATATGAAATACCACATAGGTACCCCTTGTTTACCCCTACTCTAGCCTTCCCTTATTGTCTGTGTTTATTATGAACGGTTTTCTTCATCCAGCTTTTCTCAATGCATTTCAACGATTGGAAATGGAGTTTAAAGGACGCAAATTCAGAGGGGAAAAAAGAGGGGGGTGTTCATAAAATCCCTCATAGTCAATCAGGACAAAGGACTAATAAGAAAAAGAATGACGAATAGAGAATGTCACCTCAAAACAGCGAAAAAGTTTTTAAACATTTTCTTAACCAAATCTTCGCAGCCAATATCTAGCATTAGCAAACAAAACCTCAGTTTTGCAACAGTTTCTAACAGCTGTACCCTCATGCTGAAGTATGGATTCTTGGTATCTTCAAGCTCTGAGAAGATATTGACAAGAAGTTTAAATATATCCTGTTACAAATTTAGAATATCAGCAATTGCATTGACACTATTATGGCTATTACCAGCAGGGAGAGGGTAAAGAAGAGATAGCACGGAGGGGACCATATAACAGAAACAACTGCATAAAGTCAAACTTTACCCTAGACACTGCATCAGTAAATCCCGGATTTGGTGCCAGCACACGGACAATTTCGCAGAAGCAGATGCCAACCAGAAGTCTGATATCTTTGTCCTTGTGAACAAGCAAACTATGCTTAACAAGAGAACTGCTCAAGGGTTTAATGACAGGCTTCAGTGTTTCTGACTGCTTTAACCCTTCAAAAGCACGAGTCGCTTGCTGCAGCAGAAACAGCTCTTGTCATGCAAAGAACTAGAAAGTAATATGGCATCTGAGAACACGAAGCACAGTGATTCTTAAAGATCAAGATAACGTCACCCTAGATGTTGATAACCATAATTTTTTTTATAACCGAGAAATCCCTTGTGGGTTCAACCCAGTTGCCAACAGGTTTGAAACTTGGGGAAGTATGGCCCCTCGACCCTGGTACCACTTAAAAATCACAAGGATTCAGTTAGCAGCTGGGCTCGAATTTGTGACTTGTTCCTTACCCATACATTCCACATTGCGCCCTTACCACAAAAACAAAGCTGAGGGTATTGATACTTTTTTTTTCCTTAAAAAGTATTTTACATACAAATGCATGAAGAAGGTGTTACATTTTCTTCACCAAAAATATACGTACATTTCTAAAATAGCCCAAAAAAATCATCAGTCTCTCCAGTCCATTTACAGATCACCTTGATCTCACAAAAGAATGTGAACGCTCACTAGTTACTATATACCACTTAGTGTCTTTTAATAATTAGATAAGGACTAAATAGCAAGAAGATGAAACAACTGGAAGTTAATTCAGATGATAGATTTCTGTCCAAAAAGAATCTTAACAAACTTACTAAGGACCCGTTTGGCCATGAGAGTTATTCTCTTTTTTCCAGAAATTTTTCACTTTATTTGAAAATCAATGTTTGGCCATGAAAATTCCAAACACAATTTGGAAAACACCTAAAACCTTGTTTTCACTTTTTTCATTTTCAATGCATTCAAACAACTAAATATTCTTTACAAACACTATAACGAAACACAACTCCAACTTCAAAAATTCAAAATAAAGTGAAAAATATTTGGTTTCTATGGCCAAACGCCTACTAAGCTCCAACAATGAAGATGACATGGTAAAAAAGAGCAGAAAATCGCCAACGCAACAAGCAACAACATAACTGGGGGGAAAAAGTCATTGATAAAAACAACAAAGAAGCAAATGGAACCCAAACTTACAATATCTTCAGTCGCAAGGCAAATCAGTAAATTAGAAAAACATCAGCCTATACACTGATATGTCCCATTTAGGGGAGTATTGAGTGAACTATTTCTAAAAGTAATATCCTCAAATGATAAATTCCTTTTAATTAAAAAAAAAAGGCATTCGTAATACGAATAACAGCCAAGGACGATTAAGAAAACATATTCAGGTGATTGAGGGTGAGGTCTTACTTTTAACAAGTTGACTAGATATAGATTTCTGTAAAAAAAAATAAAAAAATAAAAAAAAATCTTAACAAACGTACTTAGCTCCAACAATGAAGATGACATAGTGAAAAAGAGCAAAAATCACCAACACAACAAGCAATAAGATAATTGAAACCAAAAAAAAAAGGTGATTGATAAATACTAAAACGGAGCAAATGGAACCCAAACTTACAATATCTTCAGTCGCAAGGCATATCAGAAACTTAAGGACCTGTTTGGCCATGAGAATTATTCACTTTTTTTTTTCACTTTATTTGAAAATCAGCGTTTGGCCATGAAAATTCCAAATAAAACTTGAAGTTGTATTTGGAATTCGAAAAACACCTAAAACCTTGTTTTCACTTTTTCACTTTAAGTACATTCAAACAACCAAATACTCTCTACAAAAACTATAACGAAACACAACTCCAACTTCAAATAAAGTGAAAAATATTTGGTTTCTATGGCCAAACGCCTACTAAGCTCCAACAATGAAGATGACATAGTAAAAATGAGCAAAAATCACCAACGCAACAAGCAATAACATAATTGGGGAGTCATTGATAAAAACAACAAAGGAGCAAATGGAACCCAAACATACAGTATCTTCAGTCTCAAGGCATGTCAGAAAATCAGAGAAACACCAGCCTATACACTCATATATCCCATTTAGGGGAGCATTAAGTGAACTATTTCTAAAAGTGATAACCGGTGGCAGATCCAGGATTTTCTCTAAGGTAGTTCGAAAATAAAAATGTATCTAGGATTTGAGCTTGGAACCTCAAGGTAAATTTTGAACCCCTTAGCCACTTGTGTTCAGGGTATTCAAAATCTATATATATACATAAACAATTAAAAATCACCTTATATATACAGTACAATTTTTTGCCGAGGGGGTGAGGGTGCTCCAAGATCCTCCCCTGGGGATATATGATAAATTCCTTTTAATTGAAAAAAAAAAAAAAACGACGTGCGTATTACAAATAACAGCCAAAGACGATTCAGAAAACATATTCAGGTAGTAGAGAGTGAGGTCTTACTTTTAACAAGTTGACTAAATATAGATTTCTGTCAAAAAAAAAACAATTAAAATCTTAACAAACTTAGTAAGCTCCAACAATGAAGAGGACATAGTGAAAAAGAGCAAGAATCGCCAACACAATAAGCAGCAAAATAAGTGGGGGAAAAAAGTCATTCAAAATTACTAAATGGAACCCAAAGTTATAATATCTTCAGTAGCAAGTCCTGTTAGAAAATTCATTAATATGTCCTATTTGGGGGGAGTGAGTGAACTATATCTAAAAGTGATATCATCAAATGATAAATTACTTTTAGAAAAAGGAAAATACAGTTGTGTTAGGAATAACAGGCAAATAAGAAGATTGAGAGAACATATTGAGGTCTTACTTTTAATAAGTTGACAAGAGTATCTCTATTGGGACAGGTTTTGTATCCGCCCAATTGTTTTCCGATACGGGATATCACCTTTACTGCTTCCTTCTCTGACTCCGCCATTGCAGCAGTGAATCAGAAACCCTAAGAACCTTCTGAAGAGATTTTTTAAGCGAGTGTAAGCGCGTGTGTTAGAGACTGACAGTGTGAGTGTTTGCAGTGCAAGTTTTCACTTTTCCCGCCTTATGCCCTTTTCTGTTGAGCAGCGCTATACGACAAAAGCAGTTACGGATTACTTTTGAAAAAGTTTTCCGTTTTCCTCTATTTTATCATTTTTACATTGCAAGAGATTCCACTCAGGTTATTAAAATGTTAACTAATAGACACTTTGCCCTATAAATAACATTATCTTTGAATGCAGGTTGTTAATACAGCAATTGGGTATAGAATAGAGTTGCGGACAAGTTTTTACTAAAGAGGGGCCAAAGTTGAAACTATTTGATAAAATTTAGATTTTTGATAATTCATCAACGTTTGCCTCTGAATATGTTTGGGCAGACTTCCTATAAACACAACATGTTTTGTTCATATTTAAGTAGCCGTTTGGACATGATTTGAAATCATGATGATATGAAGTTGAAGTTTTATTTGGACATGCAATTTGAATTTCTTAAGTTGTATTTTTTCTCATAGACATAAAAACTCCACAAGTTGTAAAAATCATCAAAACTTTCTCAATTCTTATATTATCTTACCAAATGAAAGAAATCATAGTTCATAGCAAAATTAATACGTTACTAGAAGGTTTTTCTTAAAAAATACAACATCAATTAATCGAACTTTAGTTCAATAAAAAGGAAAATTTAACATGAGTTGTAGTGTAACTATTCTTTAATATAATCCTTCCATATGTTATGGCCAATGTCTTAACATACAACCAACTTGCAGATCTTTTAACGTTTGATATAAATGGTTGGTTGATAAAAATATCTATCAATTTATGGATCTTCTTTTACAAAATATAAATTTATGGGTCAAGTTTTACATTTAAAAATAATTGAAATCATGATATGAAGTTGAAGTTGAAATTTTGTGCAAATTCCATAAACAAATGTTGATTTGAAATCAAAATATGAAATCATGGTCAAACGCCCGCTAAGGATGGATCCAGTTAACCAAAAGCAAAAAGATAATTAAATTGAATTGATATTTATGAAAAGATTAAAAGAAAATGTATGAGAAGAATGTGACACTGAGGGTGCACGGATATGATGCTATTTTTTTTATTTCTTCAAAAGTAAATTGCGGTTAAAATATCATAATTGTTGGAGATGTTACATTTTAATATCAAATTAATAATATTAAGCTGTATGTGTTTTCATTTTAATGGCTATAAAGATGAGAAACTGATCATGATTTCGTTCAAATCACTGTGTCATAAATCGTGAGCTAATATATCCACCTATACTCTCATTGAAGCTCAAATAAAATCCATCAATATTGTAATCTCTATTTTACCACAATTTTATTTATATTTGGGGTAATTTATATAAACATATAAAAAGTAATTGGAATCATTTTACTTTGCATTTGTTCGTGAGACAAATATTGTATCGCATCAAAAGTAATGTATAGTTATAATAGAAGAGAATCGTGAAAAGGAAAAAACTCTAATTTTTCAAAGTATTCACTATAAAAGAATGAAGTATTACTTGTTCGCCGAATTTATTTCTTGTAGTGGAGCTTTTGACTCAACAAATATTATGTCGTTTGTTAGGATTGACTACATCAGACTGTTATATCCTAGATAAGACAAGACAAGAATATTAGTTGAGCTAGTACAGATTCTACTATATTGAACTTAAATTTCCTTAAAATATATTGATACTATATATTTACAATTCAACTTAAAATTTATTTTTTCCTAATATTTTAAGATTGTACTTGTATTTTCACCAAAAATAACTGATTTATGCCTAAATAAATAATTTCGAAAGTTTTATGTTAAAGGAATTATTAATGTTAACCAAATTAGCGACAACACTTAGGGTGTGTTTGGTATGATGGAAAATGATTTCTTGAAAAACATGTGATTTTCCTCCTTATTTTCTTGTGTTTGATTGGATGTGGAAAATATTTTCCGGAAAAATAAAAATTAGTGTTCGGTTTGACGGAAATACAAATCCACCCCCCTAACCACACCCACCTCCAACCCCTCAACTCATCGCCCTCACCTCCTACCCCCAATCCAGCCTTCCCTACTACCCCCACCTCGCATTTTGAAAGATACGCTACTTTCACAGAGTGACTATTTTTAGAAGATAACCAAATATGCCCATAACTTTGCAAGTGGCCTTTTCTAAGACAACCAAAAAAGTGACTACTTTGCACTTTGAAAGACAACTCAAAAAAAGTGACTATATGTTTGTAAACTAGCCATTTTTTTAAAGTAACACAAACAGTTAGTTTTGTCAATTGGTCATTTTTTTAAAGTGACATAAAAATGGCTATTCGTAAAAGTGACATATAAATGGCCGAAAATGCAGATTTGCAAAAGTAGTCATTTTTGTGTCGCTTTTTAAAAATGGCTAGTTTACATAAATGGCTACTATCTTATAAAAGGTCCCATTGCAAAAGTGGCTATTTTAATACTTTTTACAAAGAGGCTATTTTAAAAAAGGGTAGTTTTGTAAAGTTACTATTTTTGAAAGTGACTACTTTCACATAGTGCCTAGTTTTGCAAAGTTGAGAGATCGGAAGGTAGGGGGTGTGTGGTGGTGATAAGGAGGTGAGAGGTAGGGGTTGGGGTAGGGGTAAGTGCTGATAGTGGTGGGGGTGGGGGTAGGTGGTTTGTCACGCCCCGAACTATGGTCTGGGCGCAACATGGCACTCGGGCCTTGCTTGCATGTGTCCGAGCGAACCTCATGGCTTGCTTGTCAACATGGGCATCAAAACAACATAATCTATATGATGCAATTTAATGAATCATGAAAACATAATTGCGAATAAAGTCTCTCAAGAATCTGCATACAAGATGACATATCATGAAAACGTAATAGGTTGCAAACATAAAAGCACAATTGACTCCGTGTACTAACATCTGTTTATGAAACCTCTAAAACATGTCTGAATACTAACTGCCAAGACATGGCCCTGGACTACCATAAACTGAATACTAGCGCGGACTCCATGTCAACCCCGAGAGGTTCGGGGCTCACCACACGTTCGATAATCGAGGTGATCCCATCCGCGTTGCGCGTATGCTCGAAAATCGGTATTCGCACCGTGAAGTGCAGGCCCCGAGCAAAAAGGGACGTTAGTACATGGTGAATAGTACTAGTATGTAAAACCTCAAAATGAAGAACATGGCACAATATAGGCATAGGACATGAACTGAAACTAAATATAACCTGAACATGAGCATGAGTAAAGTTTGAAAACAGCAAACCAATGGAAATACATGTATATATGACTGCTTGTAACGTGGGGAATGCTATAGTATAACCGACAACATGATCTGGTACTTGCGTCCTACCTGCAGAATACTCACACCTTGCCAGGAATATGAAATTTAAATAATAATAATAAGCATGTAAGGATCCAAACTGCATAAAGAAGGTGTTGCCTCCTTGCTGACAACCCTTATCCTACGATGGCTACGTAGTTTCAAGCTTTACTGAGCCTTCTCGGTTAACTAAGCAAATCCCAAAACATGTGAATTATCATGACAGCTTGTGAGATCATGGTTTCATGAGATACTTCTCATAGTCTTGCAAACATGTTCTTGATTCATAAATAATAATCATAATAATAATAATCATAAATACTTATATAATTAACTTGAAAACATGCTTGTAACTTGCTAGATAAAATCATAAAGCTTCATATAAACATAATGAGAACACATGAGGAAGAATTCACGATTCATGGATTAAGATAGGGTTCCTAATAACCGTAATAAGAAGATTAGAATACAATAACGAATATAGATACAAAATTCATGTTCATAAATACATAAATACGGGCTACCAATATGTTGGGTTTAATGCCCTAGGATTTGAACTTCATGGATATCAAGAAATGGAGTGTCGGGAAGAACGTAGAGATTCCCACACGTGAATAGAAGTTCTACATACCTTAATCGCTCCAAAACTTGAATTAAATACTTGAATTTTGAAGAAGAACTCCAAAAGCTAGAATCTTGATCTTTATGTGGGTTTTCTTGAAAACCCTAGGTTAGGAATGATGAATTCTTGATTAGTAATCATGGGTACATGTTAGAACTAACTTGGAATGACTTAGAATGGCTTACCTTAGAGTATTTTAAGTTTGGGAGAGAAGAATTTCGTCCTTAGGGTTTGGGAGAATGAAAAATGGGAACAAAACAAGACCCTACCCATTCTAAATGATTTTTCTGCCAAAAACGGGCAATGTACGTCCTAGGATGTACGCCCGTACTTCAAAGTACGTCCAATACCCGGGGCGTACATTGAGTGAAATTTCCAGTGAAGATTCAGCTCTGCCACCCTTCAGTAAAATGGCTATAACTCTTTGTACGGATGTCCGTTTGATCTCCACAATATACCGTTGGAAAGGTACAGTTCGTGGGGGGCTGTCGGCCAATGACGGGACAAGGTGGTGCCTTCGTGTCGTGCGGCGAGTTCTAGGCGCTGGCCCTTGGGACCGGCTCCCGGGGCGAGCTGCACGCACGGGGCTAAGCCAGCGACCCGTCAGGCACCGTCCGTCCCGCGATTTCAATTATCTACTGTTGACACTCAATTTCGTCTCTTCTTTATTCCAATTTGTCTCTTCGAGCTTCTAAATTTATTGACGAGCTAAACACTTTATTTTCACTATTATTAATTTTTTACTATTCTACTATTAACATTATTAGCATTACTTTATCATAACTTTCAAAAATGGTTCGTCGGCATCTCATTTTAGGATGTGTACTTGTTAAATTAATTTTACTTTATTAAATTCTTTACTTTCTACATACTAATTATTAATCGCCTTTACATAGTATATATTGTACTAGTCATTAAATCAGAAGCCCGAAAAAATAATAAAATAAAGGAAGAGGGACCAATATTTTTCAGCCAAATTAATGGCCCAAAACACAAACACAATTCCACCAGTCCATATTTGATTATTTTCGGACCAGTCCCTACAACCAGCCCATTATCCGAAATTTCATGACCAAATAAATGGCCCAAACGCTCCAGCCCACACCTTTTACCCGACCCGGCCCATACATTTTCATCTTCTAAACCTTTTGGAACAAAAAAAATAAAAAAAAAAAAAACCTAATCCCTCATTTTCTCTCTCAGCCGCAGCTCCTCTCTCTCGTCTCTTCCATTATCAGCAAAGAGCTGAGCCCACTTTCAACCATGGCAGAGTCAAACAGGCTCGTTTTCGTGCAATACCCTCTGCCCCGTTGTCATCTTCTCTCCTCCCTCTCTCCTTCAATCGAAAAAACGAAAATCACAGAAGTCCTTTTCGTTCTTACGCACCATGCGTGGCTTTTTCGAGTACAAGCTTTCAACGGGCTTTGTCTCTTTCTTCTTTTGTTTTCGATCGATTCACGAATGGTCTGATTTGAAGAGGATTCAAATTGAATCCCGCCCAAACAAAAGGGGACTTCGAATCCGAGAAACCCTAGTTTTCGACACCTATAAATACATCTCTAAGTGCTCAGCCGAAGGGGGAATTTGGAGGGAAAGAGACGGATTGGGGATTTTTTCGGGTAGATAGCTCACTCAAAAAATTCATAAGATTTGATAAGCCACTTTAGCTTACTCTTAAATACTTCCGACCAAGAAATCTTTCTGGTTCGTTTCAATCCGAGGTTCGAATCATTCGTCGTAATCGAGTGTAGATCCGAGGCCTCGACGCCCAGTTCATTGCACACAAACAAGGTAAACCTCGATGCATTTATTGCTTTAGTCTTTAGTTTCTGCCTTAGTTTAAACTTTTAGCTCATTCTGCCATTTTTAGCCATAAGGTTTCTTTGTCGTCATATTATCCGTTTGATGTTTGGGGGCTGCTAGGATAGGTTGATAATTGCTAGAATGAATTTGGAACGTATACTGTAGTTTGGATGCTTAGACTAAATTTTCTGGACTTAGAACCTACTTAAAGTTGAATATACGTAGGATATACAGTGGGTTATCAAGGTAAGAAGAAGATATACATTCGACGTATATCTTAGGTATGTTGTGTATGTGATTAAAACAGATAGTATTAAACCACTGAAAATTCAATTCAACCCCTTCTGTTGTGTTTAAATGTCCATCGAAGTATTAGTTTGGTATAGTGATCTGTAGCATAGTAAACAAAATACCAACAAGTGTGTTTGTATCCACATGTTGAGAATCGGTTTGTATTTGGCATGCCATTTTGATAAGCTGATTTTGTTGAAGTTTAATTGAAAGACTACCTTTCAAATATGTTTTTTTCCTTTAGAATATTTTAAATTGCTTCTCTTTGGGACTGAAAGTATATCTTAGGGTTGAAATCTGAACCTTATACTCTATACCATTAACATGCTATTAAGAAAATTTATGATAGTGTGCAGTGGTTGACCCCTCTTTTCGATCAGTGACTGTTTTATCTTGTTACGTGATGTTCACCTATTCTCCCTCCTTTCTCTTTTCTAAGCTCTTGTGTTGATATAGCTTGTAGCATTTTCGCTTCCCTGCTATGGCTTTTAGTACTTAGTTCTGCTTATAGGTCGTAGTTTTTTTTTGTTTTGGTTGGTGTTGTACTTAGGTTGCTGTTTGTATTTGGTGTTGAGTAATTTCCCCCCCTTCTGTTCATTTTTTTTCAGTTTCGCTCTTGTGTTGATATAGCTTGTAGCATTTTCGCTCTCCATCGCTATGGCTTTTAGTACTTAGTTCTGCTTATAGGTCGTAGTTTTTTTTTGTTTTGGTTGGTGTTGTACTTAGGTTGCTGTTTGTATTTGGTGTTGAGTAATTTCCCCCCCTTCTGTTCATTTTTTTTCAGATTCTGCCCTTATGTACTTTATTTGTTTTGTTGATGTTTTGTGGTTGTCTTTCCTTAAACTCAAATCATGATTAGGTAGGTTCTTTCTGTAGTTGTTTCTTTTGCTTCTAGTATTGATTAGCAATCTGATACTAAGTCTTAAAAATCAAAGTTGTAACGATAGTTTTGTTAAACATAAACTGTTTGTTCGGTAGCCTCAAGCCTTATTTATTTTGCTTTTCTTCATCCCTGCCTAATCGGGAGTCTCCGCGAATGCCTCAAGTGTGTTAGACAGTCTGTTTTTACGTGACGACATGTTCTATTAAAATCGATCATGATTCTTTTATCTCTTTCCAGTTAAATGAAAGTGGAAGTCATATGTTTCTATATTGAAAACCATGTTTTGATTTTGTTTGTCGTCCCAAAGTGAACCCAATGTCCTGTTATTGTACTACCCGAGAGGTTGATTAGGAAATACCCTAAAACAATATCTAACTGATTTTGAAAATATCTAGCCCCTTTTGGACTTTGCTGATTCGTCTTGTTTTGAACAACAAGGAACCTCAGCACGTTGTCATATAAACTCTCTCAATCTGCCGATTTTCTCGCTTTCGATATACCAAGGTATACAGTATATTCATCGCTATACCCTCACAGTGAACGGAGGTGAGTATATTCTATACCCAAGGTATATCATGCCTAGAATTTATTAATATGGACCAACATTATGTCGGTTTGGTCTCTGGGCTGAATGTTTGTCTTTCTCTTCTTCTCGATTTTCTTATTTATTGGGCCTTAGGCGTTCGTCATTGTTAATATGATGCGGCTCTTGATTTGTTTTTGCTCAACGTGAATGCTTGCTTATGGTCAATTGTAAATTATTCATGCCTTAATATAAATGCTTAGACATATACTAATCCTTCTTCTTTTCTTTCATTTTGTGCATGACCATCTCGCACACGAGTCCGAGGGACTCGTCATCTTCCGCATTCGATGTTGGGCCAAATCCTCCTATCGAGTCACCCCACCCGCAGCAAAAAAAATAAAAAAAAGAATTACCCGGGTCGAAGCCATGCGGTGGCGACAACGAAGAGTTCCAAAATGGGCTGAGCCCATTTAAATCATTTTATTCCTCCCTTTTCTTTTATTTTGTGCATTTAAGTTGAATTGTGCAACTAATACTTTGCCTTGTTTGTCTTTTTCTTAGCTTAGATAAACTCTAATGAATTAGCAGGTTTAGTTTAGTGTAATGAGTAGTTAATTTAAGGGAAACCCATGCTTAACTCTATAAGATTCCTTTCTCTCTCCCTTTGTTAAAACATTCATAGCATCTACCATATTTGTTTTCATTAGAAATAATTGATTTTTGAAATGGCGTAACCACATATTTCGAGTTAAAGGTCAATAGTAATAAGATTTTCCAAACAAATCCCGTTGATTTCAAAACATTTTAAAATAAGGTGAGGCTTGAATCATTCCTCTATACGTTAAATCCTCTCTTTCCGACGATTTCGTCGTATTTTAATAATGTAAAACCTTTAAAACTTTATCATCAATCTTACAACGATTCTTTCTAATTTGTTAGTCGATAATTTATTTTCTTCAAGTATTTACAAAACGTTATACATCTTGCACTTTCTCGCTTTATTAACTAAGCTATTTTATACCAATTATTATTTTCCTACTAGTCCTATTTAAATAAAGTATTCTTATATATCTATCTATAATTTTAGCTATACTTATAAATTATTTCTTAAATATAAAAATTTACATAACCCCTTCTTAGCCCAACCCAATCATAAGTCCTGTG
>NC_081345.1:24313464-24363093 GCF_029784015.1 Lycium ferocissimum | reverse complement strand
ATAAAGGCAGATGTTAATGTGCATTTTGATTGAACATCTAATATTGGGATTAGACGAAGTATGTTTTCTTGTATTGTATTTGCCTGCTGATTTTTTTTAAAAAGTGAAGTTGCCCATGTGTGCATTTGCCTAAGATAGTTGATAAGAAATGTGGCTGCGAGGTTGAATATTCATTCGAAGATCCTCGTATAGCTCAGCCGAACCACGCCCCGAATTTGTACATTAGAGTGAAAAGGGGTAGTGATGAAGACAGGCCTTTTCGCCTTCTAAAACTGCTTTATGAGTGCAACAACTGCTTATTTGAGTAAAATAGACCAAAGGATATAAGAAATAAACCTATTTAAAGTTTAGGCGTGACTCCATCAACCCGATAATTCGGAATATGTGTATAAATTATATAGTATAATGAATTAGTCCATAATCGTATTTGAACCCGCATCTCATCTCTGTCTGTAATATGTCCATTTTCAAATATGAATATCTTTGTCGAATGTCGCTGTGGTATGTGAATCAGTATTGATGTCAATTGGTCCAATCGAGCATGTTTACGTTTTAATTCAGTCTTTTGTTAATTTGAAACTGCTTCGCATAAAGTTTGGTAAGTTGAGTTGAAATAATAACATGGTCAAGATATAGTTGTTTCTTCAATCTCACTGTTCTAAACCCACTTCTAAATCCTTTATCATCTGGGGTATGTCATCCAATTTATATTGTATCGATGTAGTCCCTAAAGGCTCAGCAACCGTGGCTTAAATGGTTTGAGTGGGGTGTCGTTAAAATCTGCTTTAACTCGAGTAGAGATTTGGAGATACAAAAGACCACCCTATTTGTGTGAACGCAGCTGTTTTCCCTTATACGACTCCCTGCATGCTAGCATTCCTCTAAACATGGTCAGCCCTTTCAAATAGTATAATTTCACCGTAGTCATGGGATTAGGTGCCGTTCTAGGCTTTAATGAATGCTGAAATGATTCTTTCTGGAAACAACTAAATATGGATTGAAATGCGATGATGTATCGCTGTAGCTTCAGTGTGGTAAGTCACTGGCAGTGAGGATGTTTGCCACAAATATTAGTGTTCTGCTTTGTTAAGGTAAAGAATATGAGCTGGAAAATGGGTCTGAATGCTAAAAATCCCTCCTGAATTCAGTAAATATTTGTATGTCATGTTGGGACATGGTAGGCTTCATAAATTGGCAAAGACATCTTTTTTTTTTAACTATGCACGTGTCACATATACAAAATGCCTTATTTGAAATCTTCAAAGTGGTCGGACGTCACGAGTATGCTTAGTCTGCATCATATGAATTTTCGTATGAGTAAAACATATATGATTGAATCTCGGTATAGTTTGTTATTGGTTTAGTGTTGTATAAAATTTGCGCACTATTACAAGTATATTTCAGTCGGCCATGTATATTTATTTATGTATACTAATCCTTTTCCTTTTATTTTGCATGGCCACCGCATACGAGTCCGAGGACTCGTTCATCTCCTTATCCGTGTTGGGCTAAAAGCCCAACGAAATTCTCTCTCTCGTCCGGTTCCATCCGTTACCGCGTATAAAAATTTTGTCGACCGAGGCCAACAAAGAAGAAATCGCCAAGAAATAAAATAGTTAGACCGAAGCCCAATCAAGGGCGTATCCGCAAAGAATCCTTAGAAAACGGGCTCGAATCCACCTAACTTATTTTATGCCTTTATTTTACTTTATGCATAGAATTTGTGTTATTATGCAACTAACCCTTTATTTTGTTTTATTTTCTCCATTTAGATGAACCTTAGCAATTAGTGAGGTCTAGTTTAATAACGGGTAGTTAATGTAAGGAAATTAATAATTAACTCCATAAGTTTTTATTCTGTTCTCTTCATATTAAAGTTATTTATAATACCTATAATATTTGTCATTAGAACAATTGATTTTCAAATAGCATGACTACGTATTTTGAGCTACAAGAATCATGATTTATTCTTACTATCTTACAAAATCAAAAACGGCAGTAATACGCAAACATAAACTTAAATATACTTTATAAATAACTCTTCAAGTTTGATTTAATCATGCATTTTTTCTTAATTAAGCATAGTTAATAAAAGGTAATGAAAGGAGAAGGAAAACTCCATCTTGTCTATGTTCCTAAACCTAAAATCAATTAATATTTCATCATTTGAGTTGTTTTAAGTATTTATCAAAATATTGCATAAACTGCATTTTCCTTCGCTTATATACAAATCATTATATTTTAATCTCATTTTATCTAGCATTATTATTTATTCTCATTTAAAGTCTTAAACCTTGTTTTAAATATAATTTAAAGACATCTTTTATGCAAATTATTATTTTCAAATCTTATTTCAAACAACATTATTTTCCTTTAAAACCTTAGCAATAGTTACAAGCCATTTTCTTAAATTTTTAATATTACATTTGGATCTTTAGCTTTAATTAATTAACCTAAGTTTGGCCTGATAACCGTAAGTTAACTGATTCTAAAGGATGCCTAATCCCTTCCCTTTAGGATAATATAGAACCCTTACCTAGAATCACACTGGCTAAGCAGACTATTAACGGAGGTTAGTTTTACCTTAAGTTAATAATTAGGTGCCCTAATTCACCTTAAAATTAATTAGGTGGCGACTCCTTAAAATCAATCAATAGGAATCACCAATATGTTATACTCTAATTCGACTCTACGTTAAAATGTGATGTAACGGTGACTACATGTTCTATTAAAATCGATCATGATTCTTTTATCTCTTTCGCTTAAATGAAAGTGGAAGTCATATGTTTCTATATTGAAAACCATGTTTTGATTTTGTTTGTCGTCCCAAAGTGAACCCAATGTCCTGTTATTGTACTACCCGAGAGGTTGATTAGGAAATACCCTAAAACAATATCTAACTGATTTTGAAAATATCTAGCCCCTTTTGGACTTTGCTGATTCGTCTTGTTTTGAACAACAAGGAACCTCAGCACGTTGTCATATAAACTCTCTCAATCTGCCGATTTTCTGCTTGATATACCAAGGTATACAGGGTATATTCATCGCTATACCCTCACAGGTGAACAGAGGTGAGTATATTCGGTATACCCAAGGTATATCATGCCTAGAATTTATTAATATGGACCAACATTATGTCGGTTTGGTCTCTTGGGCTGAATGTTTGTCTTTCTCTTCTTTCTGATTTTCTTATTTATTGGGCCTTAGCTGTTCGCTGTTAATATGATGCCGACGCCCAGTGATTTGTTTGCTCAACGTGGATGCTTGCTTATGGTCAATTGTAAATTATTCATGCCTTAATATAAATGCTTAGACATATACTAATCCTTCTTCTTTTCTTTCATTTTGTGCATGACCATCTCGCACACGAGTCCGAGGGACTCGTCATCTTCCGCATTCGATGTTGGGCCAAATCCTCCTATCGAGTCAGCCCACCCGCAGCAAAAAAATAAAAAAAAAATTCTGGGTCGAAGCCCATAACAGTGGCAGCGGACAGCAGTAGTTCCAAAATGGGCTGAGCCCATTTAAATCATTTTATTCCTCCCTTTTCTTTTATTTTGTGCATTTAAGTTGAATTGTGCAACTAATACTTTACCTTGTTTTGTCTTTTTCTAGCTTAGATAAACTCTAATGAATTAGCAGGTTTAGTTTAGTGTAATGAGTAGTTAATTTAAGGGAAACTCACAGTTAACTCTATAAGATTCCTTTCTCTCTACCTTTTTGTTAAAACATTCATAGCATCTACCATATTTGTTTTCATTAGAAATAATTGATTTTTGAAATGGCGTAACCACATATTTCGAGTTAAAGGCTGAATAGTAATAAGATTTTCCAAACAAATCCTGTTGATTTCAAAACATTTTAAAATAGTGAAGGCTTGAATCATTCCCTCTTATATGTTAAAATCCTCTCTCTGATTTCCGACGATTTCGTCGTATTTTAATAATGTAAAACCTTAAAACTTTATCATCAATCTTACAACGATTCTTCTAATTTGTTAGTCAGTATAATTTATTTTCTTCAAGTATTTACAAAACGTTATACATCTTGCACTTTCTCAGTTTATTAACTAAGCTATTTTATACCAATTATTATTTTCCTACTAGTCCTATTTTAAATAGCATTCTTATATATCTATCTATAATTTTGGCTATACTTATAAATTATTTCTTAAATATAAAAATGACATATTTACATTCTTAGCCTAACTAATCATAAGTCCGGTCGGTAAACCGTAGTTAACGGATCCTAGAGGATGCCTAACCCCTTCCCTTTAGGATAATTTGAACCCGTACCTAGAATCTTTTGGTTTCGTAGACTTTAAAATAAAATCAACTTTAGAAATAACTTTAAATAAACTTTAGGTGCCCTAATTCACCGTAAATAATTAGGTGGCGACTCTTAACTTTAAATAACCCCGGAATTACCCGGATGTTATAAACTATTTTGACCCCGGTTAAAATAGGGTATAACATCTACAACTTTCAAGAAGGAAGTTTTCTCAAATTACTAACGCACATTCTTGAAAATTGGTCATGAATGAAGATTCAGCTCTGCCACCTTCAAGAAATGGCTATAACTCTTTGTACGGATGTCCGTTTGATCTTTGCAATATACTGTTAGAAAGGTATTTCAATTATCTACAACTTTCAAGAAGGAAGTTTTCTCAAATTACTAACGCACATTCTCAAAAACTGGCAATGAATGAAGATTGTCTCAGATTTAAACAGATTTAGAATGCCTTAAGGATTTCACTTTTTGGTTTGACTTCAAAACGACTATCTATTGCCCGAAATCATCCCGAAGGGATTCATATAACTAACATGTCATTATAATACCAATATTACCTATTGGGACCTAACTCGAACTTACGGGATGTTACCGATATAGTTTAGTATGAGAGTGCGAGGTGTTACATGGTTATAGGGGTGGGGTTGGTGACTTGGTATTGATAGGGTGGGGATGGGGAGGAGGGAGGTAATGGGGGTGTGGTAAGGGGTATGAGGGTAGTAATGTGTTTTATGGAAAATATTTTTCCCTACTTCAATTAGGGAAATAATTTGCTTTAGTTTTGTGGAAAATAATTTTCTAGAAAAAATGTTTTTCCAAAATTTTGGCTAACCAAACAAGGAAAAATAGGGAAACATTTTCTGATGACATAATCCCTTCGGTTCATGTAATAAGAATGAGTGTAATTCTGAGAGCTCCCTGTTGACGTTATACTAAAATCTAGATGGAGCCTCCCATTAACAGCTAACAGTTGTTTCACCTGTCAATAATTTTTCCATGTTCTTAATAAATCCTGGAAAAGGATAACGTTTTGCCGAACTGCATGTCATATATGAGCGACTCTCTCTTTGTTTTTGTCCGTATAACAAAATGATTTCAATCTTTATTATAATCTTGCTAGTTCTTTCTTATAATTAAAGGTCAATACCTCGGTAACAAAATTTTACTAGCAATTAACAAAGCTCATAACAAAATTTTAATAGCTATTTTTTTTTTTTTTTGATTACATGTGAACCCGCAGCCGCTATCCTTCGGGTGCGCACAGCGTAAACCCAGCTCCTGTGCAATATCTCGCAAACCACACAGGAGAGGTAACCCGCACTAGGCAAGGCCGGTGCTACGAGCTCGACCCAGAAGGCAAATCCCCTGCTATTGTAGGCAAGGAGTTTCGAACTTGAGACCTTTATTATGAAAGCCGCATGCCTAACCAACTGAGCCACCCTTGCGGGTTTTTAATATCTATTTTTTGTAAACTTTTATGTGTCTAATACATGTTATTGTCTGAATAGCCAGATAGCTCCTTGTTTAATTAAGAGCATTTTTGTGTCTCTAATTGGTATCGATACCATCCAAGGAATTCTTCTCTTTCGAGAAAATGATGTACTCATAATTCATATCTTTTAATTTGTCTATAATCAATGGAAGTACTAATTCAAATTTCAATAATTTTCAACTGAAATGGGCAGTGGCCAAGATATTAGCATTTTATATATAGTAGGCTATCATCTTCCTGCCCGAATATAGGGAAAATACATAAATACCCCCAACGTATACTCGGATTAATTATGACCCACCCAACCTTTGCGGGCGACCTATTACCCTCCTGGACTTATTTTTTCGGTATTTTTGTACCCTTTTTCGGCTGACGTGGCACAAAAGATTTTGATGCCCAGTTGCACAGTGGAGAGTGTTGCACACTCTCCGCCACATTGGCGCCACGTAACTGCCACGTCGTCGTCGTCATCTTCTTCTTTTTCTTCTTCTTCTTCTTCTTCTTCTTCTTCTTCTTCTTCTTCTTCATTTCAAGAAATCGATCAACCCATTTTCCTCCATTAACACACACACATTCAATTTCATCATCAATCATATAAAGCTTATTTTCAAGAAATCGACGAACCCATATTCTTCCTCCATTAACACACACACATTCAATCCATTTTCTTCCTCCATTAACACACACACAATCAACCCATTTTCTTCTTCCATTAATACACACACATTCAATTTCATCATCAATCATAAATATCTTTTCAAGAAATCAACCAACCCATTTTCTTCCTAAAAGAGACAAAGGTAAAGTGAAGAAAAATTTCCATAGAAGAACAAAGGTAAAGTGAAGAAAAATTTCCATAGAAGAACCGTTTTAATTTAAAATAGGTACTCCACTTTTCGATCAAGCTCAACCAAACATTCAAAATATCATGAAAATTCTTATCCTATTTGTTATATTCAAAATCCAAAATTAAAACAGATAGAGAAATAATTTAAAATAATATCATTGTGTTGGCCGGCTTTATTTGAACTCAAGCTTTTTAAAATGTCAATTTAATTACATAACTATAGTGCAAAGCATAAAACGAACTTTTGGCTTTTTATGTAGTGGGACACAACGTTTTTATCAATTGTGCCAACAATGAACTGCCCTTCATTGTTTATTTCTTCAAAATAAACAATGAAGAAATTGCACGAACTGCCCTTTAAATGGACTGGTTGCCCTTCAATGTGTGTGTGTTAATGGAGGAAGAAAATGGGTTGAATGTGTGTGTGTTAATGGAGGAAGAAAATGGGTTGGTTGATTTCTTGAAAAGATATTTATGATTGATGATGAAATTGAATGTGTGTGTGTTAATGGAGGAAGAAAATGGGTTGAATGTGTGTGTGTTAATTGAGGAAGAAAATGGGTTGAATGTGTGTGTGTGTTAATGGAGGAAGAATATGGGTTGATTGATTTCTTGAAAATTAGCTTTTTATGATTGATGATGAAATTGAATGTGTGTGTTAATGGAGGAAAATGGGTTGATTAATTTCCTGAAATGAAGAAGAAGAAGAAGAAGAAGAAGACGTGGCATTAACGTGGCGCCAATGTGGCGGAGAGTGTGCAACGCTCTCCATTGTGCAACTGGGCATCAAATTTTTTTGTGCCACATCAGCCGAAAAAGGGTACAAAAATACAAAAAAAATAAGGCCAGGGGGTAATAGGTCACCCGCAAAGGTTGGGTGCGTCATAATTAATCCGAGTATACATTGGGGGTATTTGTGTATTCCCCCCCCCCCCGAATATATGCATCAAAAAACTACTTTTATAAGTTTCTAAGGGTTTCTAATATGCAGTGTTGTGTCATGTCCTTAATTTTAAACTAAGCGCACGTGTGACATTTGACAACTTGCCGGTTTTGCATAACTTGCTCATGATCTTACTATGTCAAGTCGACTTATGTTACTACACTCTACCAAGGGAATAGTACAAGGGAAGACGAGAGACATTTGTTAAATGAAGTTTTTGTATTAGAGAGAACTTGGTTGATTTTGCTTGATGCATTTACAAATTGGAAAAAGGTCAAATATACCCCTGAACTTTGGAAAATAGTTCATCCATACCCTTCGTTATACTATTGGGCCAATTATGCCCTTGCCGTTATACTTTGAGTCCAAATATACCCTTCTTTTATACTTTGAGTCCAAATATATCCTTTCTCCGTTAAAATTATCCAAGATAGACATGAGATATGGCGTGACACTAACAACTCGGTGAGGTGGACACCACATGGCATGCCACCTCACCACCCCAACCCATTTAGCCCTCTCTTCCCCTTCTCTTTCACCACTACCATCTCCTTCCCTCCACAACCTTTGCAACCATTAGCACCACCACACCACCAATCGAAACCACATTCTTAGACTACAAAATCAAAAATTAATTACTGAAAACAGAGTTGCAAGAATGTGAAGAAAAATGGTGGGAATAATGTGAAGAAGGATGGGCCATTTTTTAAAAAGACTTTGTAAATAATATTATTATAATAATTATTTGGATGATAATTAAGATTACGGGAATCGAATTGGGCATATGACCGGGAAGGGATTGTCGGTCGAGAGAAAGTGTCTTGAAAAATAGGTGTGTTTTTTTAAGCTGAAATTGAGTTCTTAGAATAGCATGGATCTTGACAAATTTTGGAATAGTATTAGTAGTGTTAGAGCAGTAGTATTAATTTCAGTTACTTCAATTCATCACTGGCAGCTGTCTTGTTTTTGTCTTTTGGGAGTTCAATTTTAGTGTCCAAAATGGCTTTATATATTGATTTCTCAACTAATACACCTTCTTTTAATGATGATTTAACTATAAAGTCATCTCATTTTTCATTTTCTTGAAGAAGAAAGAGTCAAATTTGATCATTGCTGTTACGACCCAAGCCGATGAGTCGTGACGAGTGCCCAACCTCTACTGCCCAAGCACCCCTAAACTCGTACCTGAATCTCACTGAACGACAAGGTGGCCCATATATAGTTTATAACTGAGCTATACTAACTCTTGTAAGATTAACTGAGCTATACTAACTCCTGTAAGATTAACACAATAGACTCTGCATTAAGAACTCATAACCAACGTATATATATACATATACAACAAAAATAAGAGCTGACAAGGCTACACCATATCCCAACTATATACAACTGTCTACAGACCTCTATGGAACACGAACTATAGAAAAGACAGGACAAGGCCCTGTCATACCCATATATCTACACGTCAAAATAGCATACCAAAAAGGACTACAGCTTCGAGCCAAATGGAGCGCACTGTCTAACGCTGAGTGGAAGACCTACTGAGCTAGATCGCCTGTCTGGCTACCTGAACCTGCGAGCATGAACGCAGTGCCCCCCGACAAAAGGGACGTCAGTACGAAACAATGTACTGAGTATGTAAGGCAAACGATAACTGAAACTGAACTGAAAACAATACAATCTGGAGGCCAAAGAATGCCCTGAATATCTCACCTGACCTGTCTCATATGAAATGCAATATAATACTATTATATATCTCACTAACCAAGTGGCCAGCAACGTAAAATCTCACCGACCCGTCGGCCGTGCACCGTCTCACCGACCCGTAGGCCAGGCATATCTGTCTCACTGATCCGTAGGCAAGGCATGTCTGTCTCACTGATCCGTAGGCAAGGCATGTCTGTCTCACCGACCAAGTGGCCAGGCTAAAGAAAATGTCTCACTGACCAACTGGCCAGGCGAAAGAAAATATATATGTATATTATGCAGTATCTCATGCATATGCTAAAAAATCATATATATTATGCAGTATCTCATGCATATGCTAAAAAATACTGATACTATAACATGTCTCTCCTGTTTTTCTATAAACTCAAGGACATAAGGAGGGGATATGGCCCCTGAGAAAGAATAACATAACACTCCGATACAATGCAACAATATGACAAGCTCTACTTTGACAAATCTCTAGTCATAAGATTCTTTACGCTCCTATCGTATATGAAATCATGCCAAGAAAAGAAGGAGCAGCCTTAACATACCTGGACGCTTACTTCTCGACTTTCCAACCTACCTCTTGTCTTGCGATCTACTTAAGATCATTCGTAGTCTCGTAATCCACGTATAAAACCATTCATACTATTGTTAATCTCATCGTCATATGCTTGTCTTAAGCCTTCAAATTAAATTCTCTTAGAATCTGCCAAAATTCGGGCAGCATCTCCACTGTTTATATCCCTAGCCCGAAATTACAATACCAACAAAACAACAACAATAGCAACACCAATATCAACAACATCATCATCAACATCAATATGCTCAATAAAACATCCCACACGATGTTTCAATTTCTCAACCAATCACTAGACTTTACGAAGCTTTAACAACTAAATTTCCATGGTACAATTCATAATACCCATAGTAAAGAATATCCTTACCTCAATCAAGGTTGGTAGGGCTTGAAATCTTATTTATCTTCAGCGGCCTCCTTTGATTCGTCGAGATTCGTTATTTAGAACAAGAACTACAAGACCTTATATGCTTCCCGAGCCTAAATCCCGGGGTTTCACTTGATTTGGGCTAAAATTCTATAGAGAAAGTTGGGAGAATGTTCTAGGGGGTTAGGGAAGGTTTTGGGGGTGTTTGGATGAAAATATAAGGGGTAAAACCCCTTTTATAATGTTCTAGGGTCGGTTGGCACTGACCTAGAATTTTCGGGTACTGTAGCTTGCGTGTTGCGCACTGTAGCTATGCGTTTCTGCTCTGCCAGCCTGAATTATAACGTCCATAATTCTTTACTCCGACGTCATATCGATGAGCGGTTTGTTGCGTTGGAAACTAGACTTCATGAACTTCAATTTAGGCTTTTGCTTTACTTCAAAACTCCTCATATACTAAAAGATATTCTTTCTCCAAGTTGGCTCATTCTTGTTGTTCAAAGTAGCGCTCATCTTCTTCCAAAGTCATACTAACTCAACTTCTTCCACTCATTTCCTTATAGAACCTTCCAGAATTCCTCATATGCATCCTTTACTCATAAAATGTACTTAATAATGCTTCGTCCCTTGTACTCTAAAGTTGTTTTACTTAGCCATAGTTCAACATACTTACGCTCAAATTTGATAAATGCTTCTCCGCAAGTACAGGGTGTAACAACTACCCACTCTCTCCTAAACTGTTTTTGTTTGTTTGCTTAAGTTTCTTGATTGTCTAGCCTTCTCTTTTTTTGTCGCTTTTTTTAAAGACTTTAAAAAGTAGTGGTGCGGTGGTGCTAATGGTTGCAAAGGTTGTGGAGGGGAGGAGAGGGTAGTGGTAGAAGAAGAAGCGGAAGAGAGGGGTAAATGGGCTGGGGTGGTGAGGCGGCATGCCATGTGGTGTCCACCTCACCGAGTTGTTAGCGTCACGTCAGATCTCATGTCCATCTTGGATAATTTTAATGAAGGAAGGGTATATTTAAACTCAAAGTATAACAGAAGAGTATATTTGGACCCAAAGTATAAAGGCGAGGCATAATTGGCCCAATAGTATAACGAAGGGTATAGATGAACTATTTTCCAAAGTTCGGGGCATATTTGACCCTTTTCTCGTTTAAAAATTAATTCCCCCCCCCCCCCCCCCCCATTTATACTAGTCATCTTGGACTAGTGGGAAAATAATAATTATTCTACAAATCCCTTATATTTACAAGATAAAGACTCTCTCTAGAACTTTCTACAATGCTAAAAAGTTTAAAGGGTTTCTCTAGCAAATTCATAGAGCCCTAAGGTCTTTCAAGAGAAATTCTCATATTTCTCTACAATCTTCTCACACGAACTAGCCTCTTTTGCACACATAAGCTTCCGTCACGGTACAAAAATAATTCCACATGATGCTTAAGTGTCACGATGATTTGATGGGTTGTCACACTTAGCTCAATATTTGTATGCAAGTTCAGTTCTTTATATATTTCTATAATCAATTCTAATAATCAAGTTGAATACTGCTAAAATATCATTTGACTTAGAACTTTGGGGCCGGCATAGTAATTTTGAAAACATTATCTTTTCTGTACAACAGGATTATTAGTTACTCGTTGGATTTTTTCAGGACATTTCCCACTAAATAATTTATATGAATTATTAATTTTCCTTACCTTAATCAAATAGAGAATAATGGGACCCATCGTCTGTAGGATTCTTTCATAGAAATCGCAAAAAAGGTATGTTGCTGCCATTTTGAAAGGATTAAAAAACACTGAAGTAATGTCTAAGTCCAATGATTAAAAATAAAAGAAAGATAAAGGATCCCAGAACAAGAAAACACCTTTTTAATTGTCTTAATAACTGGATCAAACTGAAGAATCCAAATCGATTTTAAACGAGACAAACAAAAAAGGAGGAAAGACCGCTCAACAAATGAAATTGCCAAAAGATTTTTCTTTAAACTGTTTGAAAGTTATCCAGCCTGAGTTATGAGAGTACGTATGGTTTCTTTTTCATTTCCAGGAAGAAAGAACAAGAGACAAAATAGGGACAAGCATCCATATGATCCCATACACTTCTTTTAAGAATTCCAATTTGGAAAAAAGATTTGATAGTCTCTATTTCTATTGTATCAATTATCATTTTTACGATCAACTTCTCCCATAATGATATCTATGATACCTACTATTTTCATAATATCAGTCAATTTCATTCTCTTAACTAACTGAGGAAGAATTTGCAAATTGATAAAACCTGGTGGCGAATTTTTCATCTCCAAGGAAAAACGCTTTGATCTCCTATGTGTAGAATTCCCAATTCTCCTATTGGGGCTTCAACTCTCATATAAAGTTCTTGTTTCGACAATTTAAAAGTTGGAGAAGGTTTTTTTTTTTCTTTTTCTAATAAGTCAATATTCAAAATCATTCCATTCAGGATCTTTTAATCTGTCAAAATGTCGGATTTCTAAATTTTTGTAAGGGCCTCCTGGAATTCCGTTGAATAATCTTTATGGATTTTGTCATTTCATTGGTTGTCCCCGAATTCCATTATCAAGAAGTGTATACACGGCTTCTTGTACTAATTTCTCCTGAAACATTACTAATTCTCCTAGCGTAGATCTACTTGTTGTTAATAGATCGGTAAGGGTATTGTTCTGATAGATGACTCTTCTATAAAGTTCATTAATAAATGAGGACTGCAATGACTACTAGACCAAATTAGCCCTCGACTCCTATGACATCGAAAGCAACTTGAACTCGCTTGAAAACAAGTCAAGAAGGAAGGGGGAGTTTCAAATGAGGGAGATCTTTCATATCTTTCGAGATCCACCCTACAATATGGGGTAAAAAAAGCCAAAATAAGTGATTGTAGCCCTTGCAAAAAGAAAACTGATTCTTGAACTCCTTTCACCCTAATGTCACATCGAGGTACTGCATAAAAAAAATAGCAAAATCCGATCCAATTTATCGTAATCAATTAGTTAACATGTTGGCTAACCATATTCTGAAACACGGAAGAAAAAAATTTGGCTTATCAAATTATCTATCGAGCCGTGAAAAAAATTCAGCAAAAGACAAACAATTATCACTGTCTTTGTTTATGTCTCGGGTTGGAACAAATTACTATAATTCATCCTAGCCTACAGATTAGTCGACATTTTTCACAAATTTTAAGAGCGGAAGCTCTTATTTTCAAATTTCTCATACCTTACCTTAATTCTGAATCTATTTCTTGGAAGAAAATAAGTTTCTTGAAATTTTTAATCTGGAATTGTATTTCCACGAAAGAAATGGTGAAATTGAAAAACTAGTCCTTCAAATCTTTGATATAAAACAAATATTGGGCATTTTAGAAAAATATTTCGTAATTGATTTAGCAAAAAATAAGTTTTAAATCTATTGGACTTACTTAGTGAAAATAGATTGAAATTTTTAGCACAATTAATATATCATATATTCGAAACAAATTCATAATTAAATTGAATAAATGTATCTAGGGGGAATTCTCTTTGAAGAAACTATTCCCTAGATATGCATGTCATGTTATTTCACAATTGAATCAATTAAAAAATTTAAAAATTCAGTAAATAGAGAATTTCCTAATTCAATTATTTTATATATCAATCAGAAAAGCGAAGAGAGTTCCATTACGTATTGATTGGTGAGCTAATCAATCAAATTTGAAAGGAAAACCGTTAAATTATTCAATTAGATAATAATTGATTGAATAATTTAAGAATAATTGAATACTTTTTTCAAGTTAATTCAAATTATTCTTCAAAACCAACCTATGTGATATGATTGTTGCAAGGGATACAATAGTTAGATCCTAGTATCTGTTGCTTTATTTTCCACCAGATATCAAGCTACCACCTTCAATGTTAAGTGCTTGTTAGCTTAATTACCAATTTATAAATCGTAATTTAAATTATTGTGGCCCTTATGTGACTTAGCCGAACCCGTACCCTAGCACAAAATTAGATACCCCTACTTATTTTCTTGTTTGTTTGTGTTTCTTAATTATGCGCATAAATTTGAGAAACGCATAAAAATGATTTCTCTTTACGTACAAGTTAGTAATATTCAAGGAAAATACATCCGTCTTGTCAAAAAAAAGTCAGGCATTGTACTATCAAAGTGAGAAGTTCTAATGTCAGGGTTGAAATATCAAATTACTCATAAAAAATACTCCCTCCGTCTCAATTTATATGACACATTTTTTTTTTTCAATCAGCGTAAAAAAGAATGACATATTTTCTTATTTGGCAACAATTATTTTCTTATTTGGCAACAATTTAACTTTCAACTTTACCTTTTACGCTTAACGGAATGATCTATAATCACACAAGTATCTTTGGCTTATCACAAAATTCAATTTTTTTTTATTTCTTAAAATCTCTGCCCAGTCAAATTACCTCGTATAAATTGAGACGGAGGGAGTAACTCATAAAAATAGAACAATTATTTTATCATTCACCTAAAGATTACTCCTATCAATGTAGAAAAGTATAATAAAAAAAATTGTATTTAAATTTTAAAGTTTGCATCGACATTGTCATGAACCTATTGGTTCTTCTTGTCTGCGGATTTCTTCCTTTATTGAGTTAAAGTTAAATAGGATTAACATTCATCCTTTTCATAACTTACACTCTTCTATTTGATTGTTATTTTATAACTTATGGGATCATTTGATAGACGGGATAAGGTGAGATAACTCGAGATTAAGTTTGGAACTAAATTCATACTTTAATTATACTTAATATTATGTGCGTATAACAAATTGTTACTTGTTAATACGAGTAAACGCGCAAAACACATGTCCAGAATCCAATACTATAAAAATGAAACCAAGGAGCATCTACTTATAAACCTTTCTCATGTTTTATATAATTCACGTCCTAAAAAAGAACCACTAATTGACTAAATAGAATTTCTCAAATTTCTCATAAGCCACACGACTTTAATTTGCCAAGACAAGAAACTTCATTTCATTTAGCAAGTCTTAAAAAAATAACAGTTAAGTATTCACCATAGCTATGTGAAATTCTAAATGCAAACAAAAACATTTTTACCATTGAGGACGAGTTCTTTAGTGTTATACTTAGTTATTTCATGTTACAATTCACAAACGGAAAAGGTCAAATATACCCTTGTACTATAAAAAAAGAGTCAAATATACCCCTCGTTATACTTGGAGTTAAAATATACCTCTACCGTTATACTTTGGGCACAAATATATTCCTCCATTATTAAAGTTGACTAAGATGGGGCCCAATCTCACATGACATTAATATTTTAATAAAAATAATATCATATGACATGTCACGTCACATCAAACTCAATTTTATCTCACCCCCTCCTTCCATATCATCTTTCACCATTAGCACCACTTGCATCATGCCCACCACTAATTTCTCCGGTACAGCAATATTATTAACTATGAAAACGGAAAGCTTCAAGTCACAAAGCACTTGTTAACACAGAGAAACAAATCAACCACATCTTTATCAATTAGAAGGGGAAAAGAGCAAAAAATCTATTATTTGGGTATTGAAGATTGAAGGATTTTAGAGATGGGTTTTGAATCTTTTTGCGAGAATTTTGGTTTGGAAATTGGATTTGGGGGTTTTGGGTTTTCAAAAGTTGAATCTTCCTATTGAAACTACCAAATAAAGTAAGGTGGTGGGCATAACGGTGGTGTCGCAGTGATGCTTATGGTAAAGATGACATGGAAAGGAAGGGGGTGTAAAATTGGGTTTGTTTAGCGACGTGGCATGACACATGGTATTCAGTGGGATTGAGTTCCACCTTTATCAACTTTAACGGTGGAGGGGTATATTTGTGCCCAAAATATAACAGTAGGGGTATATTCGAATCCAAAGTATAATCAGGGGTATATTTGGCCCTTTTTCAGTAGTATAGGGGTATATTTGGCCCTTTCCCGATTCACAAACCATAATGACCAATCATGCAAATCTACCAAAAAGGAATTATTCAACAAATTGATTATAAACAAGTTTCCTAAAATAAAAACAATAAAAATACTTCTATTCAAGTTAAAACATCTCATGAACAAACCACAATCCAAAAAAGAAAGCAAAGATGAGCATGCCGGGTAAACCAAATTTCAAGTAAGAAAATCAAATAAGAGTAAGATTTTACATAAAGTTCACAGGAAT
This sequence comes from Lycium ferocissimum, assembly GCF_029784015.1. Taxonomy (NCBI): domain Eukaryota; kingdom Viridiplantae; phylum Streptophyta; class Magnoliopsida; order Solanales; family Solanaceae; genus Lycium; species Lycium ferocissimum. The sequence continues at coordinate 24,346,662 of NC_081345.1, read as the reverse complement.
GAACATGCGATTTTACCTAAATTTGAGGCAAAGAAATCGAAAAAGTACAAAATTTCCCAATAGTACAAGTTACAAGAAGTCAAAAAGGACTGTTTAGATAGTGCCTGTGCCCAATTCTCCACGTTATTAGTCCCAATGTGCGTGCAATACGGGGTGTGTGTGTGTAGGTGGGACTCTGTCTATAAAGAGGTCCGATAGCGTGACAAGGTAGTTACACTGCCACATTGCGTTTAGGACTTCGATAGTTTGATTCGAACAGAATTTTTGGGGCATTGCTTTAAAGAATTTTTCCAAAATGGGAAGAGATAGTGAGAAAATTCACTTGAAAAGAATTAAAATCTTTATGTGCTGCTTTGGAAAATTTTGGAACTCTTGAATAGGTTTAGGAAATAAGTAATTTTTTTGTTTTGTTTTTCGATTTAGTATCCAATATCCATTTTGGTTATCTGATTAATTCCGATTCTAACTACATAAAGAGTAAAGACTATAAAAAGGGAGACACTCTTTAATGAGATTTTTTCTATTTTTAAAATTCAAATGTGAAATCTCTTATTGAGAATGAATTCATTTTATCCAGCTCATTTTTTGGCAATAGTTTAAGAAGTAAATGAAACACTTTCTGAATAGTAATTAAAAATTAGTGGTGCTTAGATTTTGGTTTTTGCGTAGTTTCTTAAGAAAAAACTTAATTTTGAGGATGGGACAATAACACTTTTCTTCTGTCATTGATAAATTATGATTTTGATCCTCGAGATATATTACTTAGCATATTAAATCTTTATTTAATTAAATATATATTTATATTCCTTTACGAGTTTAGATAGAAAATATGTTATTTTTAGACTATTTTAGGAATATATTACCCTCAAATATGAAGTAACACTACAAACTTAACATAACAAATGTTGCATGGTGGAACAATTAATAATTCTAAAAGATTGTAAATATTCACAAGTAAATGGCTGAAAAATACACATTTCAAGTAATTGATGGTCAATTATGTTTAATCATATCACAAGCATTAAAATTAAACTCTCCTAATAACTGAGAGACCAACAATAACTCTTGAAAATACTTCGAAAAAACTGCTATGAGTTTTGATCCTTTTTTCGGTTTCAAAAATCTGAATTGAGTTGATTACTAGATCATAGAACAAGATAATTTAATTTCATCAAATTGATTACTATTTTAAACCAACTAGGTCAAACCACTTTTTGCGAACTGACTTCATAAACATTTTAGAAAGTATAAAGTAGGAATATTCAACATTAAGAAAACTTTCAAAACTAAGAAAGCCGAAGTGAACTCGAGTATAATTTTTTTATAGTGGGGTTCATGGCTTCATGCGGAGAACAAAATCTTTTAAAGTTAAAAGGAACTTAAAATTTGGTAGGAAAAGGAAAGGAATATGCTTAGCTTATCACCTCTCCATGACCACAAATCTGCTTATCTAGAGAACATTTGGTTAAATGGTTGAAACTGATTTTTAACAAATAAGCAGTTGCTCGAAAGATATTACAATATTGATAACAAATTGTGTCGTGGCGAGCCATTGTCTTGAAATTGATTGGCCCTAATAAGAGGCAAATCATTTAGACCGATCGCTCCCTAAAATTCTACAACATATACGAAGGTTGACATTACCAACAACAATTACATATTTGAATATTAAGCGTTAAAATTGATAATTAGTAATTGTGTATTTGGTAAAGTCAATATGTGCTTGTTACTGATAGAATGACTTAAATGTCCTAAAATTTGTTTACAAGTACTATAAATTTAAAAGTATCTTTGCATAAAAAAGAAAGAATGATAAAAAATGAAACTAAGTTTGAGAATTAGAGATTCTTCAGGTGAAATTTTAGAGATTGCAAGTTATTATGGATAAAATAATAACAATATTGATAAAACCAAAAGTACCTATAAGCTAAAATTATAATTTTTGACTAATTTTAACTTATAAAAAGTATACAAAATATGTATTAAGTCAAATAGCATTTAAAATTAATTTGTTCAGCTTGTAAGTTTAGCAGACACAAAATAGTGTATAGGAGGGGTAAATTTCACAGATGGTTACTTAACTATCACTTTTTTTCCACAAAAGTCACTTAACTATTGTTTCTAACACAAAAATCACTTAACTTTGAGTACACTAACACAAAAATCACTAAACTACTTTCAGGTGTCACTAAATCACTTTACGGTGATAACTCATTTTTTACTCTTTTTTTTTTTTAAAGAATATCTACTCCCTCCGTCCCATTTTATATGAAGGTGTTTGACTAGGCACGAAGTTTAAGAAATAAGGAAAGACTTTTGAAATTCGTGGTTTAAAACAAACTATAGAAATTTGTGTGGCTAGAAATCATTTCACTAACAGTAAAAAGGTAAGTTTAAAGTTAAATTGTTACACAAAGATAGAAAGGTGTCATTTTATTGGGACTAATTAAAAAAGGAAAGAGTGTCATATAAATTAGGATGTCAGGAGTAATAAATAAATAAAAAAAATGAATAAGATCCAACCCGACTAGGGGTGAATTTATTTAGCAAGATGTTGTATGACAAGATTTTCTTCGTATATCAGGATTTTACTCTTTAGCATTCTATTTGTACTTTTAGCAAATATCAGGATTGTAACTGCAGAAATAGGAGGAAATAAATCTATTATGCTAAATAAATTCACTCTCTAACTGTTTATTATAGAAAATCTTGTTATAAGATGATGCCATATCTGTTTAATTTGGTCATGGTATAAAAGTAAGAACATTGATTTTAATTGGTAGTTACCTGGTATTATTTCTAACCAAACATGTTAAAATGGTAGGGAAAATGGAAGAATATGAAAAGTTTTTTACTTTCTTCATATGAGTTTTGGGTCGGGTTGGGTCGGGTTGGGTTGAACCTTTTTAGTTAATTTTTATTTATTTGTTTTTTTTTTTAAAAAAAGAGCAAAAACTATTATCACTGTAAAGTGATTTAGAGACACTGAAAAGTGATTTAGTGACTTTCTTGTAAAGTTAAGTGACTTTTGTGAAAAAAACTGACAGTTAAGTGACCATCCGTGAAATTTACCAAGTTAAATAGGAATGTACATAAACTCAATTGCAAAATATTCAACATTTGAGTACTCATTTAGTAATTAATATAATATGGGGAGATCTGATTTCCCATTTATTAATTTCCCAATTCCAAGAGAAGAATGGTTTCCTTTTGAGCAAGGTGCGTGTGATGCAAAGCACTATTATTACTGTTACTACCCCTCCCCCCCCCCGCCCGCGCCTCACAAAACAAACAAAATCACGCCCCTCTGTCTGAATTCTCAAGTACTTGTATTTTTGTTTGAGGAATCCAACTCACAAACAAATAAATTATGCTTTTAGCTTAGCTTTTGCTTCACAGTCTCCTTCTTCTCCATTTTAAATTATAATAATAGTACACGATTTGAATTTGTAGATCTTGGTTGTTGTTAGTTAGTGAAAGAGCGTAAGTGGAGAAAAATGGAGGAAAGCAGGTTGTGTCAGTGGAGTGTGATTCGATCTGTACTTGCTATTCTTCAATGGTGGGGTTTTAATGTCACAGTTATTATCATGAATAAGTGGATCTTTCAGGTCTGTACTTGCTATTCTCTCATACCTGCACTTCATTTTTTTTTTTCAATTTTTTTCTACTACTCCTTTTGTTTTTTGTTTTATGATCTCTAATTTTGTTATACCGCACGTATTTGCTTGTATTATTTCTGTATGTGAATCACATTCACTTACGGTAGCAGTAGTTTTTTCAAATTATAATTTGGTTACTTGTTACTACCTCATTGGAATATTGATAGAGTTGATTTCTCAAATGGTCACTCAACTAACACCTTTATTCTTGATTCCAATTTCCTTTAACAAAGAAAGTGACCTTATTAGATAATAACGATTAGTTGAGTGACCATCTGAGAAATCAACTCAATATTGATATCAACAATGCAATAACCATGTGGGCGAGACTTGGATTCAACAGGGTGGTTTTTAGGTTTGGGATCCTTGCTGGCAGTTTTGTCGTTGTCTGTAGAGGTTGAACTGGAGCTAGCTTATTTATTTTGTCTGTATGTCTTTTGTTGAACAAACTTCAGGACAAGATTTGGAAGTTTATCTCTTCTTATTTTAGCTACACAACAAGTTTTTCTCCTATTGTTGCCGGATGAACTCGCTTTCCCTATTTCAAGTGCTGCCAATTTTAGGTTGATGACCAGTGGCGGATGTAGCATGATGGGTGGGGGTTCAATTGAACCCCTAACTTTCGACGCGGAGCATAAATTTATGTGTGAAAATTTATTAAAATGGCAATAAATCCCGTAACTTTTAAAATTACAACGGGTCAAACTAAGAATTTTAAAAGGTTGAACCCCTAGAGCTTAAATTCTGGATCCGCCTATGTTGATGAGTACTCAGCAGAATTCGGGATTTTTTGTGTGGTGGACTATCTGAAATTTATGTATTCGTGAATTTGCTTGAGTGATATCTGATGGGTGGTAGCGACTAGCGAGAAATGAAAGTCCTCCTACTGTTGACCCTTATCTTACTCGTTTGCTAAAGCAAATCCTTCTTTCCAGGTGAATATTATTAGGAGGAGGTGGGATAAATTAAAAGAAGTATGAATTTAAGAACAAATTCCGAATAAAATTTAACTGGTAGAGATTTTGTGCTTGATTGTGGTATATAATTTTACCATGACTAGGATTAAAAAAGTGAAAGAAGGAAAAACACATTACAACATCCCAGAGTGGCTGATAGGTTCGAGTGTCCTTAAGGGTTGTCATTTATCATGCGGTCCTCATTCTTCCGGTGATTCAGAGAATTGTTTAAACGTCATATTAGCTGCACTTTGAGCTTAGCACCAAAAGAGGCACATATAATATAAGTGCATCAAATATACCACATTCCCTTGGGATGGGAATATAAACATCTAATCCTCCTCAAGGGATAAGCATGGCAGAGTCATGGAGTGAACTTCCTGCCATCATATCCGTAAACATCGTCTCCACAAATTGAAGATCACATAACACAAAAAAGAACACATAAGCAAAAATGAAAGGCATTTTCATACAAGAATAGACAAGGTAAAAAAATGAACACATTCAACAGAAAGTTCAAGTAACACACTTACAGGATCAATGAAAGATGGTCGCGTTAGATGGTTTGATCTTTCCCTACATAAATATTGAGATGCACCAGTTCGTAAATGTGAAACCATGATGGCTGAATATGTTAAAAGAGGGACGTGGTAGACCTAAAATCACTCTGAAGGAAGTTGTCTCACAGGATTTACAATCTCTTCGTATCCATGCAGACTTTAGCCAAAAATAGGGAACAACCGGAGAAAAAGGATCTATATAGGTGAAACCAACTAGTGGAGATTAAGCTTAGTCTTGTTGGCACACTTAGATTAGTCCAATATTTGCTAGGAGTATTAATCTGGCTGAGGAATTGTATGTCAGTATAAAACATAGAGAGCTTTTAAGGTTAGAGAACCTAAATTATTGTATTATTGGAATAAGATGAGTCTAAATGGAGCTAAAGGGATAGTAGCTGACACCATCAGCTTGCAATTGAGGCTTAGTTGATGTTGTTGTAATATCAATATTTCAAGAATGTGCTTTGCTGTAATTATGATACTCCTGGAACTTGTCTCCTGGTAGGGTGTTGTAGATTTGACGCCAGATGTGAATTCAGATCTGATTATGTTTTAGGCTATGTTGCTCGGACTCTCCAAAACTGATGCCGCACCCGTGTCGGATCCTTCAAAAATGCATTACTGTTGGAGAATCCGACACTTATCTGTCACCATTTTTGAAGAGTCCGAGCAGCATAGGTTTTAGGCTTTTATTATCTTGTAGTCCTGAAATGCAACTGTGAAGCCTTCCTCTGTATACTAATTTACTGCAGCAATCTGTTGTTTGTTGTTTAAGTGTTGCTTGTTGTGAATCACTAATTCACAATTCCTAATTAGGTATTGAGGACTTGAAAAGAAGTACTTCCTGTGAAAATGGCATACTTCTGCTGAATCTTTTCACTTTTGTTTTGTTATGGAAATACAAAATTTTGTAGTGGTATAGCCTGCATGAACATTTCCTACATGCCAAATCAGTTTCAATTTTAAGCTCCTCATTGTTATAACCAGGCAAAAGTTATGACATAAAATTCAAATATCTTCATCTCAAGTTAGTTGGAGATGGTGCATGTTTTCCATGTTCAATAATTTGTACTTACTCAATTATCTTTTTGTTGTTTGAGAAATTATTACTTGTATTATGACTTCCATTGTTTAGTGAATGAGGTTATGATTACAAAGAACTAATACAATGTTGATCTTTTATCCTTTGCAGAAAATGGATTTTAAGTTTCCTTTGACAGTGTCTTGCATACACTTTATCTGCTCAGCTATTGGTGCATACACGGTGATTAAAGTGCTAAAGCTTAAGCCTCTTATTGTGGTTGACCCTGAGGATCGTTGGAGAAGGATTTTCCCCATGTCGTTCGTGTTTTGTATCAACATAGTGCTAGGCAATGTCAGCCTGCGCTACATCCCTGTTTCGTTTATGCAAACGATAAAGTCATTCACCCCTGCCACTACAGGTGATTTCTGGGTAGAACATTAATTACTTACTAATAAAGAATTTTATGAGACAAGCTTGTCGCTGAAGATGTAATAGCACACAATGAAATATTTCAGCAAATCTTCTTGACCGTTGCTTCACCTTTGTGCTTGTATGTTTTGGGATATGGATTAGTAAATTTTTCATCTCATTGTGCTGCTTTTCCAAAATTTTCTCCTTTAACAATGGAGGACATCTGACTGCCATGTCTTTGGAACAGTTATTTTGCAGTGGTTAGTTTGGAGCAAGCACTTTGACTTGCGGATTTGGGCTTCTTTGATACCTATTGTTGGAGGAATTCTCCTCACCTCCATCACAGAGCTAAGTTTCAACATGTTTGGATTTTGTGCTGCCTTATTTGGTTGTCTGGCTACATCCACAAAAACTATTCTTGCAGAGTCTCTACTGCATGGTTACAAGTTTGACAGGTAGTAACCTCTCTTTCTCTCTCTCTTCACACACATTAATATAAACACTTTTTTTTTTTTAAACTGGCAACTGTATCTATATTTCATCTGAGCAAAACAGTACATGGGTTGTACTGAAACCATATTTACATAAGAACTCCATTACTCTACTGTTCTGTTCCTATATTGAATCTAAAACATCAATGATGGAAAGAGTCTCATTTGAGTAAACCTGATTACACCAAAAGCATAAGATCAAAAGACAATTAAGCTTGATCTTTTGCATACTATTCTCTACATTCTCAAAACATCTAGAATTCCTCTCCTTCCAAATAGTCCACATTAATGTAAACACTTTCCCCCTTATTTTTCTAGGAAGGTTGGGGTGAGGGGATGTCTGAGGCCAGTTATAATTTCCCATTTCCATGGGGAAGACCGCCAGTCTAGGTGGGGACTCCTTTGATTCCTGTTAGTTAACTGTCACCATGAAAGAATAGTTAAATATGATAGTTCCTCTGCGGGGTTCATCACCTTGTTGATGGTTTTACCTTGGCATATCATCACAAAATAGTGAACAAGCTAAAAAGGAGGAGACTATCTTAATCCCTCCTATCCGGATTCCAACCAAAGATACACGTTCTATGACCAGTTTAGGACTTCAATTTAGAGTGAAATAACTCGAGATAAAAATTTGCAACCCATGATCAGAGAAATTATTTTACTTTTACAAGGAAAAAGAAAATTACATTAAAGGGAACAACAAAGGAACTCAACATCTTGATCTTTTTTTTTTTAATTTTTTTATTTTTTTTAATCCTCAAATTCAATCAGTTTGCTTCTGTTTTTACTAGCCCTTTTAAGGAACTTATTATTACTGATGATTTTTTTAAAGATTATAATTTAACTCTGATGAGGGAAAGACAGGGAGTCTGCAGTTAATCTTAAGTTATGTGTTTCGATTATCTCTAGAATTATCGGCAGTTTCTTTGAATTCACCAGACCTGTTGGAGCCAAATTTAACTTATCCATTTCTATCCTGATAGATTGTTTTCAAGTTTCACATTTTTATTCAAATATAGGCGTATTTTTCTAACCTAATTCCTTGTTTACATGAATATCCTATGAGAAAGAAGCGCTAAATCAAAACCTCCGTTGGCATTTCTGCTCCTAAAATTTTCTGTTGTGACATCATATCATGTGGCTCACCAGAAATAACAGTTATTTCTCAATGAATCAAAATTTGCAATTACCTATCAACCGAAAAAAGAAAAAGAATAGAATTGGCTCCCAAGATAAAGTTGTACATGTGTATTGGATCAACAAAATTATCGTATTATTTTGGACACTGCTCTTAATTTTGGCAACATTTTTTTCACACATAATGTTGATGTACTTTTGTATTTTGTAGCATAAACACAGTATATTATATGGCGCCTTTTGCCACAATGATCTTGGCATTACCAGCCTTACTACTGGAAGGCCCTGGAGTAGTGGCATGGTTGCAGACGGATCCCCCACTTCTTTCATCCTTCTTTATTATTTTTGGCTCTGGTGTGCTGGCCTTTTGCCTCAACTTCTCTATCTTCTATGTCATTCACTCTACCACAGCAGTCACCTTTAACGTTGCTGGAAACCTTAAGGTACGAGTTATGCTCTTAGTTTGTTTGTTAATGCTTATGGTTAGTTTTTTCTATGAAAATAATTGTTGTATATATTTTCTGGTATCATGCATAACCAGAGCCAACCGTGAATTCACACTTCTCATAATTCTTTATTTGTTAGCTCATCTAATTTGGCATGTTCAATTGCATTTTGGTGGTTTGGTCCCTTGACATTGTTAAGCTAGATATCATCGTGACACATATGCATTGTACGCATGTGCCAAAATTATCTCAGCGACCAGTTTGAGCATATCTGGTAGGATTTTGCTTTTAACTGATCTCAACGCTTAATCAGATGTTGACAAACTAAAAAATTGATTCATTACTTCAACCTATGAAAGTTGAAATTGCGGATTGATGTTCTCAAATCCAGCTAATGTTGGGATAGCCTTGGTTGCATGTGAAATAAGCCAATACAAACAAATCCTCTTGTGAGCGCACTGCTAAATTGAACCATTTCAAACGCTATCAGCTTCTGTTTTTGATGTCATCGCATTCCTTATTAAAGTCTCAACATCTAAATGTGGTATTTTCCTGTTTATAAAGTTCTGCAATTGATAGGTAGACTTTTTAGTCAATATTATTGATGTTCACTTAAAATTTCTTTTGTATTTCTTACCTTTGCAGGTTGCAGTTGCTGTAACATGTTCATGGCTTATCTTTCGAAACCCAATCTCAATGATGAATGCCGTTGGATGTCTAATTACACTTGTCGGATGTACATTCTATGGGTACGTGAGGCACATGCTCTCACAACAAAAACAAACACCAGGCACTCCCCGTACACCTCGAACCCCAAGAAAAAGTATGGAGTTTGCCCCTCTAGTAAATGACAAGTTAGAGGATAAAGTTTAATGCCAGGTGTACTTGAATCCTGAACTGGCTAAAAGTTTGGTATAGAAGAGAAGTATAAAGAAGAAACGAATCGTTCATTGTTGTCTAATTTACTCTTTAGGTAAATCAAATGCTGAATCTCTTATTTAACTTATTTATTTACCTTCATCCCCTGCTCCAAATTGGCTAGATTTGGTTTTTATTTTGCCTATACAAGAGAATTACACAGAACTGATTCATTCACTTTTGTCTAATGTACCATTTAGGTAATTCCGATACCAAATCTTTTATTTACCCCATTTCGTTCCCACTCCAAGTTGGCTAGTATTCAGGTTCTTATTTTTCCAACAGTTTTTTACTGTATTCATTTTTGTAAACCTAGTTTATCTGTTCGAGATATGCCATGAAAATTAGTGAAGATTTGGCTATGCAACCATTTTTTCTTCTCCTCCTTGTTGCTTCTTGTTCCTATTGTACACCAGGAGTGTCTCCCAACAAATATTGAAACCCAACTATTAAATGATTTCATACTTATGCTGTACCCTGGTTTGCTTTGGAATTAAGGGAAGCTATATTACAAAAAAAAAAAAAAAAAAAAAAAAGAGAAGGAATTTTTGTTTTTCAAGGCACAGGGGGTGTTCAATCTTATAGTTGCATAGATATAATGCCTTTTCACAAGTCTAATAGACACTGCTGCTATCTTTTCCCTCTTGATCAAGGATTATCATAAAAGAAAGCAAAATTTGCAAAATAGTTTAAGAAAATAGTCTACTTGCTACTTTAAGTTTGTTGAGCATTATTTTATTGTACTGTAACATTGGATTGCTGAAGTAACTTCTCCAAGATGGTTAATTTGGTTTGTCTTTTATAACCACATAATTTGGCTATAGCCCTTCTCTATAAGTAACAGTTTGAGCATGTACATCACTTGTGGACTTGTGGTGATGCACTGCAAATTAACGTTGATGGGAACCGTGCATAAGAGTCAACTTCTGGTGTCTATCAATGTCCCTCGACATGTTATGTCCTGGGCCATCTGCTTCTTGGGCTACTATCTTGATTTGGGTCTTAAGACTTTGACTTGAAATTGGACTTACCTAAGCCCGTATACCAAAACGAGCAATATGTCCACGTTTTGTCACGGATAAATCATGTCCTTGAAGGTGTTTTAAACTTCAGCACCACTCTCTACATTCACCGCTACAAGAAGAATGATGCTTATATGTGTGACGATCTTTCACAAAATAGATAAGAATTAGGTGGTTTCTGAGAAAAATACGATCATGGGGTAGTGACTAATTAGTACAGTATAAGTGAGTAGCTAGTACTCCTAGTAGGTATGTAATAGGATAACTAAACAAGTAGTAAAGTATAAGATATAAAAAAAAGGTTATGATCGTTTTTTATGCAAGTAATCTTGTTTTCTGAAGCACGGCTCTTCGAATTTATAGCAACCTCAAAACTCAACTTTATACTTAAATGCAATTTCTACAAGAAATCAGCAGACTAGCTTTTTACTCTGAATTTTGATCGTTAGATGGTCTTTTCCCTTCACCCAAGAAAATCATTTTAACCGTCTCTATGTTTTGCCTCGAGTAATGCCGTTACTAGTTCCAGCACTGGCTTCAACCACAACAATGGGTTAATTAGCTGGTAGAAAGGGAGAAGATAACACAATATTGTATTTCACACAAATAACAAGTTTTCAGTTAGCATTTAGATATATATATAAAAATTACAGACCAGAAGAGTCTTTTTTCAGGGAATGCTACGTGGGAAATAGTACTGAAAGCTCTCTACACAAATTATTATCCAAATTATAGTGAGTGATATTAACTCCTAAACTAAACAACTCAATTAAGACTTAGGCCAAGAGCCAGAAATTCTTTTGCCATCTAGTGCTGATAAGGTATCCTCCCATGCCTTTGCTTTGCTTCCTTACTCCTATTGTCAAGCAATCCAATGTGTTGATGCATTGTTCCACAAATTCCTCTTCACTGCTCTTCCCACACAGACTGTAGTAGTAGAGTTGCAAAAATAAAGGAAAATATTATGTAAACAATGAAATTTGGAATAGTAAGTACCCTTTGGACTTGTTTTTTTCTTCAAGAATTTGAAGAATGGAGTTTTACATAAAAAATCAAAAAAACAATTCAAATAAAAGTGTTGTTTATAAAAAATGGTACATTATTTCAACCGAAAACTTGAAATATGGAATCTCAAGTTTTCATTCACAGAAATTCAAATGTGTTTTCATGTCCAAACAAAATTTCGACTTCCAAGGTACCCTTTTTTCAACTGAACTTAAAATACTTTTTTTTCCCGAATATCAACCAATTCGTATCCAAATGCCTTACTTAAAAAAAATTCATAGACTATCCAAAGAGTTAACTAAACTGAAAAATAGCAGAACTGGGAAAATAAATAAAATGAAAAAAGTGAAGAGGAAATGATATAATTACCAGCTAAGCAGAGAAGAGGGCTTTTTCTGACCCAAGACTAAAACGGACACCTCCAGCTTCTTCACTTGACTCATTACTGTTGCCATTTTTGGTCCTTGTATGACTAGTGCTTCCACTTCAACCTTAAAAAAAAATAAAGACAAAAGGTCATAATGCTAAAAAATGAATTATTTCAAGCTTGTTTGGTAACTAGGGAAAGAAAAAGAAAAAAGAAGGCATAATAGAAGTGGGGAAAATGCAAAAGCCAGTGCACGAAATCATTAGTACTGTTCCTTGTTTGGTTAAGAGAAAGAAATAAAAGATCTGAAAACACTCTGAAAAGGAAAAGAAAGAAACTGTCACCAGTAATGATTTCCCCTTTTTATTATTTCGTGCATTTGAAAGGAAAAGCAATAACAGAAAATACATTGAACAGTGAGCACAAGACAGAGAGATGCTTCAGCGTGCACATGAAAATAAATGCAAGAAAAAAAAAACCACCACCACAATATTCATGCCAAGAACAGATGCATTTTAAGGAGTTTATTAGTACCAAGAATCTTTGGGTTTTAGCCTAATATTAAATCTAAACTCACCCAAACAAAAAAAAAACAATACGTTACTAGCTACTAACAATCTGAGATACATTACAACCAATCTCAGAACTATTGTTTATAAAAAAGTTTAGCACTTGAACATTCTTTTAAAGAAAACATGCAGAAACACAAATGCAACCAAACAAAGGGACTTACTTCAGGTTTGCAAGCCTTACAGAGAGATCCAAGAGAACTAGCTAGATGAGCAGCAGATGATGAATCACAGGATCCCTTATTACTATTATTATTATGACAAGTAGTAGAAGAAGAAGAATGAGGAACAATATGAAGAAGAGTGAGTATATCTCCTTTATTAGTAACATGTGTTAAAGCCCACATCATAGCATGCTTACTATGTGAACTTTGATCCACTACCACCATTACTCTTTTCCTCATAACTAACCCTCCATTCCCATTATAACCATTTGTTAATCCCTCCATTTGCTTCCAATTTGAACCATGAAATCCACCATTGTTTCCACCACCACCCCATCTCCTTGAAGTTGATTTCCACCCTTCTTTCCCACTCAGTTGCCTCAAAAATGAACTCGAACTCATTGGCATTTTCTTGATTTCTTTCTGAAAATTTTTCACTCTACAAGTTGCGCTCAACACATGTACTATATTTTGTTTTTCATTCAGCACAAGATAGTGCTGCAGAGTAGAATAATGGAAGGGTTTTTTTTGGTGGTGAAAAGCTATGTATGGTTTTAATGTTAATTTATTGTATCTCTACTAAGGGGAAAAATGGGGTGGGTCACGGGTATCACTGAGCTAGTTATGGCTGTACTCTCTGGAGATATATTATTATATTGAATATGGTGACAGTTTTGATGATGAAATGGATTCTTTTTTCTTTTTTTATTCCGTACTCTTTTGCTTTTAAGGACCTGAACACGAATCTTTTGTACAAAATTTCCTTGGTCCAATTAGTACTACCACTCTCTCGGCCGTTTCATTTTAGATCTTTGAAAAAAATATATTTTTGGTATATATTATATATCAAAAATAGTTTAGGAAGTTTCTGGTTATTGTACAACTAGAAGAACATGTTACAATTACTGAATTAAATGCCTTGGAATGAAAGAGATTTTTTAATCCACTTTATTTACGAACAGGAAAGCTACTATAAATAATGTAATTATGAATTTGAAGAGTTTGATCTTGGCTCAGGATGAAAATTGGTGGCATGCTTAACACATACAAGTCGAACGGGAAGTGATTTTTCTAATAGTGGATCAGAGTAATGCGTGAGAAGCTGCCCTTTGGAAGAAAATAACATTGGAAAATGATTGTTAATATCCGATAGGTTAAGAAACAAAAGGAAAAATTCGCCCGAGGATTTGCTCGAGTCTCATTAGCTAGTTAGTGAGGCGATAATTTACCAAGACGACGGTTAATTGCTTATCCAAGGAATAATCAGCCATACTAAGATTGAAACACGCCCCAAACTCTTGTAGTTGTAGTAAAAAAAGATTTTTTTTTTGAAATTTATACAATTAAGGCAAGAATAATTTTGGGGAAATTTTAGAAATTGTGAGTTAGTGACACTACTCGGTCTAATTAAGGTTGTTGAAGCCAGATCTATAATTTATAGGGATCATGATCCGATCTGATGTAGTTGGATTATTACCTTCGTGGAGATTGTTGAGGAACCAGACTAATATTATTTGAAGATTGTTAATTAATGAATTAAATGCTAGTATAATACAATTAACATTAGGTACTATTTTTTAGTTGCAACTAGGTAATAACTTTATCATTTAAGTTTAAATTAATATTTTTACATTACAGGCAATTCAATCAAATTTACCAATTTATTTACATCATTTTTCATGTTACCAAATCTTGCCTACTGTACTCATTTAGGTGTAAGTGAGTATCTCTGGAGATCATCCATCTTTGAAGAGGCTGTTTCTCTTCCTTATAAGGTCAGAGCCTCAATGAAGTTGGAAGCAGATGAAATTTCAAACTTCAGATTTAGACAGAAGAAGAACAAATGTGTTATCAATATGACTAGATAATTACTTTTGGGTTGGGATGACAAATATGTACATTGCATATTCTCTAATTATGCTTCAAAACAATATAACAATTACTCTAACAGCATTGTGTAGGCTGGATATTTTTGTAGTCATATGTATTTAATGTTGGTTATAACCAATTTTCACAGTGTCTTGGACGCTAAAGTCTACGTCCTCTTCCGTGTAATTATAAGTTTTGATAAATATATAGGTTGTCGTCATGTCTAACTCCTCAATCATATGGATGAACCTTTTAAAAAAAGTGAGTAGAGTATCTTGATCATGTCCCTCTTGCTTCCGTATCCAAAAACAAAATTAAATATGTAAATTTTTTAAAAAAATTATGACAAATTCTAATTCCTATATCGATCGGACACGAGATCATAATCCCTATTTTAAATCAAACACGAGATCATAATCCTTACTATCAAATCCTACGAGATCATAATCCTTACTATCAAATCCTTTCTTTCCCAAATAGTTAATCAAAATTAAATGCTTCCAATTCATTTTTATGCTATTTCCAATCTTGAAAATAATGACACATTTTACTTCTTAAAAATATCTTTATGTATCAAAAGTTTTCTCAATAAAATAAGAACGAAAACAATAGGAAGTACGGTCTTATTCTTTTTCTTATTTAGGAATCGAAAAGCTTTTTCCTTTTTCTCTTTTTTTTTTTTTTTTTTTTTTGCTGATTCCATTTTTCTTGTTGTGATGATGATTATCTTGACTATATTCTGATCCGACTTGTCTAAAATCTTTTTCCATGTTCTCGATTCTGAACAATATAATTGTCGTTTGCAGCCTTTGCTATTTGCTAACTGAGCAAGTAGCTTAAAATAGTTAAGCAAATAGTGTAAGTATTTTTAACTTTTTATCAAGTCTCAAGATGTAATCATTTCAACAATTGGTAAAGATGACAATCATACTGCAGTTCATTACCATCTAGTTTAACTTTAAAATGTGTTAAATTTGATTCTCGATAAGAAAAAGAAGAAGTGTTTTTACAAAGAAACCAACATAAATTAAGGCCAGGGGCGGATCTAATTTAAAACTTATGAGCTCGGATGATTCTGTGCTAAAAAATTATTAAATAAATATAAATAATAGATTCTATACTTAGTAAATTAAATAACTTGTAGTAACACATTTTCAAATTAGAACTCATACTAGCAAACAATTTTGAATCCGACTTTAATTGAGGTGTTATGAACTAGATGAATGGTAGCCCATCTTCTCCTTTCCTTTCATCCCTCACCAATTAAAAAAAGAAAAAAAAAGTGAATTAAATTAATTATCTAAAAGATGACAAGAGTATGATAGGGAGAGTTACATGAGAAAAGGTTCTCCAAATCTTTTGGCGTTTTGTGTCTAGAAAATGCCAGCACAATATTTCATTATGATAGTATGGTACCTAGACACTCTGGAGTTCATATTTATAACATTAGGCTTTAATGATCCAATTGCAAATCAAACAATCTCAACAAATGTAATTAAATTCTAATTGCATTTTATTAATACCTATTATACTATAGGTACCTCATATATGCATACATGATATGCGTAAGTCCTGTTTTGCTGCTTCATTTTTGTCTTTGCCTAGATAATTGTCATTATTAACATTAGTATTACCACATCCAAAGTTTCAACAACACCCATGAGAATATGTTATATGTAATATTTTGTATAATATGTTCAAATTTTTGTAACTTAAAGTAAAATAGAACTTAGAAGAATATTTCATAAAATGTAATTTATCAAAATAGGCTTTCTTATTTATAATTTAGTTGTTGTTTAGTCGTAGAAATAATACTTCATCAAATTCATATTATCTGTTTTTAATTTCTTTTGGCAATTCAGCTAAGTAATAGAGGACTTGAATCAGTCTAATAGAGCGGATGGGGAATTTTAGGAGACAAAATAGATTTATCACCAACCTATTAGCTCATAATAAATTAGAAGATATTAATAGGCAATTTATCTTAGCAAAGAAATTTATGCATAAGCAGTTTGTATAAAACACAGAAGCATTTGTCAATTTGGGTAAGATATACAAAAATAGTTTTGTCATTTTGCCATTTTCATTTTTTACCGGGCTTCTCCAATAACAAAAGAATTAAAAAAAAAAAACGATAATGCAAATAGAAGAAATGATAAAGGGCAATGCTGTAAATTAACAAACAGCAAGTTGCAGGCTCTGATGTGTCATTGATGATTTTGGTTTTTAACTTGTTCATTCATTGAGTCAGGCATTTGAGTGTGGAAGCTGCCATGGCAGCCTTTACAAAATACAGAGTAAAATAAATAACCCAAAATAAATTACTCCGGGAATTTACCTTTTTTACTTGAAAATTACTAGTAAAATGCAACTATTCCCTCGGGTAAATATAGTTTGGGAGTTTGACACACCTCATTAAAATTATTTAATAAAAAAATTATAAATAATACTATATGTTGATTAAATTATTCTTTATCTCTCCTCAAAATAACTTAAAAAGCATATGAGGGTGTAATTAATCAATTAACCTAAAATAGTCAGAAGTGGGACCTTGGGAATTTGGCTTCAATATATAACCGAGAAATGAATGGATAACATTATGAATATTTATGCTCCTATTTTGTGTTGGTCCTTTAATTTTAACCCCGTAACAAACAATTTTTTTTAAGGCATAAATTTATATTTTCGTATCATCATATTCCCCAAGTTATGCATGACATAACTTTTGCCCTTAAGGAACTTATGTATCACTAAGCAGAGGCGGATTCAGAATTTAAACTCTATAGGTTCAACCTTAAGATTCTTAGCGTAAACCCGTCGTATTTTAAAAGTTATGGGTTCATGTTTACTATTTATTACAGTTTTAATAAATTTTTACACATAAATTTATGCTTCGCGTAGAAAGTTGGGGGGTTCCATTGAACCCCCACCTAACATGCTAGATCCGCCACTGTCACTAGTCATAAGTACAATTGCTAAAGAATAAAAATTAAAGACCAGCTCATTTGAAGGGCATACCGTGTAATCTCTTCAAAAATTCACCAACCTAATGTAATTGTTTGTAGTCCGTCGTCGGTGTATGTTCCGCATACAACAAGTAGTACTATATAATAAAATCTAGTAGTTAGTTATCTAGAACAAAATCTATTTAAAAGATTTAGATTACTTTTTGTTGTTAAAATTTAATGGGGAAATTACTTTTAATTATATAACTTTCAAATTAGTAGTACTAGTAAATGCAACTAATTAATCAACAACTCTAGTAATCTAGTTGAGTAATATTTGGAAAAGTAGTCCCTCGTAAATTGGGATTATATTGGAGCATAGTGGTCAAAACAAGGGGAAGCTGTTCCAAATAATTGCTCCCGCTGAAGTCGCTGGGCTCTACTCTTTTTGGTCCTTTCTCCTACTACTGATGTATTACGTACATTGGAAAAATTACCATTTTTGTCCTTTTCTCTAATTTCCTTTTTCCTTTTTGATCTTTTTCTCTAATTTCATCTGTCTTGTTCCAATCCAACTAGCTTCCAATTTTCGTTTTCCTTTCTTTCCAACAGACATCATTTATTTTTTACTGACGTGAAAATTCCGAATTTATACATCGTAAAAAAAAAATTACCCTATGATAAAAGTTAAATTTTTTGATTATTAAATATCAACTTAATTTAGTTTATAAGATACAAAAATTATCCTATTATCTCATAAAAAATGAAGAAGTTTTGAGTACCAAAGTCTAGGATCTCGTTTCATTCGAATTTGAGAATTCATTTTAACTTTTATCAAATAAAATTCACATATTTAAAAGTTATATAAGAAATTTATGAATTAAAATTATTTATTGTAAAAAATACTTAAGAAGTTGAACTTTTGTTGTTGAAGAAAAAAATATTTGACTAAGAAATTACTCCATAGTCACTCTTTGGTTATGGAAAAAAGTCAATTTATGTGACACTCTTTCTCTTTTAATCACTATAAAATATTTTTCTATATTTCGTACTCCCTTTGCCTCAAATTGTCGTGATTTTCTTTTACACGCCTCTTAAGAGACATTCGTTAGGAGATTATTTTAATTATTATGTCTTGAGATAATTTTTATTCATTAAATATTTACTCTATTTGTGCGACATTTCCTAATGGAAAAAAAAAATATGTGTCACCTCCCATAATTGAGGTGTTTATAGTCTTCAATAACAATTACAACTAAGGTTAAAATAGAATAAAGGTAATTAATGTACTCTTGAGCTTCTAAAATGACAACTAATTGAGATAACAATATTTAGAAATCATGACAGATAATTTGAGATGGATGGAGTAACAATTTAACTCGAAACTTCATATTTTACTCTTATTGAGGTGATTTACATTCACACAAATATCTATGATTTGTTTTAGACCATAAGTTTCAAAAGTTTTTTCTTTCATTATTAAACTTTGTACATAGTCAAACACCTTCATATAAATTGAGATAGAAGAAGTATTATATAGGGGAATTTTCATACAGATCAATATTAATGATATTCATTGCTAATTATAGTGATATTGTTAACTTTACAAAACGTAGCAATATTAATTTTGCAAAACGTATAAAATTCAACCCCCTTGCTAATTTATCTGCTTATACATTTAAAATAGGCCTCACATCATTGATTTGCACAAGTCATACATGACACACACCACACACAAGCATACAGTGATACACACAATTCAATGTCATTGTATGTACATGTATATCACTACGGAATTGTGTGTACAATGATACATAAGACATACAATAAACGTACACCAAATATACATATTATGTATGCAGTTGTTTGTCATATGTATGTTATGTGTATGCGGTATGTCGTTGTATGTATAATAATACACGTGATATTAAATGACTTCTACACAAGATACAAGATATATAAACACATCATATATGGATATTATGTATGTTTTGACCATTTTACCCCTGCCGGTTCAATTCCGAGAATAGAAGCCAGTCTAGTGAAAATTTAAAGATTTAGAGTTCTAAAACGAAGGCATTTGATTGTATTTTGTGCACTTGTTTTATTTCGTCGGGGGGGGGGGGGTGACTTAGTAAATTGGACCTCCGTTGGGAATTTCGAGGCCACGGGTGAGTTCGTAGCGTGATTTTACATATTTGTGCATAGCTGGTTTGTGTATGTGGGGCCTCAGATCGATGTCAAGATTTTGGTACAAACTTGGTGAAAAACCAGAGGATCTGGTTTTGGTGCAAGCCACAGCGGGGCGCTGGCCGCCATCGCGAAAATTGGGATTTTGGGGGGAGCCCTCCATAGCGAGTGGTGGACCGCCATAGCGGGACCGCGACGGTGCGGTCTTGACCACTATGGCGAGTAGTAGCAATTAATGAATTCTGTCATAGTAGAGGTTCTGGCCGCTCTAGCAGGACCCCGCTAACAAGCACCCAGCCGACCGCCGGCGATCATCGATGTTTAAACCCACTTTTATATTGCTAAGTAAGAGTCAATAGTCATACAACTCCCAAAATAGTTTCCAAGAGAGAAAAGGGTGATTATTCTAAAGCTTTGGTGGATTCTTCTTTAAGGTTAAGTTCTAACTATTATCTTGTTCACTTCCGTTCCTCCTTTAAGCTCATGAATAGTTTAAGGTTCTTTAATGGTGGATGAAAGTCCTAGAACCCTTGAATCAGTAAACCCTTTAATAAATTGTAAATTGTTGATTTTATTACTGCTCTATTATCTAGAAGTGTAGGTTACCACTTTCTAGGATGGAAATTGCTTAATTATTGTGAGAGTTATATATCGAGACTTAGGGTTCCACCTAAAATGGAGAATTTTGCCTAAAATCTGATTTGAAAGGGTTAAATTGATTAGGAACCTATAAATTGGAGGATTATGATTGTTGGGACTAAGGGTAGTATAGATTCACCCTTAAATGTCGGTTTCGCCCATTCGAATGGTTATGGGTGGTTTGGGGTATTCGTTTCCAATGTTGATTAGATGGTCTATTGCTTTAGTAGCGTTAAATTGCTAGACTTTGAGCGTTACGAAAGGAGAAAGCTCTAGCGAAGTAGCTTGCATTGTTCTAGTTCTGGATATGAGTGTCACAACCCAATCCTGATAGGGCATGACGGGCACCCGACTCTCATCAGAGTCGAGCGAACCCTCAGACATTCGCTCTATCAAAACCTGTCATTTCAAAAACTTTTAAGAACATAAAATTTTTCCAAATAGAAATCATCTAAAATACATACTCTTTTAAAGTCCACAAATGACTCAACTGACATGACTTTGTCGACATCTCGACAAACATACCACGGAGACACTTTGTCTGCACGTGTCTCTAAGAAGTAAAGCCGAACATTATGAGTCGGGATAGGGCCACGACATACCTATAATCATACATATCTATACATGACTCGACACGGCTCCGAATGAGGTGGAACTTGCCAATCCCGAGGGACGTCCAAGCATCCTAGCTATACGCTTAACCTCAAACAATGCGGGGCGAGCATGAACGCATCCCCGTAAAAAGGACGTTAGTACGGACAATGTCGAGTATGTAAGGTGGTAACAAGTCATAATCATAACTTGACTTAGGAGAGAAGAAATCACAATCTAACTCAACACTGTACCTTGACGGAAGAAACATAAATGTGCACACGAAGTTTCAACACAATCTTTAAGTAAATAATGCAATCTAACACACGTACCGCTTCCGATATGTTAACGTAATGGTCCCTTCGGATAGCGACTTCCGGCTAGTATCACAATAGTCCCCGGATGGCCGCTTCGGCATAATAATGATAGCCCTTCGGCCCGACCGTTTCCGGCTTAATATCACAATCATGTCCACACAAACTCAATCCATAAGTATCAATTTCAATCATATCATAAGTCACTGATCCATTCACCACAATCCAGTTATTAGCCTTAGTCTTTCATAAAAGTTATCAAATTTGTATCTTACTAGACTCAGGAGGACATACTTCCAGGTTTGAGGGTAGAATTTTTATGAAATTCTTACTACCTATATTCTACTCAATTCATCTTATTGCCTTACCCAAAGAATAAATGATCATATCAATACAAAGGGATGATACTATGGAATGTAAACATCAATCGTAAATGAAATGAAGTAGTAAAATCTCGCACCCCCTTCGGAGTGGTTTTGAAAATCAAACTTTATGTTTTCTTTAGTATAAAACTCATTTCCTCGAAATCGTTAGTAGAACCATATACACAACTCAACTTGACACCTTATGGGTGCTCCCTTCGGAAAAGAATAGGAGTACAATATCAATAAGCCATCACAAGAAGCATTTAGACCTTATTTGTCTAAGAATGGAATCATATGGGGTACATATAGAATGAATAACAAAAGGATGATGCCAAAGGAAGAAAGGTTTGCCTTACATACCTGGAAGCTTACATTTCACCTTCCAACTTACTTCTTGTCTTGCAATCTACGTAAGATCATTCATAGTCTCGTAATCTACATATAAAACTATTCATACTATTGTTAGGCCCGTTGTTGTATACTCATCCTAAGCCTCCAAATAAATCTTTCTAGAATCTCTGCGAAATTTCGAAGATCTCCCTCTCGTTTATATGCCTAGCCCAAAATCTCAATTCAGCAACCAACAACAACAACAACAATACCAACATCAACAACAATATTATCAACACCAAAATATTCCATAAATATCCCACACGATGTTTTATCCAATTTCTCGACTCATAAATTCCTTATACGCTCATTTAGTAACTTTTCCTCCATAGATAAGCTTAAATCAATACTAATAAGGAAAGATCCATACCTTTCACCCACTAGAATTGCAATATCTTTGATTATCACCTTGAATCCAAGCCAAGTTTCACCGGAATTCGATATTATAATCGCAGCCATGTGTTGTCCAAACTTAAATTAGGGAATTTCACTTAATTTGCGCTAAAATTCTAGTGGACGGAAGTTGGGAGAGTTTTCTAGAGAATTTGGGAAATATTTGGAATGTTCTTGGCTAAAAAATGAGGTTTAGGATCAGATTTGATCCTTAAATAGTGGGTCAAATTCGGGGGTCACCGTAGCAAGATCGTAGCAAGTCGGGGTGCCGTAGCGGCGTTTCGCTTTAATCGACCTAACTTGTAATGTCCATAATTTTTCACTTCGATGCCGTATCGACGAGCGGTTTGTTGTGCTGGAAACTAGACACGGCGAACTTTATTTTAGGCTTTTACTTTGCTTCAAAACACCTCATCTACTAAAAGATATTCTTTCTCTAAGTTGGGCTAAATTACCCCTCATATTCTCTTCCAAGTTCCAACAAATTTAATTTCCTTAATCCACTTGCCCTTCAATCCTTCCATAGCTCACTATATGTACTTAAACCCTTATAACCATAAGTTAAACACATATAAGCTCACATACCTCCTGAACGGTAACTCGAATCTCAACATATGAAACTACGGGGTGTAACAATGAGGTAGGTTATGGTTTACTTGAGTTAGACTTTGACTAGTTGATTATATATGTAGTAGAATTGACGGGAGAAAGCATGATTAGGTCTTCGGACATGACGTCTGGTTGGATATTACTTAGGTTGGCATGATTTCTGATTATATGGGCTTGTCGCCATTACTTTATGTACTGAAACCTGAGGTGTATTTGTTGTGATATAGGAAGGAAGGAGTTGACATATATACTGTTCTTGTTGATTGAGATGACTTATGCATTTATGCTGTTGTTAAGTTGATTTACCTGAGTCTTGTTGTGATTTGTGGCATGGTGTCCTGTATTCTTTGACATTGATATTATTGACTGATCATGTTTCATACTGAGTGTTTAACTGGAAGTACGTTAAGATTCATCTTGTGATCATATACAGAAATATTTATATAAGGCATATTTGACAGGGGGTGAGGATGTGGCCTAGTTTAAGGCACATTTGACACAGGGTGATGATGTGGCCTAGTTATGAGCTCGTGATCCGAGATCAGCTCCAAAGTGAGTGGTACATGAACACTATGGGTCTCTTGCAGGTCATGACTATTGTGCGAAAAATGCCTTTAGCATGTGTGTATGGTTGACATATTATCGTTGGTCGCATTTCCTTGCATTGGGTCTTCCCTTATTTTTGTGATTGGTAGATGATTTGTTGTTGATACTATTTGATTGTTGTGTTGTTGTGTCTATCTGCCTATTCTGTTGATTTTATGAATGTATGCGTGATACTAATCTTAGTCGGCCTATGATATCTACAGGTACAGAGTGTTTGTACTGACACTATTTTGTTGCACCCATTTTTAGTGCAGATTGTGTGCCAGAGACTTTGTCCAGACCTCACCTTTAGCCTGAGACCATTTCCCGTTCAGATCAGAGGGTGAGCTCCTATCCATGTCATGTTACCAGAAGATCTTTCCTTATTGATGTCTATTTCATTTCTAGACTCTTATGCTATTTCAGACAGTTATTTATTCTTTAGACAACTTTATGGTTTAGAGTCCTTCTACGATGACTTTCGGGTCTTTGAGGTTGTAATATTTTAGAATTCCGCACTTTTATTTTATTATGGCATGACTAGATAGTTTTATGATTTTCTCTATTGTTATTGATTTATAATTGGTTAAATGAATGAGAATTTGGTTGAGGGGATGGTTTGCCACCAGGGGGGTTTAGTGTGGGTGCCATCACAATGGGTTGAGTCGTGACACTTGTATTTCGTGTATATGTTAATGTATGTACAGTGATACACGTAACATGCAAGAAGAAGAAGAAGAAGAAAAAAAGAAGAGTTTCGTGGGAAAAATCTGCCCAAGATATTGCCTGAGCAAGATCAACTCTCCATTGTCGATATTTGGGATCCAAAGAAGGTACGGTTGGAATTGCAGACGAAGGAAGTATCATAAAGCATCTCTAAGGACTCGAGAGACATGTTGGAACACTTTATACAGTGCATATAAGATTGCAAGTAAATCATTAAACAAAGGACATAAATCAAGAATAATAATAAGGGCACTTACCTTCATTCATTAAATCGATTGAATGAAGTCATGATCTTCCAAGTCTTGTTACTTTCTTTATAATACTTCTCTTAATGGGGCAGAGAGGAAAATAATCAGTAACAGACTTAGAGACCACAACCAATAAATAATAGTGAGACACCTCTTCAGAAATAACTTTTCCGAAGAGGCGCAACTCTTCAAAGGCAACCTTTCGTAAAGAGGCGTAACTCTTCAATTATAACTGAAAAGTTAATTAGGTTTCTACGCATATAAAATTCATACCTTATAATATAAGATTTATATATAGCCCATAGAAATAACACCTTATTAGATCAGAGAAATAGGCGTCTTTAATTGATAGCATATCTATGTATAATTATATTAAATTTGTGAGTCCACTATATAGAGATTTTCTAACAAGACATTTATTTTGTATATTGCTCTCTCCACTGTTTGAGATGAGCTGCGAGAGAACTTCTGATCTTTTGCATCGATGAATGTGGAAGAGGAAACAGGGGCGGAGCCAGTGTATTGGTTACGGGTTAGGTCGAACTCAATAACTTTGGTCCAAATCTGTATGGGCAATTTGCAGGATTGCCCTTCGCTGGGGGTAGTCTTTAATTTTTACCCCTCAAAATGGTGGTCTTTAAATTTTGCCCTTCAGACATAAATTTACATGGCACAGGCGGAATTTCGCTGGACAGATTTGCAAAATTCTGCCTGAGTAAGATTTTTTTTTTTTTTTGCAAAGTCTGCCTTGCGATTTTTTTTTTTTTTACTGAGCTGGGGTTCGAACCCACAACCTCAGGATGTTAGGCGAGCAGTAAAACTTAAAGACCATCAATTTGAAGGGTAAAAATTAAGGACCACCCCAAATGAAGGGCAATCCGCGCAAAAAAAAAAAAGAATCTGTATTTGTCATAAGAAAATTCTTTAAACAGGTGCTAATTATTAAGATAGAACCTAGTAATTTAAAAAAATTAGAATTCCGAACCCATAAATTTGAAATCTTCGCCTCTGAGAAATGACAAACAAGCACCATATCCGCAAGAGTAGGTTGTGCTTGAGAAAATGATCCATTCAATAAAGAAGCAAAACCAAATTTTAAAGAAAAAGCTCTTGAAGTGATATTAGTTTTCTTTAACAATTTTTTGATTATTACTGAAATTTAAATTCTGATCTCCGTTAATTTTCAATCGTTTCATTGATCATTAGACTACACCCCTGATGTTAAAATTTGGCTTCAGGACTTTTGACTCGGGAAAATTTGTACTTCATGCTCGAATGGAAGATGGATAATGAAATTACTCTTGATGAGAATACGCAGTTCACCTAATACTCCTGACCTGACCCTTGACCCATTTTCTCAAGATAAAAAAAAGATATTTTCTCTCTAACGTGGAGCCTAAAATAAGTTGTCAGTTGAACAAAATAAAAAATGGAACAGAATCTAAGATTAATAGAGTAAGTATTACTAGTTACTAGTAAAAAAGTGTGGTACCTGGGACTGATTAGGCAACTGTTTCTTCAAAATATTCCTTCTCTCTGTAACGCACTCACTTCACGTTATACAAAAATCTCACGGAACCCATTACTACTAGTACTATATTTAATGTGTTGCGTGTTTGAATCCATTTAATTGCAGATAAAGCTTGATATTTAGTGAAAGAGAGTAAAGAGGCCGACCAAACTGAGAGTCCGCAACTTAAATGACCCAAAAGTTTTACTGTAGGGACCAAAATACACAATAAAAAAAAAAGTCACCAAAGTAACGTTTGCACATTAAATTAGTGCTTAATAGGAGTTATATTTTTTATACAATTTTAAAGTTCTCAAATTCTCGTTTTTTTTTTATACTTTGATCAAAGATTAGTGATGTTTCAAAACTCCGAAATATCAATATTTTATATAGAACTTGATATTTTTTTTTGCAGATAATAATGTCTACTCATTACATCAAGTATACCTAAATGTTTGGATCGTCGTTTTAGGGGTTGTAAAGCGCCCCGAAGTAAGTTTTATTTGTTTGAATCTTGTTATCTAAAGATTTAAGTGTTTTATTTATTATTAGTTTAGGATGTCACGCGAGTTAGTTATAAACAATAACAAAGAGTAAAATAATATTTATCATTAAGAAATAGATACATAAAAGATACACTTAATTTAAACAATGCATCATGCACCCAAGTTATTTTCTCAATACTCCCACCAAGATTTGATCCCAGGTGGTTGACATAAAAAAGAAGCAAACCACAGAGCCAAGTTGGTGAAAGCTACAATGTCGACACTTTTTATTTTTTATAATATTCACTAATGCTATCTAACTTGTTTTCATTAGATTTTTACTAAAGATGAATAAAAATTGTGCAACAATTTGGGGCAAAATTCAAATTGAATGGGATAAAGGACGTTTTTCAAAAAACTGACCCGGCCAAACTGCCTGCGCGGCTAGATCTTGGAAAAATATGCAAAATCAAAAAAAAAATTGCGTAAATCAGACGTCCAAGCGAAACGTTATGACCGTTTAAAGTTTCACCAATTTACAACTACTTTTTCTTCCTATACTCATTATCTGATAATTTTTTTCTTATTTTTATAACTACTTAAGTCTACTGGATAAAAAATTTATAGGACTTGCATAATGCATTAATTTACTGCGTTATTCAAATAATTTTTTTTAATGACGTCATTAACGCAGTAAATTACTGCGCTATAAAATAAAACACTTAAACCTAAAGATAACAAGTTTCCAAACAAACAAAACTTAATTCGGGCACTTTACAACCCCTAAAACGACGATCCAAACGTTTACGTATACTTGATGTATTGAGCCTACATTATTCTCCGCAAAAAAAGATATTAAGTTCTATATAAAATATTGATATTTCGGAGTTTTGAAACATCACTCATCTTTGGTCAAAGTATGAAAAAAACGTGAATTTGAGAACTTTAAAATTATACCAAAAAAAAAAAATATAACCCCTATTGCACACTAATTTAGTGCGCAATAGGACTTAACTGTAAATTTGCAGTTTAGTCCTATTGCGCACTAATTTAGTGCGCAAAGGGTACTTTGGTTACTTTTTTTATTATTATTATTACGTTATTTTGGTACCCGAACCCACTTTTTGGGTCATTTAAGTTGCGGCAAACTGGAGTAGCTTTTGCATCAA
Organism: Lycium ferocissimum; assembly: GCF_029784015.1. Classification (NCBI taxonomy): domain Eukaryota; kingdom Viridiplantae; phylum Streptophyta; class Magnoliopsida; order Solanales; family Solanaceae; genus Lycium; species Lycium ferocissimum. Next base: position 24,318,902 of record NC_081345.1, on the reverse strand, counting down.
AATAGGAATAGCCATTATAAATTGTTAATATTTTCCCAAATTTTGAGTAATTTTGTATTGGCTTATGAAGCCCCTTAAATTTGTCTCTTTTTTTCATTTTGACATCTCAACTAAGTGTTGTCCCTATTGAACCCCTGAACTTGGCCTCAAGTGTGTCTGTCAAACACAATCCAACTTACATGATAACATATATGGTGAGTTTCATTTTCTTTAGCCTTGCGCGTGAATGTCAATCGCATCCTACGTGGAAAATTCAACCAATTAAAAAAACACACCCATTTTAATTATACACATCAGATAGGAAGAAGTGTGCTATTGTGTTATACAAGTGAAGAAGCACCACTTAAACCAATCAAATAACAAAACTGAAAAATAAGAAATCAAAACTGAAAATTGAAAACTGAAAAATAAGAAACCAAAACTGGAAAATAAGAAGCCAAAAATATTAAGCAACACCAGATCCTATTATGTTATTCCAGAATCTCAAAAAAGATTCAAAATCAATCTCAAAAGGTGTCTTCGAGCCTCGGTTGACCGAATGACTTGGTTCTTGAAAAAAGGTCGTTATACACATATTTTAATGATGTGTATAATTAAAATGCGTGGAGGGTTTTAATTGGTTGAATTTTTCACATAGGATGCAATTGACGATCACGCGCAAGGCTGAAGAAAATGAAACTCACCATATATATTATGTAAGTTGGATTGTGTTTAATTGACACATTTGAGGCCAAGTTCAGGGGTTTAATGGGAACAATACTTAGTTGAGGTGCTAAAATGAAAAAAAGGGACAAATTTAGGACGCTGCAAATGCATTAAGCCTTTTGTATTTATCATTCTTATATGTGATTATTCAATCATAATTTATACATTAGACCTGAAAATTCTCTGCAATAGATAATTATATCCTCATCTTTTGACAAAAATGAAATACTAATGACAAGATGAGAAGGACGAATTCATAGAGTCCGAAGCCTAAAGGGTATAAAAATACACGGTATAAACCAAAAGGGGTAAGCCAAAAATATATATACCAAAAGGGGTATAACGTGGACTGATCCACGTTATACCCCAACTTTTTTTTTCTTTGTCAGATGATGAACCAAACGAAAAATAAAATAAAAATTTGTATAACGTGGACTGATCCACGTTATACAAAATTATTTGTATAACGTGGATCAGTCCACGTTATACCTTTCATTAATTTTTTCCCCCGACGTTTTACAAATAGTTTGTAAGACGTTGCCTCTATTTAAATCATATTCGGCTGTGTTTTTAATAAAAAAAATTTATTGAATTTTTTAATTTTTAAAGCATATAGTTAATTTTAGTGAACAACTCAAATAAATATTTTAACACATGCAATAATTAAATATGTGTTATATATGCGAATGTAAATAAAAAATAAAATATAAGTTAAATAAACGTCACACATTAACTAAGTAATAAATGTTAAATTACATGATAACTATTAAACGGCACAAGACATGTTATATATTCTTGGAAGATTACATAAGGAAACAACAATCGTGCAAGTTAAGAAAAAACATAAAAACCAACAAGCACCAACAACTACTGATTTCTCGGGGGCAGCGATTCTTGTTATGACCTGTTTGCTTGCACGTACTACACTTTCTAGCCATGCGAGCAGAGCTATATCCATTTCATTCCTCCTTCTAGTTGTAGTCCGCGTTCAAAGTTCGCTCGACCCGTTGTTTGCAATTAAACCGAAGGGAGAAGGTGGCCAATATGCCTCATCACCCAACGGTGAAAATTTTCACCGTACGTTTACTTGTAAAACCCGCAATCGTAGTACTTGCTAACATAGTCCTTTGGTTGAATTCCGCGGATATCACAAAATTTAATTGCATGTGAACATGGCATATGGTAGTTTCTCCACTTCCCACACGAACACTTTTTCCTTCGCAGAGACTTTATGGATATTTCCGCCCTTACCTTCGTGTGCAAATGTCGAATCTCAAAGACCCCTTCATTGCATTGTATTGCTGCATGTCAGTATGCTTTGGGGACCTCTCCCAGTATTCATCAAACTTCTTTTCAACAACGCGCGGCCAAAACTTTTTATCCGCAATCAACAAATCAGCAAGGATGCTTCTCTCAACAAACCGATCAACAAGATTTTTAAACGTATAACGGACCATGGTAGTAACGGGCAATCCACGAGCTTTCTTCAATAAACCGTTGTAAGACTCGGAGACATTCGTTGTCATAGCCCCCCACCTATGACCGTTTGTCACGACCCAACCCCATAGGCCATGACTAGTGCCCGAGCTGGACACTCGTATACGTACCTGTTAGATATAGTCAACCCGAAACTAAACACAATATGGAAGCTTGCAAAGACAAGACGTTATCTCAGAACGTCACATATACATATCAAGGTAACTTGTCTCCTGAGGAGTCACAACAAATCAAAAGATAACATAATACACAAGCCGACAAGGCTGCCACAACGTACGGGAACATCCCAAATATATACGCAAGCCGACAAGGCTGCCACTACATACAACATCCCAAAATATATATGCAAGCCGACAAGGCTGCCACTACGTACGGGAACATCCCAAAATAAGTCATATTCACAGCTGAACAACATCTATATACAACCCACACATATGTCTACTAGGACTCTAAGAGTATCGATAGTGAAATATGACAAGGGACGGCCCCGCCGTACCCCTCGGATAAACATATATATACATCAAAAGATCTATACCAAGTCTAGGCTCCGGAACAATGGAGCACTCCAAGACAAATTGTTAGTAGAAGTCCTAATTTGGAGGATCACCAAATCGAGTATCCGTACCGCGGCATGAAACGCAGCCCGAAGAAAGGGGTCGGTACGGGATACGTACCGAGTATATAAAAAAATATGAAATACAATAAGAAAGACCATAACTCCAAATAGAGATTCCGCAGACAAGTATGATAATCAAGAAATCAACCGTATGCACAATGCCTTATGAAATAAAATCATGCATAGCTATATCATATACCATATCCGGCCCATTATGGACTCGGTGAATAAGTCGTATACATGTATACCATGCCCGGCCCATCATGGGACTCGGTGCCATCATCACATCATCATATCATCATATCATCGTATCATCATATATATATACGCATACCCGCCCAAAGTGAGGGACTGCGTTGAATAATGCAAAGAAACCGTGCACGAAAACATACCCGGCCCGGACTTCCGGTGAAAGATATAATGACAACATGCACGAGCAGAGTAGTGAGCAACCATATGCAAACTAAATCGTCACCTGAGACTCAATGGAATATGTAGAACGAACTAACACTCGAGTATCAAAGACGACAGTCATGTTAAGTGTTCTTTGAATGTCACGATAGATTATATCAAATAGAACCTCCGAAATCATAGACGCGTATCAAGATAACATGAGATAGCTTATGAAAGTCAAGGACATTAGCCATCCTAGTGTCACTAAGAATAGGAGTTTATACATTCGTCGTTTGTTCGTTTCATATACATCATGCCAAAAGAAAGAAAGGATAGCTTTACATACCTTTAACGCTTATCCGTGACACAATACGTACGCTGCCCGAAGTGTCTCAACCTATATTAAGACGTTAAGAACTATGGTTAAGCTACGGGAAGTGTTCAAAAAAAAAAAAAAAAACGTATTGACGTTAGTAGCTCATTTCTAGAAAATTCAGGCGGCATTTCCCCTATATTCAAATAAACTATAAAACAACCAAATCAACATCCATAACCACACGTTCAAGTACTATATCAAGACTAACCAAGACAAGATTCGAGAATACTCCGAACAGCCCGCGTAACATTCCAATCAACCCATGCATTACAACATTCAATAATAATTAACCTAACGACTACGACATATTCAAGTTATTCTTAATAATCTATAGTCATAACATTTCATCGAAACGACCTTATAGCAGTCCAACCATTACAACAACACGATGCAAGGTCTTAACTATACTTAATCCTCCAATTCAACAAGAATAACAACACGCCCCAAAACAGCCCCTAATTAACATAACAATGCCCGATAATCTTACGAACACTTTAAGAACATACCAAACAGAGCACATACGCTTCATATACGATATCTTATACGCTTCTTTTTATCCAAATTTGTGAATCATAGCTTAACACACGACAACAACATCAATTATTCAGACATGACAACAACATCAATTATTCAACAAGTTCTTAAAACAAACAATCCACAAAATAAATACAACTTCAACTTTAACCATCAATTTCCTTCACTTCCATCATATAATCCATGACAACAACACGACAACACTAATTAAAATTTAATCCACCATTATTAACTAGAACAGCCCCTACACGGCCTCAAACAACACCTCAACATCAACATGCACAATTCCTTATATCCAATTTGCATCTACCAAATTATACAAGGTCCAAACCACCTCTAAAACATGTAGGAGAGAATTAAATCTTACCTTAATAAGCTTGGCTCCTTAACGTTGCTGAATTTGGCGAATTCAAATAACAAATGTTCTTCGCCCCAATGATCAAATCCCGTTGTTAATCGCACTTCAATTGATTGGAATACCTTAGAAATCCTAATTTGCTATCAAAAATCGTGAGCTTAACTTGCACAGCCATGGCCGTGAGCTGCCATGGCTTGAACTCTCTCTCTAATTCACAATTGTGTTGAAGATGAATTGAAATGAATGACTAATCTTAGTCATCAAATTAGGCTATATATGCTGCCTAAGAAGAGGACACGTGCCCCACTTATGGCATGGACCAATCAGATTTAGCCATGCTATAGTGGGGTCCATTTTAGGCACTAATGACTTGGTTAATGATAATTAATCACTAATCCCCACTTAATAATCTAATCATGGTTAATTAATCCCTAATCTCCACTAATATTTCTACACCAATTAAAATTTATAAGCAATTCATGCACTAATTAAAATCGGGGTTTAAAAGTCCTTGTCTGATATCCCAAAATAATCTATTCCTTAAATTTATGTCAATTAGCTCACGAATAATCCAATGTACAAAAATACGGGATATAACACCGTTGTCCTTATGCAATGTCCATTTATGCTCCGGAAGAGATTTTAACCACGGAATATATTTGGAGGCGACATTGTTTCGATTTGTTCCATCCTCATTTTATACTTCTTCTTCGGGTACCTCAGAAATCGCCAACCACATTAGCTTCAAGGTCTTGTTGAGAACTTTTTATTGTTTGCTTTTCAAATGCCGAACGCAAAACCTTTATGGTGTGTGGATGGTGGTTGTAACAAATCATGTGTTTGCGGGCCAACGTTATTCTCGAATGCCACGATGACGGTGAGAAATAAGTACAATTCCTTGTCCCTCATGAACAATGGTTACAAAAACCAAGGAACCCGTCCAGCCAAAACCTCCGTGC
>NC_081345.1:24195255-24313364 GCF_029784015.1 Lycium ferocissimum | reverse complement strand
TAAGTAGGGATCACACGTTATACAAATTTTTATTTTATTTTTCGTTTGGTTCATCATCGACAAAGAAAAAAAAGTTGGGGTATAACGTGGATCGGGTCCACGTTATACCTTTTTGGTATATATATTTTTTAGCTTACCCTTTTGGTTTATACCGTGTATTTTTATCTGCTTTAGAGCTCGACCGAATTCATAAAGGCGACTTAAATTTTAAGTTTATGGGTGGGGCTAAGAGTATTCGCTATGGTTTCGAATGACCCCAGTTGCTTTGGTTAAATCCTAGATTTGTTTTAAAAATTCATTGAATATGCATATATTACTAGTTTAGAACCTAATAACTTAAAAATATTAGAATTCAGAACGTATAAACTTCAAATTCTAGTTTCGTCTCTGAACTCTGAAGTTTGGATCACAATCCTTTTTGCTTATTGGGTTCTGAATATGTATATTTCTTAACATATATACATAGTAAAGGCCAAATTATTGGGTTTTGTCTACCCCAACTTTAACTATAAGGATAATCCTACTTAGTTCCTTTCGTCATAGAATTGGTAATTTTGAAGGAATGAGAAAATACAGTGAAACATACAACTTACAAGCATTAGCATCAAATTAATCTGTTTTTCAAAAGGGCCAGAGATGAGAGAGAGTAGAGACAAATTAGTGTTCAGAAACAGTAATCTTGCTTCTCGTGAACTTGTGTTCGTATCTACACTGAGAATACACTGATTTCTAGGGAGCTGCTACCACCATTGGTTATTGAGTGTCGTGTTGTGTTGTGTTGTTTTTGCCATGCAAGCAAATTAGACGCTGCGTTGGGAATGACATTTCATGTTTTCTTGGGTCCCCCCAACAAAATAAAATGCTTTTTATTTTCTTGTGTTCTGAATGTCAAATGCATTTAAATTTTGATTGGGAAGTGAAAGACTTTCTAATTATCTCCTCGTTTCTTGGGTTGAGTCTTCTCTCCAACCTAATGCCTCCCTTGTGCTTTATCGCTCGAATAGGATTTAAACACCAATTATAGTAATTCGATTTACGAGTGTATGTAACTACAGAAAATATGGATTAAGAGTAGCAAATAGCCCGTGAGTTGGAGTATTACTTTTGTAGAAGAGACTCATGTGAGTGTAGTGTAAAGTACTCCACAAAGATCTTGCATACAATCATTAATAGTAGTTGGTTCTTTTTTTATGATGATCAGTTCAATACTATATAGTAAGTGTACTTTCATAGGATCAAAAGAGTGTCTGTTCCCTTTTTTACTACGGATAAAAAAGAGTGTTTACATATCAAATTAAAAAATAATTAACCTTATTTTTTAAAATTTGTCCCTATTAAGTGTTATGTGATCAAATCCCAATACTTATTTAATGAGGAATAATTTAGTCAAATTACCTATTTTTTTCTATGAGTTATATTTTCTTAAGAGATGTGTAAATGACTAAGTGGACACTATTTATTGGTAATATGGTAGTGAGAATTCAGCTGCGGATCCAAGATTTGTAATTTATAGGTTCTAAATTATATTTTATTTATTTATTAGGGTTTACATAAATTAATTATTTATATTAAATAAACCTTTAAATATAAATATAGTGGTTTAAGCTAAAACTATTAAATTCTCTCAAACATGTAACTATAATGGTGAACCCGCCTGGAGTGAGATGAGGATCGAGAGTCCAAGTTTGACGAGATGATCAATTGATTACCTTTATTGCTCGTCAATGTACATAGGAATGATACTGGCTTTTTATTTTTATTTTATTTTATTTTTAATTTTTTTTAATTTTTTATGTATGTAGTTAATGATAATAGTTACAAGAGTTTCAAGATACTCTTGCACATAACCCGTCGAATTTTAATGAAAATGTTTGTTTTACTTTAAGGGTGTGTTCGGTACGGAGGAAAACATTTTCCGGAAAATGTTTTCCAATTTTTCCATGTTCGTTTGGTCAAAAATTTTGAAAAACATTTTATTTTAGGAAAAGCAAAGTTCTCCGAAAATGGAGAAAATGACTTCCCTAAAAAAGTAGGAAAGCGAGTCATAAGTGCGACTCACCAACCACCCACCCCACCCCCCAACCACTCCCAAAACCCCACCCCTTCCCCACCCCCACGCCTACCCCACCCACTCCTGCCCCACCCCCTGGCAAAAAAAAATTAATTTTGTTTTAAAAAAAAAAATTTGATTTTTTTTTTTGTTTTTCGCACCACCCCCACCCCCATCCCCACGCCATCCTCACCCCACTCACCCCTACCCCACCCCGAACCCCTCCCAAAAAAAATTAATTTTGTTTTGAAAAAAAAGTTTTGAATTTTTTTTTTTTTGTTTTTTTATAACCCACCCCACTCCCCGCCCCATCCTCACCACCCTACCCCCACCAAAAAAAAAAATTAATTTTGTTTTGAAAAAAAGTTTTGAATTTTTTTTTGTTTTTTGCACCACTCCACCCCTACCCCCCACCCCCACCCCAAAAATTAATTTTGTTTTGAAAAAAAAGTTTTGAATTTTTTTTTTTGTTTTTTGCACCACCCCACCCCAAGCCTGCCCCACCTCAAACCCTCCCCCCCCCCAAACCCCCAAAATTAATTTTGTTTTGAAAACAATTTTTTTTAAGTTTTTTGCACCACCCCACCCACCCCTTCCCCCACCCCTATCCCACCCCTACCCCCCCCCCCCCCCCAAAAAAAATAATTTTGTTTTGAAAAAAGAGTTTTGATTTTTTTTTTGAACCACCCCACCCCCCCCCCCCCAAAAAAAAAATTTTGAATTTTTTTTTTTTTTGGGCTTTTGCTCCACCCCCACCCCCTTTTTCCCGACACCTCACCACCCCCTCCAAAAAAAATTGAGGGTGGGGGTGGGTGGTTGTAGGGGTTGGTGTGGTATGGGTCCACAATCGGGGGGGGGGGGGGGAGGATTTAGAAAATTCAGAAAAAAATTAAATACTTCAAAAAAAAAAATTGGGGGTGGGATTGGGGTGGAGTTGTGGGGCTTGGGTGGGTATTTTCCTGAAAATATTTTCTACCAACCAAACGAACATGAGAAAATAAGTAAGAAATTCACTTATTTTCCGCTACCCAAATGAACATGAGAAAATAAATAGAAATTCACTTATTTTCCAAAAATAAATTTTCCAGGAAAATATTTTCCTTGGAAAACATTTTCCTTCATACCGAACACACCCTAAAGAAAACACTGCTCAAATGGGGTTGGTCTTGTTAAGAGCTATGTTGCTCGGACTCTCCAAAAATAATGCCGCACCCGTTTCAGATTCTTCAAAAATGCATTACTTTTGGAGGATCCGACACGCACCCGTGTCCATTTTTGAAGAGTCCGAGTAACATAGGTTAAGAGTATCCTTATTTACATTTTTTTGTGCGGATTGCCCTTCAAAAGCACTGATTTTTAATTTTGGCTCCTCAAGTTGGTGGTCTTTAATTTTTGCCCTTCGCCTAATATCCCAAGATTCTGGGTTCAAACCCCAGCTCAGTAAAAAAAAAAAAAAAAAAAAAAAAAAGGAATTTCGCAAAACAGAAATTTGGACTCGCAAGGACAAAATTTTGAATGCAAAGCTCTACCCGGAGGTAGAGTTCTCACATGCAAAACCCTGCCTGCAGGTAGAGTTTTGGCATGCCTGAAAGCAAAACTCTATCTTAAAGTATAGTTTGCCTCAAAACTCTACCTGATCAGGTAGAATTTGACTCAAACTCTGCATGATTAGGAAGAGTTTGACTGCAAACTCTGCCTAAAGGTAGCAAAACTCAACCTTTTACAGGCAAATCTCTGCCTTGCGAATCCAAACTCTTCCTTGCAATTTATTTTTTAAAATTTTTGACTGAGCGGGAATTCGAACCAAAAACCAAAGAGTTCTAACGAAGGGCAAAAATTAAAGACCAGCCCAAAATAAGGGCATTCCTGCGAATCACTTCTTGTGTAGCTATACATAAGAGCCTCCTCCTGGATAGAACAATATGAAAACCCCTCATCTTCCTTGTTTTGCAAATTATTTGGACAACATCAATTGGAAAGTTATGAAAGTGGCAGGAATTGTCCCCGCAGTTAATCACGAAATAATTTCAAATGTGCAAGATATTGGGACCTTAATAGTGTTTGTTCCTTACGAAAAACTGATATATAATAACAAAAGAAACACCAAATTTTCCTTCTTTTGTCCCATATCACTGGCTTTGGTGCTTAATTCTTATTTTCTTTTACGTTGGATGAGGGAACAGAAAATTGGGACATATTGATACATCATCAGGAACTAGGATAAGAATGTCAAACTTGTGTAATACATGGACTCATATTGATTTTTTTGCAACATTTATTGAATTTACTCACTGTAAAACTGAACAGTTTTGACAGGGTACATGACTCCGTATGACTTAAAATAAAGGAATAACTGGACTACATTCTGCAATTAAATTAGTGTGCCTATTCCTAAACCTTTATCTTTGTCGTGCACGCTTTCAGGCATTTTAACTACTGCCTAGCCATGGCACTTACCAGAAACAACAATTAATTATACATGGCCTCCCCATCCCATTTCATTTGTGGGTGGTGGGAAGGAGGATCCATCTCTACTAAATTATATGTACATCAAGTCTCTGACTCTGGTGAAACTTTCTGGTAGCAATTATATTGGCCCAGTAATGAGACATCATCTTGAGACAAAGTTAATTTACCAGAACTCAGGTAGTGTTGAGCAGCACGTCGCCTGCAATTTTCAATTTGGATAGAAGATGAGCATATCAATATGTTGTCAATCTTCAAAAGCTCTACATACTGCATTTTGGTGGGATATGAAACGTACCTTTTCTGTTTTCTCCTATCAGTGCTTTCCGCTAACCGGCTGGTTCCAAATCTTGAAATTTGGCTCAATGAAGACAGATATTCATGAAATGAATCACCTTTCAGTGCAATGCGTGAGCGCAAGGGAACAACAGATTGAAGTAAGTCATATGCATTAGGGTCCAATTTGCTGAGAAACACGAACAACACAAGGCAGCTTAGCAATATCACAGTAGTAATTTTCAACTGAACATAATAGCTAAATTAAAATGGAGTCCTAAAACAAAGTCAGACCAGTTACATGTGTTGAGCAATCTTGGACATTTCAGGTAAACCATAGAAATGAACAGATTCAAAGCATGGATACGGAATAATTAGTATTGGTATAAACCCAACAATTTAAAAAAAATGTATAAAGATCAACTGAAAGTGGAAATCTTTCCCTGTTCAATTGCCTATCAGAATATCCAATCTTTAGATTTATAGAAAATATCCAATACAGAATCAATAGTCTCAATTTCCGCCCGTGATCTTTCACTCAACACTAAAAATTTCCCACAAATACTACCCCCTCCTTTTCAGAGGTTCATCCCATGACCCTTCACTCTATGCAATTCTAAATCAGAGAAAGCAGAAGTCCTTGCAAGTAGGTAGCTCTTTTAATTTTTGTCATCCTTTTTTAGTGGTTTGTACATGTTTCACCTTGCACTCTCTTTTTAAAACAGCATACAACGCTACGGTAACAGATTGAAGATCTGTGGGTATAAACCCCAAGCTGAACATGTCTCAGCAATGACAAGCAAAGATACATCTAAAGTTAGAGAGCTCACTCGATTTTAATGCAATGTACTTGGAAGATACACAACTACTTAGGACAAAAGTATAAGGGAAGAGGGGCATATGCGTCCTATACCTTCTAAAGGAATGACAGATTCTTGGTAGCCTTAAATGTAAATCCTCATGTTTTTCCCTACTCTGTCCAACCATCTTTCCCAGAGCCATTGTACTGTTTGTGGATGCCAACATCTCCCAGGCCAAATCCACCTGATAGACAGATGAAGTGCTCGGTCCTAGAGAAGCAATTTCATTAGCAAAAAAGCAAACTCCATGTTGAGCGATAATTGATGATATCTGCAACTGGTCATCATGCCAGCTATATGAACGTGATTCTTCCATAGGGATCATTGAAGGCTCCAAAGAATCCTGGATAAGCACTTACAAGCATCAAAAACTGCATATGCGCCAACACAAAGGTAATATCTGTATCTAATAAACTACTTACGTATAGGAGGTGTTGGCAATCAGTAAGTAATAAATCAGCCACTGAAATTAAATCACTCATTTCATGAGTAACATTAAGAATTTGAGAAGCTTGTTTTTGCTCTGGGGTGATATACTGTTTCAGGTCCAGGTAACCTTCACGAAGTCTTCTCCATGTGTCCTGTACAGAAGTATTCAGGTTAAGCTGCACAGTAGTCTTTAAGGATGTAGAACTTTTGCTGAAGTCCATGCGGCTACATTCATCCAACACCCGATATCCACTCGGAACGTCCTCCATGCATTGTCCGTTAAAATGCTCCACGGCCTCTCCAGGAATTGATTTTGCTATTCTATCAGAACTACCAACCTCTCCAGGAATTGATTTTGCTATTCTATCAGAACTACAACCCTGCAATTCCTGATACTCGGAAGATAGAAGAACCATTTCATCAAGTTTCTCAACCTTGAGTGGATACATACTTGGAAGGGACAGACTGCTACAATAATTTGCCTCAACTTTGACATCAACATCATTATATGACTCTGTACTTGAAATTACTTCTGAATCAATAGTAAGCTGAGTCTCAGCGATGAATGATGGCTCTGGCACACAGGAAATGTCCACAGACTTGCTTACGACATTCGCAGTAGAATAATCAGTTGTCTCCAAATAGTTTCTTTTCAACCTTTTTGTTTTGAAATGAAAATTCTCTGTTGATAAACTGCAGGAGATTTCAGTGGCTGAAAAATGGGAGGGAGAACTGCATGCTGTTTCAATCTCTTCATTTCTGGTATCAGGTTGATCTAACGATATGGGAACTCTGCTACAGTCATCCTCAGAATCTGAAGTCATGACTCTATCAAGTTTTCTTAAAGTATTTCTTCGAGTGAATGCAATTGGTGATTCGGAGGCATCAGAAAATTCTGAGTTAGTACCGAACATAGTACACTCATTGTGATCCTGAAATGAGTAGAGCAAGCTCAACATTGCATCCTTTTTTCCATCAACACTGTTTGCACCCATATCGTTCCTAAAATTGTTCTTTTCTGTAATATTGTTTAGCTCGTCTTCCTCAGCTTTATCGTTTATCCAGTATCTTTCTTCTTCTGTTCTCATCGACTTAGTTAGCTCCTCATCCACAAGTTCCGATAGTGGAGATGGGAAATCCCAAGGGATAATTTTTGGTAGTAGCAGATGACCAGCATCTAGATCAAACTGAAGAGGACTATATCGTAGCTGCAGGTCATCACCTGTCCGTAGCGAGAAAACATCACAGAATTAAACGGGTTTAATGAAACTCTAGGGTGAAGAAAACATAGGCTGTAGATTCAATTTAGTCATAATTTCATTATCACCAGGTGAAGAATGAGAACCATTCAGATATGGGGAGAGCTTGTTCCTTCATACTGATTTCTTTTTACCTTCCTTTTAAACCATTAGATTTTGGCAATTGATGAATAAACATCCCTTGAGAGGATTTAAACTAACTTAATCTCTTCTAGTTAACTAGTCTTCAATCCATAGAGGTATGTTCCTTTATGGGTTGAATCCTACTTCTTAGTTTGATAATCCAGGCTGTTCTTTGATCTTCAAGCAAAGATTTGGTCCTACACTCAAGTTTGTGCTTAAGATTCTTAGAATGGTCCAAATTCCTTTCTTTTGACCCGAGGGTCTATTGGAAACAGGGTAACGTCAGTGTACATCCTACCCTCACCAGACCTCACTTGTGGGATTATACTGGGTATGTTGTTGTTGTTGTTATAGAAAGGTCTAAATTTCCCCATATTCTTCAGTTAGATTTAATCTCTTTCTATATTGTTTTTGCCCCCTTGTATCGACATCATTTCCTTTTCTCATTTGTCCTTGCATTCAAGAAATGTAAGCTTTCATCAATAATAAAAGGCTTGAAGTTTTGATTGGCCAATATTTAGTCTTGAGCAAGATCCTAAACAGATCGCACGATAATTTTTTATGTCAACCTGCTCTATATGCAATAGTGGTTATCAATGATTTTGTCATTACCAGTAAGATGTATACACTGGTTTTAGAAGATTCACTTTTACAAAATAACATGAAGCTTCAGAAGTTTTGCTTGACAAGAACATTTTCAGTTAGCATTCTCTTCTGCTATGGTGAATAAATTATTCACGAAATCTAATATCCTGAAGCATGCATTAATTTCTTTATATTTGGTGAATTACCTTTCTCCAAAGTTTGGCCTTGACACCAGAACTGGAGATACATAATAGTTTTACGAATATCTCCACGGCAATGATCTATAAACTGCTCTACCAGCATCGGGTGAATTTTAACTTGTTCTCCAGCACAAACCTACAGGAAATTTCTTTGATTAGCCAGATAAAGATAGATCTATATCAGCGAGAAATTATTAAAAGTAGCTGTACCATGTGCGCAAGTCCAAGGAGCTCCTTCAAAGCTGGCATCACAAAGCACAACTGTTGCCTATCTAGATTGTTTGGGAGCACCGGGTTGTCACCTACTCACATCAAGGAATATTATTAATCTGTAAATCATAAGCTTGACAAATTATTGAATTTCAACCGGTTAACCCCCTTACTGTTGCTAGTTAATATCATGGGTCGCTTTGCAGTCTCCGCAAGTTGTTGAATGGTAGAGACAAAACCACGGTCTTCACAAAGAGCGGTATCCACATCCTCAAAAAGGATTAGAGTCTTAGTTTCACCCTGATGATTAGTAGTTATCTCCTCCCTGCAGACTTGTTTTCTTTGTAATCCAGAGGCATTTGGAGCATTTTCCTCATCAGACAAAAGTATCGCTTCAATAACTCCACCTCCAGACACTACTTTGTCCTCCGAATACACTGGATCTTTTTGCATCCTGAAACAAGAATGGAACAGACAAAATGGAAGTGGAGCATGTCCACTCATATAGATTCAATATCCACTGTAGTCATAATTTGGCTTACATGAAGTAAAATCCCATCACAGAGAAAAACAAAATAAATTGACTACTTTGCACAATTTTTATATGAAAATTGGTAATGCATATAAACATTCATGGAGTAATTCAACTACCTTTTCTTGGAACAAGCATGACATGCCGAGAAATGGTCGAAGTACATGTTAAGAGGCCACTAAAAGGCCTAAGTCCTTCAATCCCCAATCAGTGACTAATGAAACATTTTTCCTAAAGGAAGACCAATCTCAGAAGTGTGTGCCAGTATACATGACTTGGAGGTTTACGAATTTTAGATGAATGTTAAATTAGTCCTTCAATTATGCATAGTAAAAAAAATTTAAGAAAAATCATACGTAAAGGAAACCATTGTTGTGGCTCCCATGGCGGGACAAGGTGGACGTGGCCCCCGTGGTGGACAAGATGAGAGAAGCGAGATTGAGATGGTTCGGCCATGTGAGAGCAGATGTGCGGATGCGCCAATAAGGAGGTGTGAGAGTTTGGCTATAACAGAAGTTAGGAGAGGTAGAGGTAGGCCGAAGAATAACCGGGGGGAGGTGATTAGACAAGACGTGATTGATGACACAGCTTCAGCTTACTGAAGACATGATCCTAGATAGGAAGGTGTGGAGGTCGAGGATTAGGATAGAAGGTTAGTAGGTAGCCGATTATTCTCCTTACTAGTTAGTAATCGAGTGGACTCTTTGCTTCTAGGGGTAGTACTATCGGTTGCTTCATTTGCTTTTTACCTTGTTATGCTGTTGTCATATTTTTCTCGATTCCATGCCTCAATTTTTTCCTTGCTTCATTATTTTCTTGTCATATTTTTTTTCTTGTTATTCTGTTGCCATATTTTTCTCGATTCCATGCTTCAATTCTGTTGTCATAAATTTTTTCTTGTCTTTTGAGCTGAGGGTCTATTAGAAACAGCCTCTCGTCTCTACCCCAAAAAGGGTAAGGGTAAGGTCTGCGTACATCTTCCCCTCCCCAGACCCCACTTGTGGGACTACACTGGGTATGTTGCTGTAAAGGAATCCAAAAGAAAAAACATGAACCATCACAAGAGAAATGTTTTATCTTTAAATGCAAATACTTGAACGGTCTACCAAACAACACAGTACAGTAACCCCCCCCCCCCCCCCCACACAACACCAAAAAAAAAAAAAGGAAAAAGAAAATAGCAAGTCCTCTAAATATTGAGATTTTATATCTTAATAAAATTTTATGAATATTAAGTCCAAAAAAAACAATAGGAACAATCATATATCTTAATTAAATTTTAACACAAACAAGTCCAAGAAACAAAAGAATACTAGCATCCAGACATAGACAAACCGTTGAAGCCAGTGGGATTCTACAGCCTCCCCAAATCTTTGTTTTACTAGAGCACCGTTTCGCCAATCTGATGCATTAACCTAGCAAGACAACAGACCAAAAAAATAATAGTTATACAGATTCTTGATAATTAGAAGATTTTTTTTTTTTTTTAAGAGTTTGGTCTGAAACCAAATCTTTAAAATGCTCCGAGAAACAAAACTGTAATAACATGTATCTACATTGTGCAAATAAAATAGCGAATTTTTACAGCATTACCTCAATAATTTGAAATCCCTGTTCTTTAGCACAGGCGTAAATTGCAGCCGACTTCCCGCTCTGCATAATAACAGTTAGTACAATAAAAATCACCGATAAAAGCTACTTCAACACATACTGAAGCAGGCCTGATTAAGCCTAGTCAAGACAGCATTTTAGAACTATGGAACAAGAAACTGCAAAAGTGATTTGTACGTAATTTTTAAGGATAAGCATCTATTTCCTACTGAAATGACTACGAAACTAAATGCTGAAAATTGATTTAGAAAGTGTAAATGATGATTTGACCCTAATAATGTTGAAAGTACTCTACCCTTTGATCACCAGGTTTTCTACTTACCTCCACTTTAGACTAAGGCAGCTCTAGGAACTTCTTCCCAAGAAGAAATCGCCAGAGACCATGCCTTAACAAATCCAATCAGTGACATTTTGCTATGGAAAAAAACTACTAAGGTTTACATGAATTTGCTAACTTGATAAGGTCTTGTTTAATCTACAAACAAGCTCGAAAAACTCCCAGGTGTTGTGTGCTCTCTGCAACTTCCAACACTGATTTGTAACATTCTAACTAAGAGTAACAGGTAAAAGAAAATATATTGTGAAACAACTCCATATAAGCATGTCGACATATAACTTTTCAGTCAGATAGGATACTTAGGATTAAGCTGTTAATCAACAAGACCAATTTCTCACTTTTCTTTTTTGTCCAATTCCCACTTAATAACCGGAATTGGGATAATATAGATAGACAGAGAGATTGGGAACTCTAGGAGCATGCAAAAACTTTCTGCAATAGAAGAGTAGAAACTAGCTACATACCCCAACTGGTCCAGATACCAGGAGGACATTCTTCAGCTGTTCTTCATTTGTAGAGTCAGCTTCACTTTCATAAAGGCTGTCAGAGAAGTCTTGAAGAGTACCGCTATCACTATGAATGCATGATTTGCTTGTGCGAGAAGCTTTTTCATGCCAAAGATGCAGCCAATCACTTAAAAGTTTCACTGGCTCGCTATTACCACATACCTGCATACAAGATATTGGAGAACATTTATCATACTGCATATGGAAAATGTCAACATATGAATGAATAAGCATCTTTTGTCTTCACCAACAAAGACATAGATAAATATTGACAGTGGTGGTATCCAAAATGAGATTCACCTGAAAAGCTCTCTCAGGCTGATATTTGTTTGTCCATAGACAACTTTTGGGCCGACTCGGACAGTTTTGGTAGTCAAACACTATCCTAAACATGAAAAAATAGTTGAGAGTAAATCAGCATCACATAAAAAGGCAGCACTCATAATAGTAAAAGAAAATTCAGACAGCGGGTAAGAAGCAACATATATTTCAAATCAACAATCAAGAAGTTTCTTTTATCCTGTATTCAGGGAATGAACTATGATGTGCACCCATGTACAATTTCAGAATGTTATGGGAACAACCTGGACTACACACTGCATACCAGCATTGCGATATAAGAAAGTTCATTTTATTAACTCTCATAGTTTTGACAATGTGAAAAAGGACGGATTAAAGTTACTATAGCATATGCCGTGTGAAAGTAATTGCCAAGGAGACCAAAATGGTAGCAGGTTCAGCTCCATCGGCGTCATGTATGGTTTTCTTCTCATTCTTTATGTTGGTTTCCTATTCCAGTATCCTACTATCTGTGGGATTACAGTCACAATTGTAGTTTGTTCGTCATTCAGCTTCTCACTGTGTATGCTTTCCTCAATGCAAAGTTTTCGATAATATTAAATGGCTCTCCAGAAGGGTTTTTAGTCCTCGAAGAAGATTGAAGCAGATCCCGTTCTCCCTTCCTAGATTTGCTAGTGGTGGAAGTTCTGTCTAATGATAAGAAGCGCAGTAAAACTGGGATGGATTAAAGGATTCAAATTGGAGACAAAGAAGGGAATGATACAGATTTTTCTTTTTTTTTTTGATAAGGTAAGAAAGAAGGGAATGATGCTGAAATTTCGCACATATTATATGCTGATGATACCTAAGTACTATACGAAGGTGATGAGGAACAATTGCTACACTCAAAGGTGAAACCACTAGCCTAATTCTGACCAAAAGCAGCACTTGAAAAGGCAAAATGAATCTGACCAAAAGCAGTATATTTTTGGCAAATGCTGACCACATACACATTTTTTTTTTTGAGAAGGAATGCTGACCACATACACATATGACTGTGATTTTGGGGTGCAAGGTGGAAAATTTTCCTATTATTTACCTTGTACTCCCTCCGGGTCAAAAAGAGTATCCACTTAGCCATTTACATACCCCTTAAGAATACTAACTCCTAGAAAAAAAAAATAGGTAATTTGACTAAACTGCCCCTAATTAAATAGGTATTGGGATTTGATCACATAGCACTTAATAGGGACAAATCTGGAAAAATAAGGTTAATTCTTTCTTGATTTGATAAGTGCACACTCTTTTTGACCCAAGAAAAAAAGGCTAAGTGGACACTCTTTTTGATCCGGAGGGAGTATCACCTTAAGGGGCACAATACAAGGATTCTACCATTTGGCAAAGCGTTACTGATCGGTGTGAGAAGATGACACAACAGGAGGAAGACTTAACCCGAGTAACAGCGTATTTGATGAGATTCGCCTACTTGATGTTTTTGCTATCCATCCGTTCAGAAGTTGAACAAAACAAGTGACTTGCGGGAAGGAAAGAGAATATGTTTCATGAGATGGTCTACAATTGTTGAGGAAAAATGGAACGGGGGCATGGGAGTCAACCCTGAGGCTCCACAACAAGAATTTCGTCTTCAAAGAATTGGAGGTACAATACGAATAGGAATGAATAATGGAAGAGTGAAAAGGGCAGCTCAGTGCACTAAGCTCCCGCTATGCGCGGGGTCGGGGGAACAACAGTTAAATGCGGA
Source organism: Lycium ferocissimum (assembly GCF_029784015.1). Lineage (NCBI taxonomy): Eukaryota > Viridiplantae > Streptophyta > Magnoliopsida > Solanales > Solanaceae > Lycium > Lycium ferocissimum. The sequence continues at coordinate 24,299,879 of NC_081345.1, read as the reverse complement.
AAAACTGATCCTGGTAAAATAAAATAGTGACTCCTTCATCTGGGGTTGCACCATTGAGGCCAATAGTTATATAGGATGAATTGCTGGATAAATAAGGCTGAGGGTGAGCAATCGCAGAAAAATTTAAAGTTGTAGATAGGTGAATGGTTGGAAGATCTGCATTGAAAGAGATGTCGCTAACTTATATAATACTGCCATAGACAAAAAAATGCATAAACAACGAATGCTGTACGGAAATGGTTGGCAACTACAAATTAGGAGAAGCTTCAACGATTGGGAAAAAAAAAGAGTTGATCTTTTATTAGAGAAGCCGGAGACAATAATTCTGGAAGGGATCAGGAAGATTCTGTAGTATGGACAAGCTGTAAGGATGGCAGATTCACAGTTTATTCCCACTATACAATCCTGTTGCAACAAGAGAAAGGGTGCAGAGACTACTGGCAAATAGAAAAAGATTTGGAAGACAAGAGCCCCTACAAAAGTTGCGCGCTTTGGGAGGATTGCAACTCATGGTGCCTGCTTGACACAAATAATTTACAGAGGAGAGAGTCAATGCAGGTCCCGGGAAAAAAAAAAAAAAACTTATGCAGCAGGTGCTTCCTGTGTAACAAATCCTCAGAGTCAGTCAATCACCTCAGCCAAACTAGGCAGATTTGTTCCATGTTTCTGAATATTTTTGAGTGGGTAATGCAAGGAGATTCAAAGCAAACTCTCAACAGCTGGCAAGGACAGGAATTGGGGAAGAAGAAACAAACTTGGAGCAATATACCGTTGTGTATAATTTAGACAATATGGTTAGAAAGCAATCTTAGGTCCCTTTTTTATTATATCGGTTCGGTGGTGTCCGGGCCAGCTTGCACGTACCTCGGCTATTCAACCAAGTACCTGTTACTTCTCACCAGCAAAGGTACCAGGTCCACTTTGCCCGCCAAGGCTTAGACTTATGAGAAGAAATCACCTAATATTCTTTGTCTCTGCTGGTATTTGAACTATGATGTCCAAGGTTTTCACCCACTTCATCGACCACTAGGTCACACCCTTGGATGCAACAGTATCTTTTTTGAACTGGTAAGTATATTACTGAAACAAACAACAAAGCACTAAGAAAGTGCTCTGTAGGTACAAGAACCCTTGGATGCTACAATGTTATGTGTCTCGAGTGGAGGATCTATTAACAAAAATTACATCAATTATCAAACAAAAAAAGGAAGGCCTTCATTACACTACTTAGCCCTCCACCATCTTTTCACCTCAGACAAAACAGTGCAAGTCTGAAAAACTTTGAGATGTCTCGTCTTAATCATATGGAAGTTGAAACAGTAAACTATCTTTGCCCCAGACGAATCTTAATATAAGAAAATTGAGAAAAGTAGAGGCATGATATTGCAAGAAACAAAACAGACAAGTTGGAAAACCAAAAGTCATCCAAATAGGAGCATAATTTTAACAAGCTTCACAACTGTTTGCTCCATCAAGATCATAAACATCCTCACCTTTCTTGAAGAAATCTATCTTCCTTCTTGATATCTGAACTGTTAAGGTTAATTTGGAAGGCGTCCACTACATTTGCCTACAAGTATCCAAACCAAAGATAATATCTGATGATCAGACGAAAAAGATAGGAAACGTAACATGTAAAGTCTATTACGTTTTCTGTATCTCTGAAAGCAGGAATGTAGCATGACACAATACGTCAAACCAAAATACCCCCTTAAAAATAATTACCAACTCAAAGTTATAATGCTCACTAGACAAAGATATATTTTCCAATATCGGGGCATAATCAATGAGCAGTGAACAGTAAAATTTCAAAACAAGGCTATGTCAGAGCGAACCGCTGCCGCATTCTTTAGCTGCTCGGACTGGCTGACTTGTTCCTCAGCAACTATGGATAATGCTGAATGATATAATTTTGTTTCTCTAGACGAATGATCAGAAACCGCTTCATCTTGTGAAATAGCATGCTGATCCAGTGCAATCTTGTTTTGGTGTGACAATGTTTTGTTCGGATAAGAGATGCAAGAAAAGTTATCGAATTGCAGAGGGGTGACGGAACCTTCAGAGAGCGAAGAGATTCCACATTCTAGCGCAACATCAGCATCAAGAAAACAAGCTTCAGAAAAGATCCAGTGACCCCAATCAAAGGCAGTTTCATCCTCCTGCAAAGGGAAGTCTTATATTTCATCCAAGCAAAAGAACTTGACAAAATTATTACAAGAGTGATTTACAAGACAGCCACATTAACACAGTTATAATTGAGAATGAAGGACACCATACCGTAACTCCTTCAAATACATGAATAGGGCTGAACGTAAGGCTTCTCCCCTCTCCCTCAGAAGAGTACCAGTTACTCTCCACATCAATCGCTTCTTGGCTCTTCTTACCCATTTTCAAAGATTGAAAAAAAGGATGTATTTGTTTTCCCGCATATCTACGGGAATTCTCCTGGTGAAAGCAAATAAAGTTATAAAGAACCAAACAAAACTGTGGCTATACCATGAAAATGAAAAGGAACCGTATTCTGCAAAAACTAGAAGAAAGAAACATCAAGAAGAACTGTGCAGATATCACAGAAATCAAAGAAACATTTACAAGAAGTATAACAGGATCCAGCATTAAGTGCTATAGAAGTGAAGAATCTGAAGGATCAGATCATCATAACTCAACCACACATATGATCATGCTTTTTGTGTCACAGAAACAAGAAAGTTCTAACTTAAACAAGGTGATGCACATTTTATAAGTAAACAAACTATAAAAACTTCAACTAACCTCAGCTGTCTTTTTAGCCTCCATTCGGAGATCAGGAATCGAGTGTGACATTGATTCATCCTGCATAAGGTTACGTGGAACCAAACATGCTTCTGTCGATCCACCGCTCAGCATGTTTTTTCTTGCTTTAATATCCAGTTGGCATTTCTCTGGTGTTGATCTAGCAAGCTTCTTCTTCGACCGAGGAGTCTTCTTATCTTCCAAACAGTGTTCAGTCATAAGCAATAAATTTCCGGCAACAGTTAAAGCATGCAAATTAAACTTCACATCTGAGGACAAAACCTCTGAAGACAGAAAAGTTTATAGAACAAATGTCTCATGAAAAGACCAATACCCTACATTCAACCTAGTAGAGGTAAATGATGGAAGAGAAATAGATAAAGCCCTGTTGCCTGAAGTTGCATGTAAAAGAGGATTTGGCAATTCAGGACGTCAGTGCTATCCAGTTAAAGACCCTTAATCCTTCTATTTACTGAGTTTAGTGCTAGAACTTTAAAGTAGATTCACATACAAAACATGAATTTGCTGATCTCAATAGCGCATAATATTATATACGATTAAGAAGTTCTACAGAAACAGACTGGACATTAAGAAGGCCAAAGATCATGTGAACTGGGAGTTCCTAGACTTTATAATGTTGAAGATGGGCTTTGCGGATAGGCGGCAGAAGTGGATCAAGTTCGAATATCGACAGTCAAATTCTCAATCCTAGTGAATGGCAGTCTCTGTGGTTCTTTTGCAACTCGAGGGGCTTGAGATAGAGCAACCCCATGCTATTCATTTCCGTCTGGTAATGGAAGGGTTGAGTAGAATGATGGATAAATCTGAGGCATGTTATAACTTGATGGGCTTCTTTGCAGCAAAGCAATGTATAGTGAGGGTTTCACGGTTCTGGTTCACAAACAACACTTCAATTTTCTATATGCAGACATTACCAATTGAATAACCTGAGCCAAGTTTTTACATGGTTCCAAACAGTGTCAAGCCTCAAAATACATCTCAGGAAGTCTGAGACCATTTCGGTGGGTGAAGTAGATAAGAATAAGGATTTGGACAAGTACGCAATTGTAGGGTTAAAACTCTTCCAACTACTTATCTCGATTTACCAATGGGCATTTCCAATAAAGGCCAAGCGCATTAATCCTGGTGATTGAGGGAGTTGAGAAGAGGCTAGCATGATGGCAAAAGAAGGCTTGGGGATCAGAAATTTGAAGCTTCATAACAAAAGCTTACTAATGAAATGGCTATGGAGGTTTAGCCAACCTGAGGCAGGTTACTGGAAGGACATCATTGTTGCCAAATATGATGCCCAAAACCACTGGTACCCCAAAAGAAGCAGGGAACCACATGGGGAGTTGGGGTCTGGAAACACACCTGTAGCCTACTTGATGAATTTTCTCAGAAGGTTTCCTTCAAAGCTGGCAATGGACATAATGTCAAATTTTGGAAAGACTTATGGCTTGGGAACACTACATTGAAGGCTTCCTTCCCAAGGCTTTTTCAGATAGCTAGCAACAAGGACGCAACCATTGCTCAATAGAGAGACGGCAACACATGGAGTCCAATTTTCAGAAGAAACCTACAGGATTGGGAAGTCAATGATTTACTCATCTTCTTAGGGGCATTGGAAGAATGCAATCTGGATAATACCTCCCAGGATAGGATCCTATGGGGATTTCTAAGAAGGGAATGTACACTGTGAAAGAATGCTACACACAGGGATGCTCTCATAATGGAATTCTTGCAGCTTGGCCTTGGAAACATGTTTGGAAGACCAGACAGCCCTTAAAAGTTAGTTGCTTCACTTGTACAGCACTCCATGGAAAATGCCTGACACAAGACAATGTCAGAAAGAGAGGCATCATCCATGTAAACTGCTGCCTCTTTTTCCTACAGGATAATGAATCTGTCAACCACCTCTTTCTGCATTGTCCTGTAACAGCTTCCCTTTGGCACTTATTTTTCTCTCTGTTTGGCATTCAATGGGTCATGCCCCACTCCATCAAAGATGCCTATGAAAGTTGGATATTTTGGAGAGTTGACGAAACCATCAAAAGGATCTGGAGGATGATCCCAACAGCAATATTTTGGTGTATATGGAAGGAAAGGAACAGCAGATGTTTTGATGGAATTTCAACTCCTACAAGTATTATAAAGGCTGGATGTCTACTTAGTCTGTTTAGTTGGCATTTTCATTCCCCTGTAAACAGTTTTGATAACTTTTTGGATTTTGTTAGCTCCCTAACACTGACATAGCAGTGGTCTTGGTGGCACATTTTGACTGTTTCTACAGGTTTTTGCTTAGTTTCAGCTGCATGTAGTTATGTCCTGAAGCTGACTGTTAGATATTTTGTAACTCTGCATCTTCTTGATGCCTTTCTAATGCAATTTACTTACTTCATCAAAAAAAAAGTACTTGTCAAAAAAGGTGAGTAAGCACATATTAAGCTTATTTGTTGAGCATCCCTATGTAATCCATGTTATTAGTTCATCCACCGGCGAGTGTCAGGGGATAATTAGAAAGGCTCCAAAGAAACTTGTACGGGATTCAGCAAATGAGAATATGAAGTTTCAACTTAGTCAGTTAGAAGGATGTTATGCCAAGAAATTTTGGGGTGTGTGTGGGTGAGGGTGGGGGGGGGGGGTGGGGATTCTTGAGGGAAAAGATTTTCGAGTTTTTTTTTCTTTTTTTCGAGCAACAAAGCAGTATTAGGGAAATGGTTGTGAAGATTCGGGATTGAGAAGCAAGCTATATGGAGGGAGGTGATATAGAAAAAGTATGGAATTGTGAAAAAGATATGGAGGGCCACTTCGCTTTAGGTGTGGACTCTGGATTATTATGAAAAGATAGAAGTAATCCATCTGCAACATAATTATCATCCCAGGAAATGGAAGCAAAATCAGCTTTAAGAATCATAGTAGATGTGGAGAAGAGACTTTGAGCCTCACATTCCCGAACATTTGCTTTACCCAAGGTTACAAGAAGGGAGTTCATTGAGATATAAGGGTTAAAAGGAACCTTCATGACTGAAAAGAAGTTGAATTCTAAGGCTTGGTTGAGTGAAAAATAATTATAAAAGACAAAATTGAAGGGAAAAAAAAATGCATACTTGCAGTAAACTCAGGAGGCGAGCAACATTTTTGGATCTTTTCAGGTGATCCGATGTTTAGCTGCTCATTTTGCTGTCTTTTCTGATTCTTTCTCACTGAAAGCTTTTGAAAGAAATCATTTTCTGCAGAAAAAGAAGTATAAATAAGCAACAAAATGTGTTTTTTTTTTTTTTTTTTTTTTTTTTTTTTCATTTCAGACTCGTCATCTTTGTTTGTTCATCATAGAGGAGACAAAATGTGTTATTCTTTCCATTAATTAGCAAGACATCTATCATTCTTTCACTTTCAGCATTCAACAATTCAATAGAGGACAAGGAATAGACTTTTTCTTTCCCCATATATTATCTATAATCCTCTCTCCCCTTCCCAGACCCACTTTATTGTAGTATGGACAAGACATAGAGTCTTTTTAAGAAATTCACTTACTGACAATAACTGGAGAGTCTCCATCAGGCATTTCCTTGCTGGTAGTTTCTTTACCATTTAGGGCAACCTGAATTATAAAGCAGACAGATAAAATCAAAGATACAGTGTTGTAAAGCCCTTTCTATCTATTCCTCCAGATCTTACCCTTCTCTTTACATAATTGGATAAATTAAAAGTCTGATATTTGAGAGGTAGATGCAGGAGGGATGTTGATCGTAGGAGATCAGTATAAGCACAGAAAAATGGACACACAGAGGGAAATATCAGTGGGAAGTACACAATTAATGGGGAATTTTATTTTATTTTTTTTATTATTTTTTTTATTTTTTTGTGGTCATGTTGCGGAGAAGGGGAATAAATACAAATTCTTTGTCAAGGCTGTGGCCTAACTATTGATGAAGCTGGAATGAATACATGTGAGACCTAGTAGTGGCAGAAACACCAAGTAATTTCATCCCATCTGCTTAGCCTTAGTTGATAGAGTTACCCCATACCTGTATTGGTGGGAACTATGTTGCACGAATTCTTTAAAAAGGACGTCTAGTGCGTGTCGGGTTCTCCAAAAGTAGTGCATTTTTGGAGGATACGATACGCGTACGGAAACATTTTTGAAGAATCCGAGCAACATAGGGTGGGAGTATGTATGTACCCAGTGGAATGTGAATAAGCTAGACCGAACACTACCATGGCTATAAAAGAACACAAAATGCTATGTTTTTCAATATAACAACGGTGTTGTTGGAGGATTTGGAGCAGACCTTCATTAATTAAGAGGTAACCTCAGAACGACATTGCATTGAATTAACCAATAGAAATTTTCGAGTGCTCTGTCCCAATCCGAAAACAGGCCACATTCGAGCTAGAAAACTAACTTTTAAAGATCGTTCACCTTTCTTAAACCTTGCTCTATTATTACTTTTAACATCACAAAATCCTGATGCTAATCAAACGCAATTAATCGGTTAGGAATGAAAGGCCTGGATAAATTCATTTAGCAGTTAAATAATCAAACAGTGGAGGATCATTCAGTTAGCTATAACCACTTGGAGGAGAGAGAAAGGACTCAACTTTGAACTGGTATTCTTCTACTCGGTTCTTCCTAATTCTTCTTCTTGTTCTTCACCTAATCTTCTTCTTCTACTACTACTGTTCTAATACCCTAATTCTGCCATCACAGGATTTGAGCTCAAGCTTGGAATCTCTTCTATTGTTTCGATTGTAACCATTCAGTTGGAATTAATAAAACAGTCCATTTTTTCGTGTCCAATTCCTTTTCTTCTTCTAAATTTCTATTTCATTCATATAAGTACATTACAACAACATACCCAGTGTAATCCAACTAGTGGGGTCTGGGGAAGGTAGAGTGTATGCAGACCTTACCCCTACCTGGGGAGGTAGAGAGGTTGACCCTCAGCTCAGGATAAAGCAACAACAAAAGAAGGTCAAAAAGGAAAAAGGAACAGTTACTACAACAAAACAGTACGCTAAGCGACAATAGATAATTAAGAGAAATCGAAGGACAAGAAACTATTGGAGAAATGCTACGACTACTAGTAAGAAAGGACATATAAGTACATTACATTCTATACAACAAACTAGCTAACAAAATTCACCTTCTTAGAAGCTCTTGTGTTCGTCTGAGGTGTTGTCGCCTTGGAATTTCTCTTCTTTTTCGGCTTCGCTTTCGCCTTATTCCCGTTTTCTTGGCTGGCACACCACACTTCTTCCTCATCCTCTTCTACTTCTTCATCTACTCTCTTTTCTTCAGCTTCCTCAGCTCCACCTTTAACTGGAATTTGCTTCGCACTGTTCGGAAAAAGAGTCGACTGGACTAGCTTTCGCCTGCTACGAAGTCCTTCATCCACTGGTTCTTCCTCCATTGGATCAGATTTGGTTAGGGTTTTGCAATGTTGGGAATTTCAATTTAGCTTGATCAATGAAGAGGGATGCCCAGAATTTCCCTTTTGCTTTTTTTTCTTTTCCTTTTTTTTTTTTTGACCTTTTGTTGCTGGGCTGTGGGGCCCGCTTTGTTGTATGAAAACAAGGGATTAGGTAACCGAGAGAAACAGTAGCAGGTTAACTATGGTTGCCATTTCCCGCGATTTTATTCGGCATTCCGTTCGGATTTCCCGCGCTCACTTGAACTGCATTAATTACTTAATTATGTTTTATTTTTTGTTTGTTTGTTAAATATTTATCACTGATTTTTTAAATCTGGACTGTTTAACTTTTAACAAAGCTATCTTCTTCACCAGAAATTTGTTTAAATTACTTAAAAGAGATGAATTAGGGCAATCAAATTTGTATATAGCAAATACTTGCTATGGTTAATTTAATAATACAAAAAAAAGGGTCGAATACATCGACAACTCCTTAAACTTGCCAATGCATTTTATTCACTTGAACTATGGTTTAAAGTGTTCCTATTGACACTTCCGGCTCAAATTTTGAAAAAGATATTTTGCGTGTTCTCAAGCACCCATTGTAAATAAATTAATCACATAAAATATGACACGTCCTTTAATTATATACATCCACGTATTGCGGGCATGAGATTTTACGGCTTATTGAGTCTAATGCGTATGATTAAGTGATGAACATAACTCCTAGAGGATCGATCATTATTCAAAATATAGCAAGGCGAAGAACTGTTGTTCATTGAAGCGCCGGATGCGGAGGTTGTTCCGTCATTGAAGAGTCAAGTGAAGTTTAATTTGCAATGACGTAATTGCACAGTTTCTCGTTCAAACGGACTGCTCTTTAATTTTTGCTCTTCAAATGGCTGGTTTTTAATTTTTGCCCTTTAATATCGAACTTGTGTCTAGTGGGGCATGAGTTCTTTAAGGACGCGATCATAGGCATAAGTTTGATTTTGAAGGGTCAAAATTAAAGACCAGTCCATTTGAAGGACAAAAGTGCAAATGACTAATTTGCAATCATTTTTTTTGTGCAGATTGCCCTTCAAGAGCACTGGTCTTTAAGCTTTGCCCCTTAAATTGGTGGTCTTTGAGTTTTGCCCTTAGCTAGAAGCCCCTTGGTTCCGAGTTCGAACCCTTGCTCAGTCAAAAATTAAAAAAAAATCGTAAGGCATAACTTGGGATTCACAAGGCAGAGTTTTGAATGCAAACTGTACCTGCAGGCAGCTGCAGGTAGAGTTTTGCATTCAAAACTCTGCCTGAGGTAACTTTGGACCGAATAGGCCTAACATGCTACAAACACTGCCTTACAATTTTTTTTTTGACTAAGTTGGGATTCGAACCCCAAACCTCATGGTATTAGGCGAAGGGAAAATATTAAAGACCACCCAAAATAAGGACATTCCTGCCAATTGCCCATTTGCAGTCGCAAAGGCCCAAAGCCACCTCTCAAAGGCCTGTCCAGTGAGAATTAGATCAGTTGGACCATTTAGGTGTTGAGCCCAAAGAAAAAAATTCTAATAGTTTAATATACATATATTTTGTCGATTTTATTCTTTTTTTTAAATTTTTTTTAAAGCCAAGCCAAATTAAATGTTATGTTTTCTTAATAAAAAATGAAGTTGATTAAATTCAGGTTTCAAATATAGTGCGATTTTTTCTTTGAACATCCCTACCTCCTACTATATAAAGCAAAAATTCTACTTCATTTTATGAATTCAAGAAACAACTAAATATTGATGTACAAATATTTTTACTCACAGACCATTTATTCCCTTCTAAACATAATGCCAAGAAGAAAGAAAGAGAGGATGATTTTAATCATTCTCCATCTACTTCTTTCATCCCTTTGTACCTCCTCCTTTAGAAGACTGGCAACTAAATTGATGTTGTTATAATCAAGTTTGTTTCTCTTGACCTTTCTAGCTCTCTGTAAGAAGGAACTTTAAGAATTTCTATAAGAGGTAATTAGAATTTTCAGAAAGTTGGTCATGAAATTTCATAAAGTACATTTCTCTTTTGAGAAATTATGTCTACAAGTTAGTGTTGTTTCTTGTGCAGATTTTTCTAATAAATAATTCGTCGACTTGGTACAATTTTGTTATAAGATAGCAGTGTTTTCACGAAAAATTTTAATATGTCTTTTTGTGAGACAAAAAAGAGGACCCACATCTTACACTTTTGGGTCCACATATTTTAGGTCCACTTTTTTATCTTACAAAAAGGAGCCTTACACAACTAATGTCAGTTGTGTCAGACACATAGTAAAACTTCTTGTGTTTTCACTGTTAAATGCATAAAAGGTGTTTTTCTCCCTTTGATAGTTGTCTCATCACAATAGTCATTTACCGTGCTTTTTAAAATCCAATAATTTGTATTTTAGATTATCTTTTTAACCCTTCGGTATTTGAAATCCATTGATCGAATGTCTGAATTCAAGCAGTATAGGAGTTTTAGCGACCTTCCAAAGACAGTTCCATTCTCAAGCTTAGTCAAGATTCTGTCAAAGATTGAATCTTGCATTTCTTACTAGACAAGATGGCATTTCACGCTGTTAAATGAACAAAAGAAGGTTTTCTTTTCTCCCTTTATTAGTTTTTGTCATCACAATAGTCGTAATTCCAATCATTTGCATTTTAAAATAATTTCTACTTATTCGGGGTCTGGAATTCATTGGTTGATTAGTGTGAATTTGAGCGGTACATGAGTTTTTGTGCCCTATCAAAAAGGGCTTCATTCTCAGGGTTCAAACCACGGGTGAGGTATATAAACCTTTATCTTTCCACCACACCGGTAGTGTAATTTTAAATTACTCATTTTTCTGGAAATTAAATAGAAAATCAGGATGGAGAGTGCACACAACTTTGAAGAAATTTAAAGGGAAGTTTCTTTCTTAGAAGAACTACACAAAAGTCACACAAAAAGTACTAGTCTAGTCTAGGTTGCTCAGTCTTCTTCCTCATCAGTGATAAATTTGCCAGTTCCAGGATTAATGGCAGCAAAGAAGAAGAAGGCAATGTTAAACAACAAAAGGGGCTCTATCTCATTGATTGGGACACCTGTCTCAAAGTTCAGTTGTGCCAATGCTCCTTTCCCTGTGATAATTTCTCCTATAATGGAGAATGCAATTCCAAGTTGTGCCAATCTTCCTACAAACAGCTCATTTGCCTTTGTGAATCCAAACAATGGACCTGCATATATCCAAAGCTTTCATCAAATTCAAGGCCAAACAAGAATAATAAGTAGTAATATTTTGTTAACCTCTTGCACAGTGTACATGTTTGATGTTTATAGTTTCACAAGTTGATCCTTGAAACCAAGTCAAATACTATAAAATAGCACTCCCTCCGTTTCAATTTTTGAAACTTATAGTCTTACACATATCATAATATTTGTGTAGCAGGACATCACAGGAAATGGGATGGAGGTGTAAGTAATTTCTTTTTGATGGATGTCATTTTAGCCATCTAAGAACTCGAGGGGGTTCAAATGAAATTATTCCACAAACAATATAGTCAAATAACATTAAGAAAATGATTTTAGTTATACAGTCATCCTCTATAATAATTAAGTTTTCTTTCAAACTGATTTTCATGTTATGTTATATTATATGTTCTTCATAACATTAGTTTGCAAGCCCAAAAAGTATCGGGATGAACAACGTCGTTATATAGTTTGACTATTGTATACACGGATAGTTCAAGAATTTGTTTTTACATTATCAGTTAGTTTAATTAGCATGGATAATAAGTTAATTACTACTTTTAACAGATTACCAATTAATACTCATCAAGAGATTTACCTCCTTCCCTGAGTCCCAAAGCAGACTTAAAGCTTTTGCCAGGAGGGATAACAGCCTTTTCAAGACCAGTAGGAGGGGCAGGGTCATCAATAAATTTGCCTCTGTCTCCCAAAGCTCCAATAGCTCCAAGAAGATTGAATAGGATGAAGAACAATAGAAGTGGCTCTGCTTCATAGATTGGAATTCCAGTTTCAAGATTCAATTGCGACAAAATACCCTTTCCTGTTATTGCTTCTCCCAACAAAGATGCCTATACATACATATATAGAACATTCAAAACGTTATCAATAGTGGTGCAAAATGTAGTTCCAGCTCCATAAGAAAGCAATATCACTGATATTTTAGTACTATCCGTTTCTTTTTACTTGTGCAATACGCATTTTACATTTCCTTTAAGAAAATATAAATTAAGTTAGTTGTATTTATTTTACTAAATTACCATTACTATGCTTTGAAAAATCAAATTTGACAACTGATACTCCAATAAAATTGAGAAATAATAATTACTTGATGATAAGGATAAAATTACTAAAAAAGTATTAATAAAAATATTTTTCTCTTAGCTGAAAATGACAAGGAGGAAAGAAAAGGTGTCAAAAGTATTTTTTAAGTCATTTATAGGTTCCTTAAATGAAAATTAGAAACGTTTTTTAGTACTACTCCAGAGAAGAAAACATAAAGGATATTTATTATTTCTTTGGCACATAAACATAAACTCAAAGGATATTTACGAGTTTAATTAGTATACACCGACACAATATATAGATAATTCTTATCCATTCACTTAATACTTTTTGCGAATGCACCACGGAAATAACAAGTACACAAGTCCAGTGTTATCTCTCACATAAAATTTATTATTTAACTCTTATTGTATAAATTAAATCTATTTTTATATTATTTTATCACTTAAGTACGGTAAATTCACATGTGGTGGTGCATGCAGTGAGTCAAGATAATTTTTATAGGAAGTGAGACCACGTTATCCGTTGCGTGTTCAATATAATAAAACATCGGCATTGGGATGCGACTTATTATCTGTCTATCTATGTACTGATTTAATATTGAACCTTTATTATAGGATAATGAAAATATCATCTTTTATTTTTATTTATGAACCATTCTGAAGAAAATATAGGAGTAATTAACTTATTAATGGTAATACTTACCGCAAAACCAATCATAGCAACACGACCAACAAAGAGCTCATTTTGCTTAGTGAAACCAATTCCTCCTGAGGTTCCGAAAATTCCGTCCTCAACCTTGTCCTTTGGCTTTGGTTCAACCTGCCAAAATTCAAAAATAAATAAATAAGTAGAATTCGACAAATTAAACGGGTAATTAATACAAAGTTTTCACACATAGTTCAGTTACTTTAGTTTAACAGAAAAATATTCTTCTAGCTAACCTTTTTGGCAGGAGCTTTGGCTTTTGACTTGAATAGAGCAACAGTAGTACTTGTGAAATTTGAAGAAGAAGTAGAAGCAGAAGATGAAGAAAATTTCAAAGGAAGAGAAGGCAAGAAGAAAGAAGACAAAGGCTTAGGTTTTAGTCTATCAACTAAAGATTCTTTACTCCTTAAATCAACTTTGGCATTGGCTGTCAACAACATTGTTTGAGCCATTGCTAGCTTCTTGACAACTTGAATTCCCTTTGAGGTTTGAGGAAGAAGATGTACTAGAATTCAGTTCAATTAATTCTTTATAAGATATCTTGGTATTTTATAGAAAAGGAATAGTGGCCATTAATTTGAGGCCGAGATTTTTTTATCACTGATCGTGGATAGAAAGTGAGAGTCGATAGAGCAACCACGTCTACCTATGTACTTTGTGCGCTTGTAAAGAATAATGTCCCTATTTTCGTGTGTTTTTGGTTGGATCTTGCTTCTAAAATCATGTCAACATAGATACTGTGTGCTATTTATGGTTTAAATTGTGAAGTAACCATAAAGGTTAATTGGGTTCCAACAGGGTTGTCAAAATAAAAAAAATAAAAAAATGGTTCAATGGGTGGAAGGAGGAATATTTTTAATTCAAAATTTAACGTTAAAAATAATGTGGTCGAATAAGTAAAAAGAGGGAAAATTTAAATCACTTCTAATACATTACGGACATTTTTTTTTATCGTTTTCTGTTTTGTTTTCTAATGATAATCAAGGTATCCAAGTTAATTTGGCGTGCACGCTGACTAGTTTTACAGAATACCTACTATTTTCACCAGTACATGTACGTATCAAATAACTTTGTCCATCGATACTTGGACGTACAAATTAGACGCCTAATGTTCTATTTGCTTATTTTGAAATCTGAACTTAAGACCTTATGGTTCTCAATTCCCTTTGTTTACCACTAGGAGCCCGTTTGGATTGGCTTATAAATTCTTTAACAACTTATAAATTTGTTTTAAATTTTTTGAGTGTTTGTGGTAGCCCAAAAAAAGCATTTTATCGCTTAAAATAAGCCCAAAAAATAATTAAGCCGTCGCTTTATTTATTTAAAGCAGCCTTTATAGTTCGCTTTTTGCCCCATCCAAACAGGCTCTAGGTCACACCTTGGGAAGAGTATTTCTCATCCTGCCATTTTGCTCCCGTCATCATCCTCTTTCGTTTTTTTTTTTCTACAACAGGTGTATGATTGGACATAAGTATTTAAAAAAAATAAGAAATTGTAATCTTATATTTCGAAATATAAGATTATGTTATTAAAAATAAAAATTTAAAGATAAATTCTTTTTAAAAATAATATTATTTCAAACCATATGTCATAATATTCAAACTATAAAATTATGTTATTAAACATAAAAATATAAATATAAGTATATTTCGAAATATAAGATTATGTTATTAAAAATAAAAATTTAAAGATAAATTCTTTTTAAAAATAATATTATTTCAAACCATATGTCATAATATTCAAACTATAAAACTATGTTATTAAACATAAAAATATAAATATAAGTTACTTTTAAAATAAAATTATTATTTTTTGGTAATAGACTCAAAATGAAAGAAATGTCACTTAAACTGAAGCAAGGGTAGCTGGTATCGTAAAACATTGCCTACAAAAAAAATGTCGTAGAAAATACGCATTAAACACATTGTAAATAATATTTGAATTATGTCGAAATATTTTCAATCACTCAGTACAACCAAAAAAGAAGATGATACGTGTCTAGTGGAATTTAACTTGCGGTATTTTCTGTATAAGTTTACTTGGTACTTAGGTCGTAAATTCCAATCTTAGTAGCCTTTATTTCCATCCCGTGTAAGAACATATGTCTTCTTGCTGTGCGATTCTGATATGCGGTCGCAGAGATGTACAGTTGTAATCAAATGTGGAATGTCCAACGACTAAAGGAAATTGTGAACCACAATGTGACGGGAGAAATTGTGAGGACGCAATGTTTCCACCTGCCACCACACCCTCATGTGTTGTTTTTTTCAATTCAATAGTCGTGTGTTTTTGTAGTAGTAATATCTATTATTTCAATATTTTTTCCTCGATTGATTTGACTTGTTTTTTCGGAAAAGAAAAGAAAAGATGTCAACTAAATCGTAAATTCAAACCAACATCAGTAACCGAAACTTTTTATTTGATTTGTATTGTTTAACCAAAGAAAATTTGATTTGCTTTCCGATTTTCATCCCCAACATGAAAGTGAGAGAAAGAGGGCAAGGAGGTGATTCCATATTCTAAAGCTAATACTATTAACACGTACTCTTTTTATTTCATTTTATATAATTATATTTGATTCAACACCAAATTTCGAAAATAATTTTGACATATAACATACCAAAAGCACTCTTGATCATATCTCATGATTTTGCTCATGTATATGTCAATTTTTATAACTTTAGGTCATCAAGAGTATGATGAATGCCAATATTAAAGAGTATTCAAATAAAAAAAATGTTTAGAGAGAGGGTAAATTATCCCTCCCACACTTCTTTAGAAGTTTCGCCTGCAAAATTTAGGAGAGAATCAAGAATTGGTGGCGAAAGAATGACATTTACCCAACTTAGAGTGATAGTATCACATTAAATCCATAAGATATTTTCATATCGGAGATGGACAAGCTATTGAATCATTGATCAAGGAAAGAAGGTTATATATGACTTTTTAAGACTGAGAAAAATTTATTGGGATCGAAATAATAGGACGTCATGCGGACGCTAACAATTAAAAACCTTTAACGACGATAAATAAGAGACGACAAATAAAAGTATACTAAAAGAACATAATATTCTAATATGGTTTGACTAATTGACCTAAATATGAAAAAACTAATATAAAATATATATGAGAACTGTAGAGAGAATAATCTTCCCTTAAACAAAATTTTCTTAACGATGCTATTGTGTTCTTATTTGAATGGAATATCCTCAATTTATAGAAGTGCAAAACTTCTCCTCCAAAAAAAAGTGATAAACATGGTATAGTCCTTTTCCATAAAGAAAACATTTTCTACTACGAAATCCTTTTTGAAGTAAATACAGTTTTGGTAGAATCCAAATCAGGTAGGTTATTCAGGACAAACTCTAACAAATCTCTTTTTGACCTGAGTTTTCTGACAAAATAATCTTGATTCTCCTTCACATAATATTCATATGTTAAAAAATATTATGGACTAAAAATTGATTTAAAATTTGTTTGCTTTATTTTTAAAGATGCAGCCGCAAAGATGTTGCAAATATGGTTGAAAATTCATCTCCACATTGTAGTACTCATTTGGTGTTTACTTGTGATGATTGGATTCGGATTGATTTATTCAGACTTGGCACATTTGGGATTAGATGCTTTACTTAGGTAATGACGTGTACTTGGATCTGGATTTATTGATTGAATTTATTGAGGTATCCCATAGACCGTCCGGAAGATTAGTTATATGTTTGGTCTCTATGTGATGTAGGATAACGGGTGTCTTAATGATGAGTTGACTACTAGACTGAAACGATCGATATAATGATATGGGAGTTGCGAGATTGGTTGGTGATTATTAGAGTAAAGTTAATGACTAAACAGTATTGATGTACAGTGTGTGGTAGATAGACGTACGACTTGATTGGGTTGTTATCATGTTTATCTGTGTATTCTTTTACTGATATGTGTTACTAGCCATTGTCGACCTATGATACTCACTCAGTGCGCGTTTTTGTACTGATATTGGACTTGCTACACCTTTTTTGGGGTGTAGATTGTTTCAGGTAATTGATTGTGATATGAAGCGGGAATGCGCGGTGCCTATCTGGCAGTCCTCCTCTCATTTCATTCCGGGACGAAGGTTGAGTCTTAGAACATAGTGGTAATCTGAGATCATTAGTCGCTCTTGTGCTAGTCTAGACCAGGTCATGCGAAATTGTATTCAAGTTTGTAATCACGTATTGTTGTAACATATAAACACTTGAGTTTATTGAATATATTATGGAGTTCCGTTGTATTTCTAATTATCTAATGCTTTAAATGATTTGTTGCTTAATTGATGTGTTAATGAATAAGAGGGTTCGCCTACCAAGGTGGAAAAGGCAGGTGCCCGCACGATCGTGACATTATGGTACCCTTTTTGCTCAAAACGACGTCGAAACCAAAAACAAACACCATACAACCCAAACACGTCCGAAACTCATCGGAATCTAACCAAATTTTTTGAATAAGTCCAAAATCATCATACGAACTTGCTCAAATTCTAAAAACATCCAAATGGGAAGGTCTTGACCCGATATTGACCGTGGTCAACTCCAAATCATCTCACAAGCTAGTTTCTCTACCAACCACCTAAATCACAGCCGAAGCTCTCGAGAACTGAACCAATGACTTGACTAAGTCATAAATCACATTCCGGATCTAAAGGAACTATCTGAATTTGATTACGGGCACGTTTACCCAAAAGTAAAGTTTTGGTCAAACTTCTCAAACTTAAGCCTTCAAAATTCAAAAACTTAGATTTTCTTCTCCGATTCTCATTCGATCACCTCGGGAATGGCGCCACCCATCCCCACAAGCCATATATATCAAAACAAAGCTAATAGAAATGAAAAATCTCGTATCCAGTTCTTATTTCTTCCCGTGACCATTTTCACCATAAATAGGCATATTAAATATTAAAACCGACTTAATTGTCAAAAAACAACCAAACAAACTCTAAAATTAGCTCTGTCAATTTTAAAGGTCATAAATAATATTCCAAATCTAGCGGAATCTTCAGATTGCTAATCAGAGCACGGTTTCCCACAATAAATAATGTGCCCAAATAATTGAATGCCGGAATTTACAAAGTGAAACCTTCTCCCAAACTGAACCAAATGATATTCGTTTGACTTCAAATTTGGCTAGCAAGTCAAAATAATTATAATAGAGCTTCTGAAATAGCATTGATTCTCAAAACGATCGATCAGATCGTTACATCAGAGGTATAACACCTATGACCCCTCAAGCATTATATACACGTATATTATATATTATATATAATATGTATGTATGGGTATGGGGAAGGTGACAGCGTTATATACACACTACCACCTGATCAGCTGGTCACATGATGATGATGATGCCCACAGAGGCTGATATGATATGATGGGATGCTCACGGAGGCTTGGCAGGCATTATACATGTATATATATGTATGACCCTTATGCATGCATGCACAGTATTTATGTATATCATTGGCCCACAGAGGCAGCTCGGACATACATGTTGTATTCATTTCATCCTATGTTCTCTCATGTCTTTTTCATGCCTTACATACTCAGTATTTTGTCCGTACGGACTTCCCTTTCCTGAGGGCGTTGTGTTTCGTGCCCACAGGTTCAGGTAGATAGGTTGACAGTCCACCACTGTGGGCTGCTGTTCAACTGATATTGAAGCATTCCGCTTGTTCCAAAGTTGTTGTTGTGTTTTTAGTACGTTATACTTTTCTGTACATATAGGTACGGCGGGATCCTGTCCCAACCTTATTATGTCAGATACTCCGGTAGAGACTTGTAGACAGTCATGGTATAGTTAGACGTTGTATGGCTGACATCAATTCATGATTAGTAACATGAATCTTCAACCAAAACATAGGATTTCCAAGGTAAACCGTTCTCAAGCGATTCAAAGCTAGAGTTTTGGTGTTTTTCGTCAGAGAAGCAGTTTAGTTTGTTGGATTGGAGCGATTACAAGTATGTAAAGTTTCTATCTACATGTGGGAATATCATTGTTCTTCCCCACACTAATTTCTTCCATGATGTTATGAAAGCTCACCAAAAACTAGGGTTCTAGACAAGTTCATGATAACATTAAGTATATTTACCATGATATACCATGTTTGTACTAATAATTTGTTATTGTGTTCTTGATATTCTATTTTGGCTATTGAGGATATGTCCATAATCCATGAAAACCCATACTTTGCATTTCATGAGTTCTTAAATGCAAGATATGAGCTATTATGCTTATTTTCATGAAAATCCTACATGTCCCCATGTTTTCATACAAGTTATACTATGTATCCATATTCATGTCATATTATATCTACAAATCATGTTGCAAGTCATGTTTATGAAATTCATGGGCTCCTAAGCAAACTATATCCATGTTCATGTTTTTGGGAGTTGCATAGATTATTGAGAAGGCTCAGACAGCCTGAAACTACGTATGTCAATGTAGGATAAGGATCGATCCATCCAGTTAGGACAATTCCTTCACGTCTTCCCCATTGAGGGATATTGGATCCATTCATGTTCATGTTCATGTCTTGTACCCCGATAAGGTATAAGATGGCTCAGCTGGTCGGGCAGAGATCAGACGCCACGTAATTACGTGGTGGTTACATGTCAGTTATACTAAGGCTCTCCCACTTAAAATATTTTACTCATGTTACACACACACACACATATATGCTAGATGATAATCATGTCCATGTTCAGCTTACAGATACAGTTGCAGTTTCAGTTCTACTACTTCATGTGCCATGCTTATTTCATTCAATTGCTTTACATACCAGTACAATTCAAATGTACTAACGTCCCTTTTTATTTGCCTGAGGACCTACGTTTTACGATGCAGATTTACAGGACGACGGATCAGCTCGTTAGAACTTTCTCATATCAGCTATTGGTGATCCCTATTCTATTCGGTGTGTTATCTTTATTTATTTCATGTCCATTATGCAGTTAAGGTATGCCGGGGGCCTTGTTCGGGTAAACAGTTTAGCAGATAAACTCATGTCAAAGGTTTCATAGACTAGTCCAGTTATCTCATCTCAAATGTTCAGAGTCGTATAGCCAGTATTGGCTAATTACTTATTACATTTTCATACTATTCCGCATTCATGATAAATTTTTATTTTCAGACTTATGATTGTTAATTCCCATGTTTATTACAAGCCATGCATGTTTTATTATATTCCGCATCAGTTCATGCCCCATGTTGATTCAGCAAGCCATGTGGTTCGCTCGGTCACATGCAGTTAGACACCGAGTGCTGTGTTACACACGGTCATGGTTCAGGACATGACAGTAGAGCTTTTTTACCCTTAGATATCTCAATTATATCCTAAGTGTGATTAAGTTGAAGAGCTTGAATCTCAGCATCCATGGCTGCCTTCCAACCATGATGAGATACAGCTTCAGTAAACATGTTAGGTTTAAATATGAGTGATAGTGATTGAAGAATGGTTTGATTAGAAGAGGAAAGAGCATTGAAAGAGTAAGATGGAGATGTAAGGGGATAGGCAAGGCAAGAATTGGTGAAGTTAGTGAATATAACACTATTGCAAATGAAATCATCAAGATATTTAGGTTTGTATAGTACTCTAGTTGATTGTCTAGTTGGTTGAGAAGTTGACACAGGTTGAGTGAGTTGGGATTGAATTAAGTCTGGGTTTGTATTAATAGGTTTTTCTATTAGAGAGTGAGATGCACTGGATAGTGTAGAAATAAAACTTGAATTGGGAAAATCATCAAATGTGGGATCATCATCTGTGTTTTGATTGGTGTTTGGAGTATTATCAATAATTTCTTCATTAAAGTTGAGTTTATCTTGGGTAGAAAAAATAAATTCAGAGGTGGATGTAGAAGAAGCAAAGGGGAAAACAGTCTCATGGAAAGATACATCTCTTGAAACAAAAACTTTCATTCTTTGAAATTCCAAAACCTTATATCCCTTTTGATGTTGAGAATAGCCTAGAAACACACACTTAGTTGCTGTAGGATCAAATTTGTTTCTTCCTTGCTTCAAAGTGGACGTTTAACACAAACAACCAAAAAATCTCAAGTAGTTGTAAGAAGGAATCTGTTTAAACAAAACTTCATGTGGACATTTCCCCTTTAAAGCTCTAGAAGGTTGAAGATTTATCAAATGTGTGGTTGTTAACACACTTTCTCCCTAGTATGATATAGGAATATGAGACTGAAAGAATACGGCTCTAGAAATCTCCAACAGGTGTCTATGTTTTCTTTCCACTACCCATTCTGTTAGGGAGTGGCAACATAACTCTTTTGGTGTAGAATTCCTTGGTTATTTGAAAATGCAGCTTCTTCAGAACCTGCACCTAACTCCAGTGTATTATCATGCCTTATACATTTCACTTTTTTTTTTTTTGAATTATCTTTCAACCATCGATAGAAAACACTTTAATAGAGGAAATACATTGTTTTTAATGCTGAGTAGAAAGGTCCAAGTACCCCTACAATAGTCAACAACAATTGTTAAAACATATCTGAAACCATTATAGGTAGCTTGTTTATAAGGACCCTAAGTATCAATGTGTATTATGTCAAATATGCCTTTACTTTTTATTTTACTAAGAGGGAAAGAGGATCTTGTTTGCTTAGATTGAGGACAGACATGACAAACACAATAAAAAATAGAAAATGGTTTGATAAAACTTAAATGCTTCACTACAGAAAATGGCAAATGCCCAAGACTTATATGCCAAAGAGTTACATTAGAGATAACATTAGCAACAATTGGAAAAGAAACTGAACTAGAAACTAGACTAGAATTGCTTCCTTTTGGAATTGAAACTACATTTTTATTGAAATTGAAATAAGACTTAGAAATAGAAGGCTGCAGTAAGTACAATCCTTCCCTTGCCTCACCAAAAGCTTCTACTTTCTCAGAAAAATGTCCTGCAAAATGCATCTAGTCGAAGTGAATAACGTGTGATATTTGATGTGAAGACACAACTTATTGACTGAAAGTAAATTGTATGTAAAAGATGGGACATAAATCACATTCTTAAGTGTGAGGTTAGGCTAGATAGAAACATCTCATGTATGTGTCACAAGCAATTTGAAAGAATTAGGAAGACTTATGCTTAGAGGCACTGGTAGGGGAATAAGGGAAGAAAAAAGAAGTAGAATTAAAGCACATATGTTCTGAAGCACCTGAATCAATTGTCCAAGTGCTAGAGTTAAAAATAGAAAAACAGGATCCTAAATATTTGAGAATGGTACGAGCTATTGCATTTGCATCTGGCCTTGAATATTCTGCTTGTTGGTTCAGTTGAATTTGCTTGAACATGTTGGCTATCTCAGTTCTTTACTCCTTGTTGAAATGCTGAAATGAGTCACAAACACCCTGATTATTCATAGTGTCATTAAGTTCCTGAGTTTCTTCTCCTATGATTCCGACATTTGCCTTGGGTGTAGTTTGAGAATTCTTTCCTTTGGTGAATTGAAAATCATCTGGGAATCCAATGAGCCTGTAGCAATCATCTACTAGATGTCCTGTTCTGAGACAATAAGTGCAAGTTGCATTAGGATCATACTTGCTCTTTTTTCCTTTAAATTTTGGATAATTGTTTGCAAACTTCTGAGGGTAGTTTGCAGGCCTTGAATAACTCTGAGGATAATTTCCAGGATGTTTTGCAGGCCTTGGGTAATTTTTAGGATAATTTCCAGGCCTGGGATAATTTGAGATCCTAGAAGACTGTCCTTAACCCTTATAGTTAGGTTTCTCTTGATTAGTCACCATAAAAGAAAATGAATCTGAAAAAAACTTGTGCACTCATGTGTATTTCTCTTTGATTTTCATCCTGAAGTAACAGTTAGGGGTGTTCATGGTTCGGTTTGGGTCGGTTATTGGTTAAAACCATAACCAAACCAATTTAGTCGATTTTTAAATGTCTAAAACCATAACCAAACCAAGTAAAATAATAACCACCGGTTTGGTTATTGTCAGTTTGGTTCGGTTTGGTTCGGTTTTTCAATTTATGACTAGCCGTGACAATTCAAATATTCTCTCTCTACATTCTTCAAATTTCTTATGAAGCTCTTTTTTCCTCACGGCCACAAGGGCGAACTTTCTTCGCATATTGAGGGAAAGACATGCGTGACGGCAATGTAAATGAAAAGAGATAAGCAGAATTTTACTTTTTACCCTTATGCTTACGACTTATTAGAGTTGGGCTTGGATTGTTGGACTTGGATATATTCTTTTAAGACATGGGCCTTAAAAATAAGTAGACCAAAATTAAATTAATAATTAAAAGGTATAAAATATCTTTACTTATTTATGAAAAGTTAATATTATACATATAAATAATTATAAATTTTATGTATATAATTATCGGTTTGGTTCGGTTATTTATTCGATTATTTTTTACTATAACCATAACCAAACCCAAATATTATCGATTTTTCAAATTTAAAACCAAACCAAATCAAATGTCGGTTTTTTTATTCGGTTTGGTTAAATTTTCGATTTGGTTTTGGTTTTAACTAAAAGCTCGTGAATGAAAATTTCTGCGTATTGAGGGAAAGACATGTGCGATGGCAATGTAAAATGAAAAGAGATAGTAGAATTTTTACTTTTTACCCTTATGCTTACGACTTATTAGAGTTGGGCTTGGATTGTTGGACTTGGACATATTCTTTTAAGACATGGGCCTTAAAAATAAGTAGACCAAAATTAAATTAATAATTAAAAGGTATAGAATATCTTTACTTATTTATGAAAAGTTAATATTATACATATAAATAATTATAAATTTTATGTGTATAATTATCGGTTTGGTTAGGTTATTTATTCGGTTATTTTTTACTATAACCATAACCAAACCCAAATATTATCGGTTTTTCAAATTTAAAACCAAACCAAACCAAACCAAACCAAATGTCGGTTTTTTTATTCGGTTTGGTTAAATTTTCGGTTTGGTTTTGGTTTTAACCAAAACTGTGAACAGCCCTAGTAACAGTGAGTAAGCAGCGTCCATTCTAGGCAGGGGTTTTATCATCAAAATATTTCCCCTAGCCTGACTATATAAATATCATTCAAACCCATTATAAAATGAACCTTTGATCCTATATAGATTTAGTTATTTTTACTTTTCCATCACACACACAGGTGCAAGTGCACACAATATCAGAATTGAGTCTAATTCATCCCAAATCCTCGTAAGTTTTGTGAAGTAACCTGATATGTTTGAATTACTCTAAACTGATACGCTTAGTTCCTTTTGCAAATGGTATAGTTTTGCTCCATTTGATTTTCCAAACCTCTGTTGCCGGCTATACCAAATCTCTTTTGCTGAATTTGAGTACATAACACTATCAGCAATATCCTTTGATAGTGAGTTCAACAACCAAGCAGTCACCATGTCATTACAACAAGACCACTGTAAGTACTCTAGTGAATTAGGATCTGGATTCTTACAAGTTCCATTGATAAACCCTAGCTTTTTCTCTGCAGAAAGAGCTATAAGGATTGATCTTCTCCAACCTGGAAAACTTCTACCATAAAAAATAGTATTGATGAGGTTTACTCCAGGTGTATCAAAAGAAGTGAGATGATATGGGTGATTGAAATCAAAAGTCATGGTGTTTGTTGCATCAGCAGTAGCAGTAGTAATAGATCCTTCAGCCATTTTGTTTGTTTCGATAAATCAGATTGTATTTTGATGAGAATGATAAATTTGTCTTCTGAGAAATGGATCGAGCTTCATTGCTCTGATACCATGCTGAAAATTGAAGAAGACAAATGGAGAATTTTCTGTGTATTTCATTGATCATCCATGATCATCTTTTATACAAGTATTTTGTACAAAGAATAAGACAAAATAAATAAACAAAGAGCAATCCTATACATGTAATTATAACTATGTAACTAATTTTATTCCATTCTATGCTAAATATTGTGCTGCTCACGTGCTATTCAATAGTTGTCACTGTGCCATCCAACGGTTGCTATTTAATCCATCAAGAGTGTGATGAATGGTGGGATTTGTTCCACGTGTCCTTTCTGTCCTTTTCTCGTTTAGGACTAGATTTCGTTGACTGAGAGTTCTAGTACTCAAATTTCTCTTCTTCTGTCTTGATCGAATTGAAGCAGCCATGCAAGGTGATGAAGAAGCTATTTTAGATTGCTGCTGCTTGTCATCAATTCCAACAGAAACATCAAGGATAATGCTAAACAGAAGCACACCTTCAAATCCTCATTCTACTCCATGGGCTTTTTTGATGAGACAAATACCTTCAACGTGATTGTAATGGTAATAGTTTTATTTTAATTTTATTTTCAATCTATTGTTTATATGGAGTTTTGTTGAAACAAATTAAGAGGGAGTGATTCTTTTCAGAAACTTAGAACCACCATTCTCGAGAACGTTTTCCATTACTTCTACTGGTTCCTTCATTTTGTAAGGTTATGTCTTGGTTTGTTTTCCTTGAACCCGTTAATATGACACTCAAGTTGCTTGTCCTTTTTAACTCTTGAGCAATGTAGATGTGCCTTGGTCCCAAACAAAAATTTAGCGAGCTATAGTTTAATCCTAGCTAACATTTATTTTTAGTTTACCCTAGACGAATTTATTTTTGTAGTGTTGTATTTGGTTGTGTGATGTTAGAGAATGAGAAGCAGAATGCGTGAGGTTAATTCATTTAAGGTTGTCTTGTGTTAATTTATTAATATTGTAGCATGAAAAGGTAGTGTTAGTGAGAGTTGCATGCCTCATTATTTGATGATCTCATCTAGATTGCAGTTTAGTTTGTATTTGATGCCTATAGTGTCACAACTGTAAAATTATTACCACAACAGGTACCGTTCATTTTAACCTTTTTTTGTCCTTTCAACCTTTATTTGATATGCGTAGTCTTCTTCGTATTCCACCTGCAATCCCTATTCTACTACGCGATAACCTTTTGTTGTAGACTTCAGGGTCCAATTCTTATTCATGTCTACTAATTTTGATGTTCTCCGAGTGCTTTAATTAGCTCCAATATTAATACTTATATGTCTTTGCACTTCTTTTCAGGTTGAGTGTGGATGTAGGTGCTATTCGGATTAGGCGGAGAACAAAAGGCGAAGCTTCTAGAAAATGAGGGCATGAGATGCGAAGATAGACAACAGGGTCCTTTTCTCTCATTTATATTTTTTGTTAAATTCGATTTGTCACTCCAAATTTGGGGAGTGAATTTACTCCATTATTCAATTTATTCTACCATATATCTATATATCTATCTAATTTCTTTCCATCTTCTAGTTGACGTATTTGTCTTAACGCTGACGATGGTACATACTTTAATGAGATGGCCACGACAAATACCTTTCGAGAGATTTTGATGACAATCCCGGGTGAGAGGAAACCACTTCTCTTCTTGAGGTATTATTTATTTTGATAGAACTCTTTGCACTATTTCTTGACAGTTTAAAGTAGGGAGAAGTATTCAAAACACACTCCAACTTTCGCTAAAATTCTTCTATAACACACCCAATTTCAGGAGTCCCTACACCCCGGACTATTTTTTGTATTATTGAGGGGTATTATTGGGTGACGTGGACAAAAAAGTGAGTCCTCAAAATTGGGTATTATTGAGTCCACGTCACCAATAATACCCTCAATAATACACAAAAAAATAGTCCAGGGGGTCATAGGACTCCCGCAAAGTTGGAGTGTGTTATAGCAATTTCGGCCAAAGTTAGAGTGTGTTTTGAACACTTTTCCCTTTAAAGTATAAAATCTTTTTTACTGTTCATGAAAACTTTGTATCAGGCTGGCAGTTTTCTTTACTTGATATGATTAGCATGTACTAATATTAGGTTGGTTTTACCCGGCAAATGATGATTTAAGAACACTTTTCAAGTGTTCAGGTGCTCAATTGAAACAAACCGTAGTTTGAGTGTCTGAATGGCATATGCCGGCAGGTTTAAGGGGCTATCAATGTATTAAGCTAAGAGAAAAAAAAAGGCAAAAATGACATACATGTTTTGAGACTAAAATTATCAAAGTGAATTTTTGAAAATGATATACACGCCTTTAATTTAAGATTACAATATCCAATTTATTTTTTAATTATTTGCATTTAAATACTTCGTGTTAAGTGAAACTATAGTTCGATTTAGTCGTAGATTTTGGATCCAAAATTCCAAATACCTACATTTGTTAATCAACTTTGGTCTATTATTTCAATTTCGAATTGAAATATAAAATATCAAGTTTAAAAAGCAAACTTTATTTTATTCAAAATTTCACTCACAAGACTTCAATTTTACTTTCATATACAAACATAATCTCAACCACAATTTTATTTTCATGTCCAAATATATCTCAACCAAGTCAATGAGTGAGAGGGAGTAGTGTATTTGTAAAGCAGATCTTGTTATTGAAGGAACCAAAGGCATACAGACGAGGAAACGTAGAAGTTCAGGCACAGACCTGTGTCAGGTTTTCTGTGCATCAAATTATTACTCTCCTCTTTTTAACTCAATAGTAATAATAATAATATTAAAAAACTCCCACTTCAAGTAAGAAAAACTTTATCTTTAAAGGGCGGGAATGAACCTCAGATTAATTTCAAAATAAACAAACAAAAAAAGAAGGCTTAAATAAAGGTGCCATGAAAAAAGTGCAAGACTCTGCAGGGTTTCCATTCTGCATCACATGCGCTCTGGGTCCTTTTCGTTATTCGAAAATCTTGGCTTCAAAACCCACGTGAAAATAAACCACTTAAAAATGTCGAATATATAAAAAATCTATTTTTTTTAAGTGCATAGAGTGTTCTTTCCTCTGTGTTTGGAGTTATTGTTATCTAAACAGTTCCACTGACATTCCACAGATCTTTGACTCAGTTGAACTTTCAATTGGTTCTTTAACACCCATTAACGCTAAACACTTGTCTTTTTCACATTTATTATTGGTTCCAGTATCCCATTTGATTTTCTTGGTCTACAATCTGGTGTTTTTTTCGTCTTTGCTTAACCAATGGTATTCCTATGATCAGACCTGGATCTGTTTTTATTTGTAGTCATATATCGTTTTTCTCAGGTCATTTTAGTCACACATTTATACTTCTGTGCTTGTTGTTAATCTGGAGGTGGGTTTTAGACTTTAGTATTTTTTTGGAGGATTTGATGGATTCGGTTAGATGGGTACTTCTTATTTTGTAATTTGAGTAATGGGGTCTTTTGCTTTGTTGAAATGTTCATTTTTATGCTCTGTTTTGGTATTGAGTTCTACCTTTTTTTAGTGGAGTGGATTTGAAGGAAAGCTGAAAGAATGCGAAGCCAAGTTATCTTTGCTGTTGAATGACTGTAGTCACAAATATATTGATTGCATACTTTATCTGGACCACTTACCAAAGTTTTTCTGTTTGTTTTACTCAATTCATTTGATTATTATTGATTAATGGTGTCATTTATATGAAGTTGGACATTGAGGAATGAGCTTGTAGGAGATTTAGTTGGTTATTGAGATGGATAAGAGGAATTGGTTGTGGAAAAGGAGACCTTCTGAGAAGAGCCTTGGTGAAACTGAGAGTTCTGGTTCATTATCTTCACATTCAGAGAGACATTCTGATGAACAGGTATTAAGCAAATTAAAAAAAATAAAAGAGGCTTTTCATTTATAGGTTGTCTTGATAATTTTTTTCTGGCTTTTTAGTTAGTTGTGCTGATATGAAGAAGCTAATCGCGTTGCACACAGGAAAAAAATACATTGTTGATTTCTCACAGCCAAGATTTTCATGCATATTTATTTCAAGCTGATAATGGTTGAGCTAAATATGCTGCTCAAATTTTCATAGTTAGAAAGTGTTACTGCTTATACTCCATGAAACTTTAGTTTTCTAAAATGCCTTCTGCAAATGCTATATCTTTGAGACTCTGGTCGACTTCATGTATCTATGCTTCTCCTGCCTCATATGAGTATTTCAGGATCTCTCATTTTTTGATGAACCATTTACCAAAATTTTTCCATGTGACATTTAAGTATGCCTAATGGAAAATCGCTGCAAATTATTCTATAAGGATTTGTAAGGTTCTATCTAGGTGCATGGAGTTTGAGGTCAAGTCCAGATGCTTGAAAGCTTCAACTTTATATTGATCCAAGCTATCAACGACTTAATTGTAAAAATGGAAGTATGGAACACGGCATTTAGTGTTGAAGCCAGCTATCCACCTAGTAAAAGGGTTCTCAAATGACATTTATTATATGTAAATTTTGTAGTTATGATTTCTGCTAAAAGTTACTCCATATAAAATTGATCCGATAATGGTAAACTTTTAGTTTAATTAACACAAGCTCTGTATTCAAAGATTCTAGTTCTGAAACCATGCATTTCAGATCCGTGAAGCCAAAACCATTATATGTGTAAAAGAGTTCAGCATGGAGTTGATTATGTCAGTCCCATATTTGTTAAGCAGCCAAGCATCTTTCATTATATGTGAAGACTATCTAGTGAAAAAATAATGACTTCCAATTGCCTCAAAATGCATTTTACATCGTATTAGCTAATATAATGATGAATTTTTAACCCAAACTTGATACTGTTGTGTGCCACACTCCCAGTCTAGAGATCCAATGCACAGAAAAATATTGTACATGAAAGCCTCATCAACTTTAGGTGAATGTTTCTGCTTTTGACAGGTAAAATACTACTAATGCAACAACAGAAAAAGCACACCGAAAAGGGCAAACTCATTATACACGTGTTTTGATAAACTGAGAAAAGATATAAGTCAATTGAATTAAACAAAATCAACCCATTGATAGTAATAGTACCTGTAAGTCCTCGAAAGCAAACTATCCCCCTATAGTAAATTTGTTCCTGATTTGACTGCTGTTCACCTGTTATAATAATTTATGCCACGCTACTGGCGCCTTTACTCTAAATTTGTTTTCTCCTTGCCTTTTTCCCCTGGTAATTCCTTCCAGTGCTTATTAGCTTCTGTTTTCTCACTTCAACACTTGCAATTTCTGCTATTTGCAGCAGGATCCATTAAAAGAAACTCCAGAAAATGACAGCCAATCACCGGAAGTAACCTCAAAAGCTGCAACTATTGGTCATGAAGCCAAGGAAAGTCCAAAGAAGTTGATAGAGAAGTTATCAGCTGCTCTAGTTAATGTTAGTGCAAAAGAAGACTTAGTTAAGCAGCATGCTAAAGTGGCAGAAGAAGCTGTTGCAGGTATCTTCCACCGTTCCCTTTCTTCCATAAGTTCTGAATGCAATCTTAGAAATAGTTTCTAGACTATTTCCAATCTTTTTGTGGTACATGAATCGCACGTGGAATAACGTTTGGAACTTGTTCTGATCAATCATGCATTTTTTTCTAGGATAATTACATTTTTGGACCGCTCTAAAACATAGCCGGTATACGCATAGGTTTTGTATATTAAGTATAAAGATACATATAATCTACATACAATATGCATATAATATACAGAATTAGTGTATAGGTTTTGTATATTTTGGCCGGTCCCGTAATTAATTTAGGCTGACGAGCCAAAAATGAAAAAGGCCTTTTTTTGTCTTTTAATCTTGATTAGTTCCATCGTTTTGTAATATTTGGTAGGTTGGGAAAAGTCAGAAAATGAGGTTGCAGTTCTAAAGCAGCAACTTGAGGCAGCTGAGCAGCAGAACTTGACTTTGGATGTTCGCGTCAACCATCTTAATGGTGCTCTGAAGGAATGTGTCAGGCAGCTGAGACAAGCTAGAGATGAGCAGGAGCAAAGAATTCAAGAGGCTGTGGTAGAGAAGGAAAAAGAATGGGAGTCCGAAAAAGCTGCACTTGAAAATCAGCTACTTGAGCTCCAGAGTAGAACTGATTCTCCTGTTTGTACTGATCCGAATGTTCTTGTCAGGCTCGAGTGTCTAGAGAAGGAGAACACGGCTCTCAAACTCGACCTTTCTTCTCATTCAGAGGAGTTGCAAATTATGATCATAGAAAGGGACTTGAGCACCCAAGCTGCAGAATCTGCTAGCAAGCAGCAGCTAGAGAGCATAAAAAGGGTGACCAAGCTTGAAGCTGAATGCCGAAGACTACAAGCCTTGGCTCACAAATCATCCCTACTTAGTGGACAAAGATCCTTTGAGTCCTTCAGCTATAGTCAATCTGGCAGTGGAGAGCGACTGAAGACAGTCGATATTGATAGCCACATGATGAGCAAACCGGAAACAATTAAACCTGAACAAAGTTGTTCTGACTCATGGGCATCAGCACTAATTGCTGAGCTCGATCAATTTAAGAATGAAAAAGCTATGCCTAAAACTCTTGCTGCCCAGTCTTTGGAAATCGACATGATGGATGACTTCTTGGAGATGGAGAGACTAGCTGCAGTATCTGAAACTGCGAATAAAGCCTCTTCACTTACATCTGACGCTGTTGCCAATAACTCATCTACTGAGACCATTTCACAAAGGGTGGCTGAATTAGAGCAAAAGCTGGAGAAGATTGAAGCAGAGAAAGCTGAACTGGAGAATGCTTTAAGTGAGAGCCAAGATGCCTTTAAGGCGTCCGACTTGCAGCTTAAGGAAGCTCAAATCAAGTTAGAAGAGCTACAGAAGGAGCTAGATGCAGTGAATGAGTCAAAAGAGTTGCTTGAGTTTCAACTCTTTGGCTTGGAAGTAGAAGCACAGACTATGTCTACGGACATTGAATCTTTAAAGACAGAAGTTGAAAGAGAACGATCCTTGTCATCTGATAAGGAAACTAAGTGCCTGGAATTGGAAAATGAACTAAGAAGAAAATCCCAAGAATTTGAACGGGAACGGTCCTTGTCATCTGATAAAGAAAGTAAGTGCCAGGAATTGGAAAATGAACTAAGAAGAAAATCCCAGGAATTTGAACGAGAACGATCCTTGTCATCTGATAAAGAAACTAAGTGTCAGGAATTGGAAAATGAACTAAGAAGGAAATCCCAGGAAGTCGAAAGAGAACGATGCTTGTCATCTGATAAGGAAACTAAGTGCCAGGAATTGGAAAATGAACTACGAAGAAAAGCCCAGGAATTTGAACTTGAGCAAGCTTCTACTTCAAATTGTGAACCGAAAATAAAACAGGTAACATTTTTCTCAGCGGATAATTCTTTTCTTTTGTTTCTTTTGTTCGAAAGTATTGAAGCTCTTGATATTCTAAACTTTTCTATTTGCAGGAAGATTTAGCTGTAGCTGCTGACAAGCTTGCAGAATGCCAGAAAACAATTGCATCTCTTGGAAAGCAGCTTCAATCACTAGCTACTTTAGAAGATTTCTTGATAGACACAGCAAATCTTCCTGGATTTTCTGGGGGAGGATCAGTTGTGGCTGGAGCTAGTGGAGAGGAATGGAAGTTGCATGTAAATGAGACATTTACCCCGAAACACAATTCAGATACTTCAAAGATTGAGAATCCTAGTAATTCTAATGGAAATGAAGGAGAATCATCCTCTTCTTCGTCTTCATCTACTTCATCAGCTACTCAGGTGACAACTTCCAAAAGTAGAAATGGTTTTGGTAAGTTGTTTTCTCGAAGTAAGAGTGGAATTCAGCTCTAAAACGTAAGAGTTGATTCGAGTCTAAAATCAAAAAGGGATAATACAAGATGAAAGCCAAGATGCAGATGTGAGTGAGGATTCATATAGCCGTTTGTAACTTGCTTGAGATTGAGGCGTCATTCTTGCCAACATATTTTCATATGGTTATAAGTAGGATAGCTGATTAAATTTTGTTTCATTAGCATCATATGTGCTCTGATTGTTATTGAGAATGCACGTATCTTTCAAATGGCATTAGATCATTAATCCAGTGCTTTGGGTATCCACCTCCCACTTTTGTTTTGATATATCCATTTGCAGCTGTTTCTTTTACTCGATTCCCTAAACTCTGGCATGATACAATGCAGTCAATTTGCAAAATACTTTTATTAATATTAGCGCAAAAATTTGTAATTGGTCAAGATTTTATAAATCCCTCCCGGAAGAAGTTACTTTTTCCAGCTTCTATTACTACTACTCAAAATGACTTTTTTCTCCTAAAAATCTTGACTGCACACCTCAAGCTCTCTACGAATAAGCATTTTTTTTTACCAAACATGCAAATAGTTCCCATTAATGCAAATTTTAGGTAACAAACTAGCTTCTAGCTGATTGAGAATGACACGCTTCATGACCAAAAAGAATGACACGCTTAAGAGGATGTGGCATTGACAATATCTCACATTAATAAAGAATATGGATTTTCTACCAACACATAGCCAATGAGAATTGAAAGCAGATAGCGAAGATCTAATCACCATCCACGCTGTCAAATGGAAGATAGTATAGAAAGGATGGGGCCCACAACAAGAAAGATACGCTCCTCTTAGCCCCCGTTTGGCCATAAGAATTATTCACTTTATCCTAATTTTTTTTTCACTTTTTTCCGGAATCAGCATTTGGCCATGAGAATTTCGAATACAACTTGAAGTTATATTCCGAAATACCAAAAACTCAAAAGATTTATTTTTAAAAAAATTTCACTTTTTTATAACTACATTTCACAAAAAATTACAATTTCAAAAACTATGGCCAAACACAATTCCAACTCTAACTTCAACTTCAACTCCAACTCCAAAATTTCAAAAAAAGTAAATTTTTTTGAGTATCTATGAACAAACAGGGCCTTAATATAATAAAAATAAAAAGAAGCATGTGGAGATGGAAGATGACACGAGGGATACGTAAAGAATCCACATGGCGAGGCATGGCAGGAATGTCGAGATCGCGGTCTACCGCAACCTCTTATCAACAAAACCAAATCTCTCTTCTCTAAACTGAAGTTAGTTTTCTGCCTCTCTTGTTACTTGGACAAGAGAAGAAAGACTGCCGTCTTTTTCATCTTTTAGAAAGAAAGAAAAAAAAAAAAATAGGAGGCTCGACTCGCCATGTCCGCCATTGCTACTTCTGCTGCTCTTTCTTTTCCTTTCTCTTTTTCCCGCTCTACTAAGACTTTTACAAGAAAGGTACCTACTTTTACTACTTGATCGTATTGCAGCCCTTACTTTAATTTAGCTGTATTTTTGTTATATAAGCTGCTAAATGGCTTTCTTCGTGTTTTTGGTACGAGAAAATTCATTTTGCATGGAAAACGTTCTTGAAAAAGTTTTTCTATTATTTGGTTGGTGAGTGAAAATAGTTTTGAATAAAATAACACAGAGGCAGAGTTAGATTTTGAGTTTACGAGTTTTGGATTCTAGTAAAGGTAGCTTACCAGGTTTTAATAAATTATTTATACATATTTAGTGAATTTTTAATCATTGTTGATTCTGCCGAACCCTTAAGTAGAATTGCAGCTCCCCCTGAAAATACATAATAATTAAAAATGAATCATAATATTCCTAAATCGTAGAGTTTTTGAGTGCTGACGATTAATGGAGTAATGTCCAAGTATCAGTTGGAACATGTCATATGAAGTTCAAAGTTATAAGAAAAATGGTTTATGACCGTAGTGAGTGAAGTCATTTCTTTTCTTCCTTTTCCCCCTTTTTGATGGGAAATGTTCCTAACCAAAACCAGAAAATGAGGTTCTTCCTTGTATGAATTTCGTTTTAGTAAATTAATAAAGCTTAGTGGACTCTGGTGTCTCAGATCTTTCACTCAATATTAACTTGCTTGTGGCATGTTTTTATGCTCCAGTATGTTGGGTGGAATAAGTTGAAATTCGTGTATTAATTAGTTGGTTACTCATTACTAATGAGTCATTAGGTTTATTTAGTAAGTTATCTGAATGTGAAGACCTGTACACCACTTGCATTTTGTCTATCAGATGACTTGTTGAATGGCCAATAATTCTGTTATTTGTTCATTGTCAGTGCTTCAAAGGGGGATTTGGAGTGTTTGCAGTGTATGAGGAGGCGGGTGGGTTAACAGACAAGAAAAGCTCTTGGTTGACAATCTTTGATGTGGAAGATCCAAGGTCAAAATTTCCTCAATCTAAAGGGAAGTTCTTGGATGCAAATCAAGCTTTAGAAGTTGCTAGATTTGATATACAATATTGTGATTGGCGAGCTCGTCAAGACGTACTTACAATAATGCAGCTGCACGAAAAGGTTGATTCTTGTTCATAATGTCTTTTTACCCCTAATTTTATTGAAGTTCTAAATAGACCTGAGTTTAAAGATTATCTCTAGGTCTATACACAAAGCACTACTTTGTAGTTTGTGTATAAGTATTGTACTATGCTTCATTTCTGCTAATTAGTGACTGTTCCTTCTTTGGAGTTGTTTCTAGTTTTTTCTCGTCATAGCTGTTTTCCTTTTCATCCTTTGTGACTGGTGGATACTGTGTGAGCAGGTTGTGGAAGTATTGAATCCTCTAGCACGGGAGTATAAATCTATTGGAACCGTGAAGAAGGAACTTGCAGAGTTACAACAGGAACTTTCTCAGGCTCATAAAGAGGTATATAATACTTTGATCCCATTGAACAAGCTTATGTTGTTGGATGCAAGTTACTTCTTTCTAGATTTTTGGGTAGATTTGTAAGACATCAAATATTTTCCCGCTATTATTGGTTATTCAGGCCTATTTCTTTTTATCTCTTAAACTTATTGAAAACTCTGGTTATCAAATGATTTGAACAATCTGGAGCAATTTGCTTAAGGTGCTATTGAAGCTGAGCAGGTTTTATAACGAATGAATGGTTTATTACATAGATAAACTGGTTCAAAAATCTTACTTGTCAACAAAAACAACACGCACACGCAAAAGCAAGTTTGAGGATTTTGAGTACTTCCATATAAGCCAAGTTTTGTATCTAAAGTAGTGATAGCAACAGGTACATATATCTGAGGTGCGGGTTTCTGCTGCTTTAGATAAGCTAGCTTACATGGAAGCATTGGTTAAAGATAGGCTGCTACCAGAGAGGAGTACAGAAGAATCAGATCGCCGGTCTTCATCCTCCGGTACGTCTACAGTATCTAGAGATACGACTAAAACCAAGCAGCCTAGGAGAACCCTCAATGTGTCAGGTCCTGTCCAAGAATACAGCCCCCATTTGAAGAACTTCTGGTATCCTGTTGCTTTCTCCGCTGATATTAAGGACGACACCATGGCAAGTCAATTACCCTATTTTATGCAATAATCTCATTTTCATTACTGCAGACAACATGTTACCAATTTCCAGTCTCTACAAATTAATAAGTCCCCCGAAAAAGGACATATTAAATTACTTAAATGGACTGATGCAATACTGTGATGCCAACCAATAGGGGCGGAGCTAGTGTAGAGTTTGCGGGTTTGGCTGAACCCAGTAGCTTTAGTCCTAACCTTGTATTTGTCTTAAGAAATTCATTAAATATGTATAAATTATTTAGTTTAGACCCAACCAATAGCATGTTGTACCATCTCCTTTCTAAATTTCTGCGAGGAGAGAATATGACAAGGAAAACTTAGATAGGAACTGGTCTGTTATGATTTTTATGCTTTTGCAGTATTCAACTGTCTTGTTTGATGATGGTCATTTGACTTTAATGTATCAGATACCAATTGATTGCTTTGAGGAACCATGGGTGATTTTTCGTGGGAAAGATGGAAAACCTGGATGTGTCCAGAACACATGTGCACATAGAGCCTGCCCCCTTCATTTGGGCTCAGTTAAAGAGGGTCGCATCCAATGTCCTTATCATGGTGAGAATAAGAAGAATATAAGCATTCTTCAGTCCGAATTTCCTATCTAGGAAATGAATCAAGTTGGTGTTTGATACGTGAAGAATGCATGAAACAGCTGACATTTACTTTTATGTTTGTTTGATGATCTTTAGGGTGGGAATATTCAACAGAAGGAAAATGCGAGAAAATGCCATCAACAAAATTTCTGAATGTCAAGATCAAAGCTTTGCCATGCTTTGAGCAAGAGGGAATGATATGGATTTGGCCTGGAAATGATCCTCCTGCAGCCAGTATTCCTTCTTTACTGCCACCTTCTGGATTTCAAATCCATGCAGAGGTTTGAATCACTGCAACAACATTTTAATTGTTTATAGGAAGACTATCTAATAACAGTCAGTTTAAGTCTTTCTGCCTCATTCCTGCTGTTCTTGAAACTGGCAGATAGTGATGGAACTTCCAGTGGAACATGGGTTACTTTTAGACAATCTGTTGGATCTTGCACATGCTCCTTTCACCCATACATCTACATTTGCTAAAGGATGGAGCGTCCCAAGGTATAAATTTTTAATGATGCCAAATAGTCTAGAAGTTAGTAACTCTGGGCTAGAACTAATCTGTTTTAATTTAAACAAACTGCCATCGGTAATATCCACCTTAGACATTAAGGAATTGAAGGCATAATTCCTGGTGTGCTGCATAATTTCTTAAAACTTACTGGATTACTTCCCGAAATAAATAATTCAATTACCTCTAGTTCATCATCTTTGCAAAAAAAGTCAGTATGTTTTTAGTCTATATCATCACCGAGACAATGTGGACATGCATGCATACTTCATTTCACCGAGGTGAGTTCATCTTGGTTAACTGCCATAAAGTTTTTCACCTATTAAATCAACCAGAACTTCTCAAATTCCTTCTAATAGTCTTTTGGGATTTGAATGAATGTGAAAAGATTCTTATCGAGGATACCGAGTTAGATTAGTTGATAACTGTTACTTTACAGGTAAATAATTCTTCCAGTCCCAAAATGAATTTTCTAAAGGAGAGTTGACTATATTGTATTGTTTGAAGTCATATTGTTCGTAGAAAATTAACTTTTTTGTTATCTTGTTTACGAATCTATGATAATGGTTCATGCTCGTGTACATTGCGTAGAATAAAGATATTGTGGAGCACAATTAGCTATAAACATAAAAGAGATGTTTCCACTTTCTGACAACCAAAACAATGTGATTCTATATTTTTCTTGTTTACTTTTTTTGTTGGGGAAGGGGAGGTGCAGTGGTTCCTATACCTGTCTGATGAATAAAGTCTGGTAGTAAAAGCCCAAAGATATGAACACTTACTAGTTACCTTTCTTTTTCAGCTTTGTAAAATTCTTGACTCCTGCATCTGGTCTGCAAGGATATTGGGATCCCTATCCGATAGATATGGAATTTCGACCACCTTGTATGGTTCTATCAACCATTGGAATCTCAAAGCCAGGCAAATTGGAGGGGCAGAGCACCGAAGAGTGCTCTACGCACCTTCACCAACTTCATGTATGTTTACCTGCATCACGACAGAAGACAAGGTTGCTATATAGGATGTCACTGGATTTTGCTCCCGTATTAAAACACATCCCTTTCATGCAATATGTGTGGAGGCATTTTGCTGAACAGGTTGGATTCTATCCTTAACATTGGTAGTGTTTGTCATTACTTAAAACTTTTAAAAATGTAGATCGGTGTCATTGACTTCTTTAAGATATATGACCTGCACATACCTATAATGACGAGTTCTCTGCATAATTTGGCTTGATTAATCTATGAAAAATGTTCCTCCGTTTCCTTGTGTATTAATCCCGGAAATTGATGCAATTAGAAAAACTTGTTGAAAGTTGGCTGTATGAAGCCAAATTGGAGGTGGAGATTTCTCATGTTACCATTAACACTTTGGGTTGTGAAACAAGCATTGCAAGATCATGTTTCAAAGCTCTCACTGCAAAGTGGCTGAGCTCTTGAGTTTTCCACATCTATCTATTTAAACCACAAAAATTAATAAAAATAACTAAAAGTGAAGCTTGCCAAAATGTAAAGTGGAAAAATATCTGCATTTGTTTTTCTTGTAAACTGAATATTGCATTGAAGATGTCCCACCTAAAAACTGAAAAGGAAGTATTTAAAAAGTTATGTTCTGATTGGCTTTTTGTGATCTATTCTTTGGGAAAATATTATCAGGTTTTAAATGAGGACCTACGGCTTGTGCTTGGTCAGCAAGACCGGATGCTCAATGGTGCTAACATTTGGAACCTACCTGTGTCATACGATAAGCTAGGAGTGAGGTATAGGATATGGAGAGATGCTGTAGAGAGTGGAGCAAAACAATTACCATTCAGCAAATGAACTAATCCAAGGACTGATTTTACTTCTCAAGATGATCATACACTCTAAACAATTTTAGCTCTTTGAAGAACTTCAGTTGCTGAGAATCTCGCTTGGTATATAACACGGTTGCCACACTTGTTGCTCTGAGGAGATACCGG
Source organism: Lycium ferocissimum (assembly GCF_029784015.1). Classification (NCBI taxonomy): domain Eukaryota; kingdom Viridiplantae; phylum Streptophyta; class Magnoliopsida; order Solanales; family Solanaceae; genus Lycium; species Lycium ferocissimum. The sequence goes on along the minus strand of NC_081345.1, from coordinate 24,260,512 downwards.
AGCATCCTGATATCGGTGTGTCACCAAAAGGAGTGATTTCAGCGTAGCTACCCTTGTAAAATAAATTGTACACTAATTTGTTTTTAGGTTCATGTACAGTTTAAACAACCTTGACCCCGCCATTAATTCTTTAATGTTTGCCCTAGCGTGCCTCCTAGGAAATCTGGAGGTATTTTTTCGTAGTCATGGAAATGGTCCTCCATCATGTATCATATTATCAATCTTCTCGGATTTGAATTGATAACACAATTTTTTTGCCAAAATGAAGAGGAAGATCTGATTTTCTAGCCGTTTGATCTAGTTTGGCCCAGAGTGTATTTTTGTCATCAAACTTATGTTCTTTCAATGTTTCCAGAATCAAGAAACAAAAGTACAGTCCATGGAGATGGAGTTTCTTAAAATAAAATTTTGATATAATTTTATTCAACGACGTAATATATGCGGTTGGTCCCAGTGTATAGAACAGCATGAAAGTTGATCATAGCTCGTAACAGGTCTTAAAATCTGGTTCACTGAAGAGTAAGTCTGTAATGCTGAAGGCAAACAGATCAGGCCATAATGTATATGGAGATTATCAAATCTTCATCATCCTAAAAGATCAATTCTTGAGGTGGTAATATTTAAGAGTAACAATTTCATCATACTAGTAAAAGGTCAATTCTTCCACCAGACGTTTACTTGGGGTTTATGTAAAGCTGCTATATATGTATGAGACCTCTTGAGCATTCACACCATTTAACCTTTGGACGATCAAAATACACAGCATGAAGAATAATTTGATATAAATTAGCTGGGGTTAAAAGAGGTGGAGTAGAGGAGATAGTACTCCCTCCATCGAATAAAATACAACATATGAGCCTCAACTTCAAAAGTTTGAGGTCGATAATGTGAATCGTCAGTAACCATGTTGCTTCATTTAGACTCGGTATAATTCAATATTTGAAGATTTAGGTTATCTACATTTTCCTTTCCTTCACCTTCTTAAAAAAAAGTGCGCACTTAAAAACCCAAGTACAGTTGTCGGCATTATTCAATGTCATCAAATCTCTAACAAGACCAAAAGATTTCTAAGGAACTAAATCTTAAGCTTAACTAATTTGTAAAATATTACCTTATGGGAAAAAAAAAAAAAAAACTAATTTGTATAGCTTATATATATATTTTTCTTCCATTCCGCCCTATTTTGCGCCAAGTCTACATGCATACCAAGAAATTATAGGTCATTTAACATGATTTTCTTTCATTTGATTTTAGGTCTGCCTCGTCCTTTTATAATCCTTTCAATAATTATAATTTCACCTATTGACTGGTGCATCAGAAGGTCAATGTAGGACATGAAAAAACTATCTCAAGCGACGTTTTCTCACGTTAGCCTTTATATATATGCTATTTCATCTCACCACCTTCAGTTGAATGTAATCTTTTCTTATCTTGTCTAATTTTATGTGACCGCACATTCATCTAAACATCCACATTGATATAACACTCATCTTGTCTTGTTGATCTCTTGCAATTATATTATCGAACTTGTCTTTCAATTTGATAGGTATTCTCCTATCGCATAACACTCCCATAGCACTTTTCTATTCAAACTGATTTTTGAGTAATTTCTTCATTTATAATCATACCATTTCCCTTAACATAGAGCTTGATATCATGTTAGTTTGCATTTATATACCGTAATCCTATTTAATTTCACCTCAATTTCATTCTTCTTTGTATGGTTTAAGCTCACAATGCGTATATTTATAGCTTGTTTAGTCATGCTTCTAAAAACAGCTTATTTTAAAAAGTATTTTTTTCAAAAGTAAAAGTACTTTTGGCTAAAAGCAGTTTGTGTTTGACCAATTAATTTAAAAAGTACTTTTGAGCAGCAGTTAGTGTTTCACTAAGCTTTTAAAAAGTGTTTCTCAACGTATTTTTTTCAAAAGTACCTTTCAAAAAAGTACTTTTGGGCAAAAGTTAATTTTTAGCTTATGAAAAACTGCTTCTGTTACTCCCCCAAAACACTAATTTTCTCTCAAAAGCTTGGCGAAACACCTCACTTTTTTTTAAAATAACCACTTATTGAAAAAATAAATACTCTTGGGAAGAATAAGCTTTGGCCAAACAGGCTTAGTTTAACTTTTATTTATCTTAAACCTTACTCTCTAGAGCGTTTCTCCGTCATTCAAACTATTAGTTGAATTTGCTTGTTTCCTTAACAATATCGTCTACCATATACCATGAGATACAGATTGGCGAAAAGGTGAATATCAATTTAAAGTGGCTTAGCACATTTTGATTGTTGGATATGGAGACAATTTCCACTTAAGGAGAGAGGGAACAAGTGTTTTTATAACTGCAGTTACCAGAAACGAAGCACTGAAGCTAAATACGCCTCAATAGAGCTGAAGGAATAATTGAACAAAACTGATTCATACAGTTATATTTAAGCAATTCTGCAATTAAGACATAGTTGATTGACTGATTAAAAGAGAAAGCTGTGTCAAAAATGTTTAAACGAATGAATATAGAAATAAGGATTATTTTCTTTACAGTATTTGTTACGTAATGCACATATCATTTTCGTTGAGTCGAAAAATTTGTCCTTTCATTATGTTCAGAAGTAAGAGGACAAGATAACTTTTTTGTCATTAAATTAACGGAACTTTATCCACTCCTACTGTTCTTGAATTGCCTAGAGAAAACAAATGACAAAAGGTTAAATTATCAGTGTTATGAGTTATGACCGAATAAAGTGTATCAACATTCAGCGGAATCTTTCCAAACCACTAACTTTTTCTTTTGGAACCCTGTCAACCTACCGTAACCTGCTCACTGAGTCATAGTTCGGAATTCATAAATCACATAGAAGAAAATCGCACTAGGCAAATTCGACGAATTCTAACTTAAAAGGCTGCTAATGAGCTCGATTATCTCAGGTTTCCATGTGGAAATCACTTGCCCGACGAACACAGTATTGTGATACTTACAGAAAATTTATTTGTAACTTGCATATTCAGTCTCTGTACATAAATTGCTCACCAATCACCATTATGCCACCAAAATAGCACTATTAAATTGGTTTAAGTAATTACACATTTATATCATGTATTAGTACATTCGTTATTTTCTACATAATCTCTAACTTTCGTAATTACACATATAATACATTTTCAAAACAGAACAAGACAAAAAAACCTCAAATTTATTCCTCAAAGTCACACTTATTACAAGAAGAACATAACATAATTACAAACATCCATTTACATATCAGAACTCAGAGTGCATTACCACAGAAAGGGCAGAATCGGAAATCCGCATCCACTTCCCGGCGACAAAACTGACACCTAAGAACATCCGGCACGTCCGCCGAGGACGACGGCGGTGGAGTTAGTGATTGAGGGAAGAAAAGTTTGCAGTCGTTACAGTACATCACCGGCTCTTTTCCCGGCCATCGCCACACAGGAACAAAGAAGAGCTTCAAAACCTTGTCATAGTCGACTAGGTCGGCGCGTGATCCGCACGCTATGCACCGACCAACGCCGCTCTTCAATACTTGTCTCGCCTGTTGCTCTAGCCCTCCTACGAAGAAGAAAAACATTGCTTTGTTCTTTTGGGTTTTGTTTCTGATACTTTCTTGATTTTTGATTTGGGTTATATTGGTATGAATTGGAGTTTTTGAAGAGATAGAGAAGAAAGCTGTAGAGAGCTGAAGAAAAAGTGAAGTATCTGGAGGATTCGTGGTTGTTCGGTTGGCTTGAGAATCAAGTTATTCGGGAACCGTTCTTGCCTCGGGTCATTTGCACTTTTGGCCCTATTTTATGTTACTCTTTAATTTTAGTCTATCAAAATCGAATTTGCATAAAAACATAAAAATAGGCATCATAATATACACAAGTTATGTTCGTGTCCTTAAAAATCTTATGCCCCACTAGGTATAAGTTTGATTTTAAAAGATAAAAATTAAGGATCAGTCCATTTCTTTTATCCATTGTCGATATCCGTATCGAAACTCAATTATATCCGAATTCGCGCAGCATATGGCTCCATTCAGGGAGAAGTGCTCTTTACCAAATAAATTTTCATATTGAAAGACAAAAATTGAAGACCAGTCCATTTGAAGATCAAACCGTGCAATTACAAGCGGGTCATTTGCAGGATTGTCCTTCAAGGGCACTAGTCTTTAATTTTTGTCTCTCAAATTGGTGGTCTTTAATTTTTTTCCTTCGCCAAATACCTCGAGGTCCTGGGTTTAAATCCCGGCTTAATAAAAAAAAAATTACAAGGCAGAGTTTCGTAACAAAATTAGACTTATTCGGGCAAAAATTAGGCCTTAAGGTAGAGTCTTGCGAAATTTCAACTGAATAATTTTTTTTTTTTTTGTTGCTTTAATGCAAACCTCTACCTTAAGGCAGACTTTGCTTCAAACTTTGCCTGAAGGTAGCATAACTCTGTCTGATTAGGTAGAGTTTGAGGCAAAATTCTGCCTTGAGAATTCAAACTCTATCTTACGATTTTTTTTAATTTTTGACTAAGCGGAAGTTTGAACTCAAAATCCAAATTTTTTTAGCAAAGGATAAAAATTAAAGACCATCAATTTGAGGGACAAAAATTAAAGATCAGTGCCTTTAAAGGGCATTCCGCACAGAGAAATGACTAGAAGTTCTTGCTTCTTCTTGGGTCATACTGAAGTCCAGTCATTAGCGATCTGGGCCCTTGTAGCCCATGATTACTGTTTGTGAAAAAAAGGTAAGTACATAAGAATATAAAAATATTTACTTTAACAGTTTAATTAAGAGTCCCATGGTAAAGCAACTTTCTAAGGAAACCCTCTGTACGTGAAGCTTTCGTGGGACTCATACATTCTCCATTTTACACTTTTTTCTCCACAATCTGGGAGATACATTATCAGCGCCCTTTTTTATGACCTTATTCTAGTCTCTATTCATTATTCATCGATGGATAATAAAATCACAATTTTGGTTCAATACGCCGGAGAATGGGATGTGGAACACAATTAGAATAATTTTGGTGTTGATGGTGTGTTTTTTGATATGGATTGCGATTTTAATGGTATGAGTTTTGAAGTGTATAAGATCCTCGAAGTTGACTCAATTATGGTTATGCTCGAAATAAAATATGTTGTGAAAGAGAATTATTCGTGGATGAAGATTTACAATGTCAGAAGTTTGCTTATGTACATGGAATTGAGAAGAAAAAATTCAAAGTTCACCAATTTCCCTTAGTATATCAGTGAAGGAGAAGACTCAAGGTGATATAGATTTAATTTAAATATTATGGAATCTGACTTGAATGCTATCAAGTATATGCCAGAGATTGACAACCCGAAAACTATTGAGTTGATTACTACAGAAAACGGAGAGGATGGTGATGATATGATGTTTGCTGAAGATTCGATAATTGACAATAATTTTCATTTGGATGTGAGTGAAGATCAATTCTACAAAAATACGGAGACACTTCAAAATGTGATGAACAATCATGACGTCCGAAATGATTTGGTAGTTTATGGCCTAACGTGCATGCAAGATAAGGTAAAGGGCAATATCTTTTTATTTTATAAACGAATTATATTATGTATATTACAAAAATAAAGAGACATTGTTCTATAACTCAAATCAATCAAGAAGGAAAAATGAAAAAAACAGAGGGATGAGTGAGTAATATCAAAGAAGGGTATGATGGTTGAAGAGAAGAGATAATTGACAAATATAATTGATGTTTATCGTTAAAGAAGAGAGATAAATGATGAGTCTATCTCTTAAAATGAGGAATAAAGGGAAATAAAGAATAAAAGATACTATTGAAATCCCGATTAAGTCACACTACAAGAATTATGCACATAAATAGCATGACTTTTCAAATTCTTCAAAAAGAATATTGTTTGTCACATTTTTAAAAAAATTTAAAAAAAGTATGTGACGAAAATGAATATCCCCTAAACTAGGGGTTTAATGATATATTTTATTCTTTGTTTTCATTTATTCCTCATTTTAAGAGATAAACCAATTATTTATCTCTTATTTAATGACAAACATGTACTATATTTTTCACTTATCTCTCTTCTTCAACCAATATATTCTCCATCTACTATTACTCATACCTCCCTTCTTTTATTTTTCCTTTTGATTGATTCGAGTTATAGACGAGTGTCTCATTATTTTTATAAATAATGAATGTAATTATTTTGTAAAATAAAGATATTGCATTTTACCTTGTCTTGCTTGAACGTTTGACCTTGAACTGAAAATCATTTCGCACGACATATTGTTCATCACATTTTGGTGCGTCTGTTTATTTTTGTATAATTGATCTTCACTCACATCTAGATGACTATTATTGCCGAGTATCGACTCTTCAGCAAACATCATATCATCACCGTCCTTTCTGTTGTCTGTAGTGATCAACTCATTAGTTTACAGATTGTCAATCTCTGACATGTCCTAGATAACATTCAAGCTAGATTCCATAATATTCGGATTTAAATTTATACCACTTTGAGCCTTCTCCATGACTGGTATACAAAGAGAAAATCAGTGAAGTTTGAACTTTTTCTTCTCAGTTTCATATACATAAGCAAACTTCGGTCATTATATATCTTCATTGGCGGATAATTCTCCTTCACAACATATTTTATTTCGAGTTTAATCATAGTCGAGTCAATTTCAAGAACCTTATACTTCTAAACCAATGTTTCTGAAAGGTAAAATGGAAATTCAACCATTTTTAAAATGAGACACGAGACAACAATACATGTATTGAGACTTTGAGATGGTCGTGATGTGTTAAATTTTCACAAGATTAAAGTCCATATATGTGGGTCGTTTGCCCCATAAACGACTTGCGACATAGTTTATTCGTCGAATATGCCCAAAAGACTCCTACCCACGCACGTGCACATGCAAACATATAAACATATACTCCATCCGTCCCATAATAAGTGTCACCTTAGCAAAAAACACATATATTAAGAAATTAATAATGCAATGTGAAGTTTACTAAATTACCCTTACATAAAAAAAATAATTACTTTTTTCTCTTAATTAGAGCATTGAGAATCCTACAATACCAAATTACTATGTGGCTTTTCTAATAATCATTTAGATGTTACTTTAATTTATCACTTTTTGTCTAAGGATAGAGTTGGAAAAACTAGCCAATTTATGTCAGGTGACACTTATTATGGGACGGAGGGAGTATATGTCTTCCCTTTCAATATAAGATTTTTTTTAATTTATCCCAAAAAGTATAATTTTTTATATGTAAATAATTTAGTTTTAAATTTTTTATTTTATTTTTGATGAAATGATTTATAGCCATAAATATTTATAGTAATTTAGATTTATTTTTTTAAACGTCAAATGATGCCACGTAAATGAGGGGGGAGGGCAGTATAATATTACTCCACAATTTAGATTGCACTTATTTAGAAAAAAGTTTATGCAGGTAGTATAAAGATTTCTTTTTGTAAATTTTAGCATTTCGAGTTTTACACAGTGGTAAATTTTATATTTTTATTGTTGAAAAAACTCAAAAATTTCTCAGGTTTCGCCTCACACGTCTCAATGCTAAGGCCACATGTTGATAGCTATTTTATTACTCCTTGTGTGATGTGGCAGACCTTCATCGACATTTGGAAGAAAATCAACATCCAGAAGAGCACATGCACAAGCCGGGTGATTCTCACGAGAATGCACGTGACGTGGAAGAGGTATTCGTATTTCATTTGGCACCTGTAATTAAAACACAAATCGTTTCCTTCCACGTGTTACATATGACACAACATAGAGCGAGTGTGCTGTTTAATCGTTACTCTCGCGAGTGGTGCATTTTATGTCACGAGTCAGTACCATGTTTGTCCCGTTCTCTAACTGCACTACTTTTCTTATTTTGGGCTCTCAGATCACGAAAAGCAGTTCGGAAATTCTACTTCTTTTGAAATGACCTCATTGCCCTCTTCAGTCCTCACTTAACCCGTATATTTGCAAATATGTAATTTTTGTAAAGAGTAGAACAAATGCTATGTTTTATCTGACAAATTTCATTTTTTGTATTAGTAATAACAAATGTGTACAACACAAAAAGTTATTGTGTGAATAGATAAGATCCCTTCGTAGCTTTACTAGAGGTCTCGACTTTGAATGTAGAGAATGAAAATTTCTAGCAAGAAACACTCTTTTCTTTTATAGGTTTATGCTAAGCAAATTTCAACTAATCGAGACCCCAAATTAAATATTAGACACTTGATAAAAATGTAAATAAAAAAATCCACCTTATGCTTTATATTCCTTTACTATAATAGAAATTTGACTATCAAAATTTACAACTTTACAAATTTATATTTGTAAGAGTGTATAAATTTGCTCGAGAATTACCTCATTATAAAAAAGAAGAAAATATTTTAAAAGAAAAAGATCAAAACACCAACTTATTTAGACAAATAGACTAGAAACAATATAGATGGTCGGAATGTTTCTTCAATACATCATATAACAACCAAAATTAGAGTGATTGAAGAAAATATTTCTACTTATCATTTTACCTAATTCAGTTGAATTAGATATAATTTATACACATCAAAGGATTGAGTGTTTAATACACGTCTCCCCAGTTTTACTTGCCTCAAAACATATTAGAAAAGTCAACTACAAAGTGCAAGTTCTTTTAACAAAAAAAGAGAAAAATGAAATACCTATCATTATATAAAGTAAAAGATCTACTTTAAACATTTTAATAAAATCAAATTCCATTACTGTATCTATTAATGAAATTTACCCCCTTGACAGTGGTATATGTTGTATATATAAATCCTAGATGTGAAAATATATGGAATTTCTGTATGAATCTATGAAAGGTATAAAAAAGAAAGAAAAACACAAAGAAAAGAATAGGCTAGGCATTAATATTCAGGATATTGAAGAGGACTTATAAAGATTTTACCTAGCTATGTACATTAATATCACAAAAATCAAATTTCACGAGCCCAACCTCATAAAGACAATTCATTAAAATCAAAACGTTTTTCTATTTGGAGAATTTATTGAATTTAAAACAGGGACTATTTCGACATTTTGTAATAGAGCAAAGAGCTCCACACAGAGTTCCCATCTAGAATGCTACTAGTAGTGCTATATAAAATCCTCTTTGAGATCCACAATGAGAAAACGAAACTTAAGATATTATTTTTTCAGTGAGAGCTGAGAGAGAAGAGTTGAAAAAAAAAAAATGGCGATTAGGGTTTGGATTTCGTTATTTGTGTGTGTTTTGGCATTGGTAGGATCGCAATCTTCCGCTTCTGAGAGCGAAGAAAAGGAGTTCGTTGTGACTTTAGATCACTCCAATTTCTCTGATTTTGTAGGTCGACACAAATTCGTTGTTGTTGAGTTTTACGCCCCTTGGTAATTCATTAATCAATTAGAGATTTCAATTTGTTTTCGTAAATATTGCTTTGATTTTCGTTACTATATGTAGTTTTTGAGATATCTCTTCTGTTTTTTTTTATTATTGAAAGTCGATCGGTGTTTTGTTTGAAAGTTATGATGGGTTAGTTAATGAAAGCTTAAATAGATGTTATGGAGATTTGTCAAAACTTGAATCTATTACTACTTTAGATCTGGAGTACTCTTTTTTTATGAAAAAGGTTTTCATGGAAATATTCTGCTAGGAAAATATTTACTTTGGGAAATAATTTTCTCGTGTTTAATTTGATACTCCCTCCGTCCCAATTTACGTGTTATAGTTCGGATTTTGAGAGTCAAACGTTTTAGTTTTGACCGTGAATAAGGACATTGAATCTTTAAGTTTTTTTGAAATAAAATTTATATTTTTGAAAACTAGTTAAAAAGTACTATTAAGTCACAATAATCCATAATTCAAAAGATATATGAAAAATTAACCGTCAACGAAAGACGTGTTTGGATTTCGAAATCTAAAAGGTGCCACATAAATTGGGACTGAGGGAGTATAAAAGTTGGAGACATATGCTAATCATACAAAGTGAAGAATAAGTATGGGGGATTGTAGTTTGAGGATATATTTGAGGTGTAAAGAGTGATAAATGTCTTAAGTCTTGAATTGAATGAAGTAAGAGAGATATGGAATGAGAGTTGGAATATTTGTAAGGAAAAGCTACTTATGGGCAATAAAGTCATTCTATCATCTTTTCCTTGGATTTGCGAAATTCAAGCTAAACAAATACTGGAAACAATTTCACCAAAGAATGATGAAATTGTTAATGATGTTTATTTTGACTTAATACAGTTGATTCTCTGACTAAACGGTAAAAGCTAGAAGCTTTAGTGCATTTTGATGATTGAACAATAAAATTGTTTGCCATTTCTGTCTATCTCCGATTACTGTCTCTATTTCAGTTATGTGAAAATTGTATGCCTCAAATTAGAGGCAACTTGCCTTTTTTTCCCAGCTTATTAATTACTTTGTTTTGTTGTAGGTGTGGTCATTGCAAGAAACTTGCTCCAGAAGTAAGAACCACTAACACATTCCTCGGTATCTTAAAAAAAAAGTAATCAGGTTTTGGAGCATAAGGAAGGACAATAGGTTTTAACATTTTGCTTGGTTTATTTGCAGTATGAGAAAGCAGCACAAGTTTTAAGTCAGAATGATCCACCAGTTGTTCTGGCCAAAGTTGATGCTAATGAGGAGCAAAACAAAATTCTCGCTAGTGAGTTTGAGATAAGAGGTTTCCCCACAATTAAGATCTTGAGGTATGGAGGTAGCGTTGTTCAAGATTACAAAGGACCACGTGAGGCGGACGGTATTGTTTCTTACGTGAAGAAACAAAGTGGCCCTGCTTCTACTGAAATTAAATCTTCTGAGGATGCAAATGCTTTTATAGATACCAATAAGATCATTATCGTAAGTGCCCCCCTTCCCTATGGATCTCTCACATTGTATATGTATACACACACAAAAACACATATGCTGACACCGGGGACCCGATACACAAATACCCACACTCTCTCACCCTGGTGTGCATCTTTTTTTTCAAGTATTCTGCAGAATTGGAGTTGATAAGTATGGTTTTATAATTCTTGTAGGTTGGGCTCTTTCCGGAGTTCTCTGGCGAGAAATTTGAGAATTTCACAGCTGTGGCTGAGAGATTGCGTTCTGACTATGATTTTGCTCATACTTCTGATGCTAAACTCCTTCCTCGTGGGGATTCATCAGTTTCTGGCCCTGTTGTTAGGCTATTCAAGCCCTTTGATGAACTTTTTGTAGATTTCCAGGTATTGAATCTGTGTAAATTTTACATTTCCTCATGTACCAGACAAAGTTTCATCAAATGATCATATGTACTTGTAGGAGTTCGATGTGGATGCCTTGGCAAAGTTTGTCGAAGAAGCAAGTATTCCTACTGTGACTGTATTTAACAAGGACCCCAACAACCATCCATTTGTTATTAAATTCTTCAACAGTCCAAACGCCAAGGTGCGCCGTTTACTTAGTCTACTAGATTTACATTGCGTGTTGTGATTCTGATAGTCTTCTTGCTGTCTAAACCTGCACCTGCTTTCCAAATTCTTTTTGTTGATAGATCTCTTTAGTTCAAATATATAAGAAGCGATATATTATTCTCTTATTCTGAGGTGTTTCTTGTTTTCCATTTTGGAGGAACATTGTTTGATATCTTAGAAGAGTAAATGTGGATCAAGGTTTTCTTTTTAAGCTATCTGTCTGGTAGGTTCTTTTTAAGTTAGTTTCTTCACTTCTAATTTATGGTCTTTCATTGCACTCGTTGTTAGATGCTCTTTCATTTCTGCAATCAGCATGAACTCTTCCTGTATAATGATAAAGCACCCCAAGCAAAGATAGATAAGTGAAGAATGGTGCAAGATTCATCTGTTTTCCCTAAAATTATCCTTGTTCTTCCGGGAGGTCTTTAGTGTAACCAAATAAAAAAAATTCTCATTGCTGCTTGTTTAATATCCTACTAGATTGCTCTTTCCAGAGCTAGTTGAGAATTGTCTACTTTTGACATGGCATATCTTCTTCCGGTTCTGCTATAATCATGCTATGATTGCTGTACTTGGATATGCACTTCATGCCATCCAAATATTGTCTCTTTGTTGAAGTCCAATCTTAATTGTCTCTCTGTGCTGGACTATTTAGAGCTTGAGACCTTATTCCCGTACCCCCCCTCTCTTCCCCCTTCCCACGCGAAAAACCCCCCAAATTGCCCTATTACATTTGGAAGTAGTTTCTAATCAAGAATATGGAATTGCAGGCTATGTTGTTCGTAAACTTCAGCAATGACCAAATTGATACTTTTAAATCCAAGTATCAAGAAGTTGCTGAGCAGTTCAAAGGCAAGGACATTAGTTTCTTAATTGGTGATGTTGAGGCCAGTCAAGGTGCCTTCCAGGTTAGGTTTCTAAATTCTTATTAGTTGTGTTTGAATCATTTCTTGTTTATTGATGTTAACGTGATGATATATTTGGCTTCGTTGTGCAGTACTTTGGACTCAGAGAGGATCAGGTACCTCTAATCATCATACAGACAAATGATGGAGAGAAGTATCTCAAACCAAATGTTGAGCCTGATCACATTGCTTCATGGGTTAAGGAGTTTAAGGTGATGATGCTCCCGGCTTTTTCTTTTACCTGTTTCTCTTAGATTAATTGTTTCTCCAGGTTTCTCATCCATTATCTATATAAATTCATCTTATATTTCCCTTCCGTTGTACAATCCAAGTGATGGACTGGATTTGTCTTCTTAAATTCTAAAGTTCTATTTAATAAGTAAGCAAATTGAATGTAAAGAAAAGTCCTAGAGAAACATTGTTTCTATGGGCAACTTATTTCTTGTATTGTTTCTGAAGTAATTACTCGATCATACTTCAGGACGGCAAGGTGAAACCTTTCAAAAAATCAGAACCTATCCCAGAGGTTAACAGTGAACCTGTTAAAGTTTTGGTTGCTGACAGCTTCCAGGATATGGTTTTCAACTCTGCGAAGAATGGTATTCCCTACCTAATGTTCAAATTTTATTGGCATTTTGTTCAGTTGCATTCTAGGTAGTTCATATAGGTTTTATTGTCCTACTTCTATGCATTCTTATGTAGTGTAAGTAATTGAAAATCAAATTGTATATTTCACATTTCGCATGGCTTTTCGGCATGACATATATACAGTTGAGAAGCACACTAGGCTGACAAACAGTGGCTGTTTGGAGATAAGTTGTTACAACTTCTTCTCACTAAGCTGTTCAAAAGATGTTGATAAGTAGCACTATCAAACGTATGCAATAAGTTGACATCTGCGGAATAGGACATAGTATTAATTAAACAAGTCGCATCACAATGGAAAGTTACGAGTCAATCATGTGGCATAGTTCAATTTCTTCCTTCAATTTCTTCCTTCATCTTCCTGAGGCGCATTATCCTTCTTTTCAGCTTGCTCATCTTCCTGAACTCGTACATGTCCTCTTGTTACAATTTTTTTTGGATATGCAGCAATGATAATACATGTGGTTGTTGTTTCTTATAGTACTTATCGAGTTCTATGCCCCTTGGTGTGGACACTGCAAGCAGTTGGCCCCAATCCTTGATGAAGTGGCTGTCTCGTTTGAAAATGATGCAGATGTTATGATTGCCAAAATTGTGAGTTTCCTACTCAAAGCTCTTCATTCTCTCATTTTTCTGGAATATACTTCGAACCTTGAAAATGTTTATTGCTTGTAGAGTAAAAGTGGGGTCCTTAACTCTTTGTCATGTAGAGTGTGTGATTGCAGTTCTTTATGTAAAACTGGATTAGATTTGGCCCAGATAATAACAAAATGAGTAAACATCCAATCTGGACAAAGTACCATCTAATGTTCACTTTGACTCTATCATACCTAGGGTTGAGTGTTTCCCAGCATAGTGAAGTGTTGCATAGGACTGAAGGTAAAAGGATCAAGCCTGAGGTATCAAGTATCTGGTTGCTAGTATAGGCTTTGGAGATTACATGCTGCATGCATTGTTTACCTAGGAAATTGTCACGCCCAACACGTGAAACAATGTTCTAAAATATTGTTGCAGTTGAATTATCTTAATAGCGAAAAGTGCAGTGTTTCATGCCTTTTATTCTTAAACGTCTTGTTTTCCCCCTAGTGTACAGGTTGACTCCTTTTTTAGGGTAGCTATTGCAATCCTCTAAATATTTGTAGAGTACTGGAAATTTCTAACAGTGTCTTTTGCTGTTATGTAGGATGCTACTGCTAATGATATTCCACAGGGAACTTTTGAGGTCCAAGGTTATCCCACTCTTTATTTCAAGTCAGCAAGTGGAAAGATCTCGCTGCATGAAGGTGACAGGACCAAGGAAGGCATTATTGACTTTATCCAGAAGAATCGGGATAAAGCTGCGGAGCAAGATGCGAGAAAAGAGGAGCTATAATCTTAGGTAACTGTACTTCTAGGTCTGAACATTTTTAACACTTGTTAAGTAAAGAGGTAGCATGTGGAGTTCTGTCATCTGTTTTGTAGTTTAGCTGCAATTCAACCCATACCTGGTGTTTTCTGTAAGTGTTGGTAAAAGGGGTAATTAATGAGGTAAATCTTGAAAGTAGTTGGAATAAAATGGACAAGAAATGAAATTAATCAGAGCTTAAGGTTTTTGAGAAATATATAGGAGGAAGTAGAGGAAAATATTTCACTGTGTGCTTGCTTTAAGTGATAACTAAAGAAGCAAGGGGGAAGTCCTTGAACTATCCCTTCCTTTCTCTACCAATGCAGCATAGGGGAAATTTTAACCTGCTTTTGGGACGATGTTAATAATTGTAATCAGTTTCGACTTGGTTTTTGTTTGCTTATATGTTGTCTAAATTTTCTCGCCACCTCTGACAGGAAGAAATGAACGAGAGGAGATTTTGAAGTCCCCTAAAGCAGTTGGCATGGCGCTGGCTGCCTTACTGACTTACAAGCTCCCCATGAAGCGAGGAAACAAGCGCACGACATCTCCACCTTTTCTCCCACCCCACCCCAATCCCCAAAGATAGCCCCTTCTTACCCCATAGTCTGTAATGAAATGTTTTTTCTGATAAGCAGGATTTTCCGAGGATTAGGTATCATAGCAAAGCCTCTATGGTTTGAGTAGTTGCATCTCAGTATGTTGAATGGTTTTCTGGAGAAATTGTCGATTTAAGTTATTTACAAAGTGAAGTGAGCCCTTGAATCTTTCCTTGGAATGCCTCTTGCTTATAGGACTGCCTTCTAGCTCTCTTTGTTTTCTCTGACCCCATAAAGAAAGCTTGCTCACGGAGCGATTTCACTTGGTAAGAAGTTGATATTGTTAGAAGATTACACTGGCCTCTCCTCTGCGATTTAGAGGTCGAGTGCTGTCTACTTTCGTCAGTGACCTTTTTTCCTAGGAAGGGACACTCGAATCTAGCGATAACGTGCCATAGCCCCGACGTTCGCATGTGTAGCGAGGTTGTTCATTACCCTTACCTATCTTATTTCCTGTGTTCGTCACTTCCGCAATATTTCAGGAATCATGTATTGACTTGAGCGTCAGAGTGGGCTGTCTTCGCTCCAGCTAATGATGTCCACTCGACTCAGTGAACCTTGATAAGAAATGCTAACAAATGGATATCCTGAGTAAGGCCGATCCACTAATGTGAGGGTATTACTCGACAATTCATTGATTTTCAGGGAAAGGAGGTCAATTATATAAAATGAGTACTAACTAGCATCTCTAACATTGTTGTACCGGATAACACGAGTTCTAGTACCAACCGAGAAATGTATTTGGTGGAGAACAATTATATATCCCAGAGTGTGCATTCATTAAACGGTGCATAAGGGTCGAGCTATTCTCATCCCAATTGTGGTGATCCATTGCTTCCTCAGAAACAATGACATGGATGACCACCCAAATCTCCGGCTACTAAGCAGTCTGGAGAGCTATGTAATCATCCCTCTCAGCAAAGCTAGCACCTAGCGGGAATCGCAAGAGGAGGGCAACTAAAGCAAGTAACTCAGAGAAAAGAGAAGAACCATAGTAGGCAAACCACAAGACAGAAGGGACTTCATTGATCACATTTATGACATCCCATTTCTTGAACCACAAGGAGTGTCAATACACATGGAAAACTAACATATACTTACTCATCAGTCATCACCATATATTGTACACACAGGAATACCATCGTAGTGCATGGTAGAAGATAATTCATACGTCTCACATCCTTTAGATAGGCATACCATCATTTATCTGTAATAATGTCGTTTCCTTTATTTAATAACAGTTGAACTATCTCTCCACAAAACATGAATTAAGATGAGAAGAGGCCATTAAACGGAATCAAGCCATCCCCTTCAAGTTTTTCACACAACACAAAGCTTCCACATATCTAGTGAGCTTGGTGAATGGTGACTCTTCATTTGCCCATGATTGTTTCACTTTTACTTATGATACTTCAACGTTCTTTCAACAACCATGAGTCTGCTTTGTCAAACAATTTCGTGCCATTTTTTTAATTTTTATTGCTCCCCTAACTAAGGGAAGAGAGATGACGTTGATACCTAAAATTTTGTGACGCTTGACGAATTTAACTTTCGATCACACGCTCCATTTATGTGAAAGCTAGTACTGATAGCAAGCATGTCATAGAAAGAGGTGCTGGGGGATGGGTATTGATTATGATTAAAAAAATAAGGGAAAACATCACTAAAAATCCCTAAAATATAAAATATTTACCCCCTCATGCTCCTTCCCAAACTATTTTCGCTTCTACCCTCACCGGCTGAAAATATTTACCCAACATACCCCTTGGCCAAACCCCTTCCCCCGTGATACCATCGCCGTATATTTATATATCACGATAATATTATGGAGGACTAAGAGAAGGACTGAAACAGTCCTCCATGATATCATCACGGTATATATATAAAACGATGGTATCATAGAAGCTTTTTTTGAGAAAAGTGTCATTTTTAATAAATGAATATGATCATTCAATACCGTCTCGATATATCTATATATCATGATGGTATCATAGAGGACTAAGAGAAGGATTGAAGCATCTTTCATGATACCATCTCAAAGATATTTATATACCATGATGGTATCATGGAGAACTAAAGAAGGACTGAAGCATAGCTCAATATATTTATATACCATGTTGATATCGCAACAGGATGGCATCTCGGGTAAATATTTTTGATTTTTTTTAGGGGTACAAAAGTAACGGGGGCATGAGCGAAAGGGTAATTATTTTGATTTGAGAGGGCATGCGTGATCTTTCCCCAAAAAATAATGCATTCTGATCCAGTGAAGAGCAGAGAGCTTAACTCGATAGGGAGGAAGCTAAAAGTCTAAAACTAGTTTATTTGCTGCATGATTGCCAAAATTTTCATTCATTAATTCTACCATATAACACATGATTTAACAGGTTTCAAACTTCCATGGTGCACCCCTACCCCAACCTGAAACCATAAATCCACCAGTACGACCCAATAAACAAATAAATGAATAACTATACAGGTACCTACCTACCAACGTTAAAGGGCGAAGCTGAAACTATATGATCAACTGTTTAATATGCTAAAAGTTATCCCCTGAAATCTGCGCTTCTTCTGCTGGCCACCGTCATCATAATCCCCTTCCTCTCATCTCTCTTTCAAGGTTTGGGTACCACCTTTCTTGGTAATATCCACATGACACAGTGAATGCGATCCATTTGATGTGTAACTCTTCAACCATCTTTTTCCAAACAGGAATATAAGATTAGGATTCAATTGAGAAAATGATGCCGACTTTACCTATGAACCATCTCTAACACTCTGTAACCTAACTTGTTCATGCGCTCTCAGAGCTTCCGAAGTGAAGTTCTCTAAAGCCTTGAAAATTGGAAGTAAGCCCCCTTGTAAACTACTAGAAGCTGCATCATGCACTAATTTAATGGCATCCTTGTGCTTTGTTCTCTCCTCGACTAATTTCTTTTTGAACGAATCCAAGTCCACTTTCAGATCATCCAATGGTGAAACCCCTTTTTCAGATGAAACAATTATGTGACTTCTGTCGGATTTGGCATCTTGCTCGTGCTCCGAGCTCCCTCTCTTTTGCTGAAGCATGGTTAGCCGTTTCTTGTAGTCCTTTGAGAGGTATTCTGCTTTGATCCTCTGTCTCTGCTCCTCATCTTGTCGTTCCCAAAGCTGCCTCAAATTTGAAGCAAAATCATTCATTGCAATTGCTACCCGAGTTTCAGAGATTGCCTCCACTGCCTGACACCAATCATTGCAAATTACAAAAACTGGAGGAGCTCCGAGACGACCAGGGGAGAAAGGAACAGGTCCATCGGGAGTTTCTTCTGGCTCATACTTAAGGCATCGCAGAAGCCACTCATTTAAGGATTGTACATAGGATTTCTGACTGCAAATCCAATCATTGAAGTGGCTACACCATGACAAAAGCTGCATCTCAAGTTCAAGAGTCGCTCTCAAGCTCGCATCTCTTTGGAATCCAGTATTTGCTCTGAGAGCCCTTGTTTTACTCTCCATCACTGCTTGAAACTGCTTCTGATGACACTTGAGCATTGATCTCCACATTCTCACCAGCCTGCTTATTTGCATACAAAAGATTATCAGATCAGGCGTAAAGAGTTGCACCACCAAGCATGCAAATCGGGTTCCAACAGGGAGAAATTTGTAGTGGCGGTAAGATTATGATACATTACAAATGCATGAGGGTAAAGTTCACTTAAATTCTTTAAGGTAGAAATGCTAAGTTAATGTTGCATTACAATGCATGAGAAAGTAGAAGTTCACATTACTTCTTGAAGGGAGACCCAAAAAAAAAAAAAAAAAAAAAAAAAAAAATTACAATACTGAGTTTATGATACATGAAATACATGACAAAGTAAACATTTACATTCCATCTTGAACGGGGAAATACAAAATAAATTATGAATTACAATGTAAGTTCATGATGCATTACAATGCATGCCAAAGCAAAAGTTCATACTACTATTTGAAAGCAGGAATAAAATAAAAACTACCAGAGAAGCTGCTTAAGAAGATGAAAAGAGAAGCAAAAGAAACAAAGATATGGAACATACAAGTCAGGTTTACTCAGAAATTTCCAACCTTCACATAAAAAACTCCTAGATCTTGACAGCAAACAACTGGTATTTGCATGACGTATATAACCATTTAAGAATTGGTAGTTTCTTAACAGCTGGATCAAAATTAAGCCTACCAAATAAGAGCAGAAATGAATTATGCACATCTATACGCTTAAGCTACCTACACCTAACACCCAAGAAGGTAACGCAATCAAGTATTTCAGTAAAATTCAATAATATTGCGGAATAAACATCTCCGGAGTCCAAATTTATACCGCAGATCCAAAAGCTAAAACAACAGACCACTAAGCCTTTCCAATCTAAATGAAAAGTTAACTAGTAAATATATGACCGCTATAGCTTATTTTTAACAACTTGTGAACATTCAACTTGTTCAGGACTGCACCACCATTTCTAGGCACAGGAAGATATTGACAAACGGACATCCTTACCCTCCTATAGTCATGTCTATATACCCTCCTTGCTTTGACTTGCTCAGTAGATCTACAATGGAAGCTATATTCTTGCTATGAAGATTGATGAAAATTCAAAGCGAAAGAAAGGAACATCTACACGTGGTGTCCATTGACCTAGAAAAAGCATGGGATGGAGTATCATCAAAGGGGTCCTTTGGTGAGAATGGAGAAGAAGAGGATTCATACTAAAAATTTATATGTCACAGCGAACATGTACAAAGAAGCTGTCACTAACGTGAGAATGGTAGTAGGAGATAAAAAGGAATTTCTTGTAACAACAGGCATATACCCGGATCGCAATGAGCGCCTACTTGTTTACCCTAGTTATGGATGAGCTAACCTAAATAATACAAGATGCGGTCCAATGGGGTATGGTATATACCGACGATATTGTGTTAATTGACAAAACAAACGAGTGTGTCAACCAAAAGAGTGAACTATAGAGAATCATTTTATAAGTAAGGGTTCTAGCCTTTTAGGATAAGTAAAAGTAAGACCAAATACATGCACTAAAAGTTTAGTTAGCATGAGAAGAGCGAATTGAGGTGAGAGTAAACGGGATTGCGGTGCCAAAATGCAGACATGCTAGACATCCAGACCCGTTTCAAGAGAATGGAATAATAGATGAGGATATTATTCGTTGAATTAAAGCCAAATAGTTGAAATGAAAAATTGTTACCGGGATGTTATGTGCTAGAGCGATGCCTACCAAAGTGAAAGGTAACTTCTACAGGACAGTTATAACATCAATAATGCTATATGGTAGTGAATGTTGGACCACTTAAGTCCAATATATACACGCTGAGTATTATAGAGATGCGGGTACTAATATGGGTGTGTGGTCATATAAGATTAGATAAGAACCAAATTTCGCTAAAATGAGAGGCCACTTGAGATGGTTTGGTCATGTCCTGCGTTAACCTACCGATGCACCAGTTCATAGGTGTAAAACTACGATGAGTGGAAGTGTTAAAAAGGGCGAGGTAGACCTAAATTTACTTGGAAGGAAGTTATCTCAAAAGACCTACAACTTCTTGAAATCAATGCAAACTTAGTTGAAGATAAGAATTAATAGAAGAAAAAGATCCATATAGATAATATCTACTAGTAGGGAATAGGTTTAAGTCTTGTTAGTACATTGATTTTGGACCTATTGCATTTCTAGGAGTATTTTGACCTTATCATAGATTTATAAGCCAGTGATAATATAGAAACATTTAACATTATTATTATTACTACTACTATTATTTGTACATATCTAACTTAATTTTCACTTTTATTTGGAATAATGATGACATGAGTTGAGCTTAAATGGAGAAATAGCTGACCCCAACATATTTGGGACTGAAGCATTGTTGTTGAACAAATTTTTATTACAGGAGGGCAAAACACACTCGTATACAAGTAGAATACCGAAGAGTAAAAACCTTATAAAAATGATTTTCTGTGAGGGACATCCAAATATCTATACACATCAGAACCTCATGGGTGCACAAAAAAAATAAGGGATAAGAGGTTCTTCATGTGTATTTCAATGGCAAGTTCATATTTAGTAAGGAGTTAAAACTTATATACACCGGTGTAAAGAATTACTATCAAGTTACCCAAAAGATATCCACAGGTTCTCCATTAAACAGGTAAAAATGATCTCATAGCGTAAAAACTCTTCACACCATAAGTGGATGTTAGTTAAACTCTCGAGGAAAACATACGATTGTTGCACTATGAGTGATCATAAAGGGGAAAAATGATACACATCACCTCAAGTAATCTGAAGGGAACTGAAAGAGGCAAAATAAAAGGAAAGTTGCTACTAAAGGAAGACTGGGATCCAGCTCCACGACGTAAAAATAAAGTAAACACAAGAATTAGTAAAATAATTGAGTAGACCCATACCCGTGAATTAATTCTCCAATTTGGGGTCGCAATTGATCATCTCTTAACGTGTCAATTCTGCTTGAGATCGCAGCAATCGCTTTTATGCAGACATTAAGTTTTGTCAGCAATTTTCTGATAGATGCCTGAGTAGCATCTATCTTGCTAGACTCAGCGCCTTGCTCATCCAAACTCCTCAACCTTCTGCACTGCTTTTCATATATGATCCGCAGTTTTTCTTCATCCTACATCAAACTAACCAATTCAATGAACACAAAGTCCAAAATAGCAATATATAACTATGATAAGAATTTCAAATTTGAGAAAGTAGATGCAAAAATTAGATGTGTCAACTAAGGAACTTAGAGATCAATCAGGTTTACAATATCCTAAAAGAGGGGGGAGAGCAGAACTGTAAAATTTATCTCCTAATCACATGTGAAGATCCAAGATCAAGTCTATTACCCCAGAATCCTGTAATAAATCCCAATGAATGAAAAACGCTAGTTCAACCAACTATAGCAAAAGCTGATGAAGATATCAGTTAAAGGGCTCTATTATCCATTAGTGATAACTATCAATTCCCATGACACACGAGGGATTCCATGTTTTTCCTCTTTTGAAGATTGTGACACAAATTATATAAATAAATAATTTTTTCTATAACAAAATAAATAGACAAATGAATCTTTCAATTAAAACTAAGAATAGAAACAAAGATCTTAGTAGTTGTCTCCCATTACCTTAACTTCCTTATATAGTTTCTTCTCCCATTCATATAGCTCGTCAAGCGTAGATGACAGGTGACAAGGCTTCACAGCATTGTCTTGGCCAACATCTCCAAAATAGGATTTTGCCAACTTTCTTGTTTTGGCAGCTAGCCTTACTGACTGCACCGTTACCGTACGGGAAACCGACATGGATGGAACAATCAGGTATAGAATCCTGGATACGAGCTCTGAGCACAAAAATAGATGTTATAACAAAAATCAGACAGGCAAAAAGGATGTCATCATGTCTCCCAGGGAGTTTACCAAGAAAGCCACGATAACAAGCAAATCCCAATGAAGGTAATGATCACAGAAGATTCTTGAGCTGGGTGCACTTATGCCGTTAGCTATGCTCATTGGAACAATTTCCATTTACCGCCTCTCGCCATTTATGTTTTTCACATTATAATTGAACAACCTACTAAAAGTAATAGCTGGGAAAACACATACATCCACTTGGGAATGCATGAGTTTACATTAAATACAGAACAAGTGCAACAATGACAAATACAACATGAACAGAAAGTTGAATATAAGCACTCTATTATCAATTTCTTGCCTCTTTTCCTATAGAATCTCATACTATAATAATTCTTTATTAAACTTCGAACCACATTTTGACCAATCACATTGGAGATCTAATATTTTCCCACCTAATAAATAATGATCAATACGGTCTGCTCTCTACAAACTAGCTGCGCCAATTTATTAAGCAATAACAATATAAGATGACACGAATGCAGCAACTATTTGCCCTGATTGAGCTATTGGTCACTCCGTGGAAAGGGTTCTCAAGTTAGTCAAGATTTGAATAGATTTACGAATACATAGCAGGAAAAGAAGTCCGACTGAGCAGAACTAAATTTACACTCAGCAATGCATAAGAAGATAACTTACAAACATAGCAAAGGAGAAAATTTTCCACAGACCAAGTAAAACTAAATCAAGATATTAAGGAACATTGACAAAACCATACCTTTAACAAAGCTAGGCTGGTAAGGCAGTTCTCCAACCTCAAGCTTCAAAGCAACTTCCCTTCCATAACTAGAAGCAATCTCAAATTCATCTCGAATTTCTGTCACAACGTCATGTAGATCCCTGGTCCCACCATGAGCATGTGATGTGGTGGTCAAGCTACTTGACCTGCTGGGTGATTCAATCTCATTCTTTGACATTTCATCCACCTCAAAAGTCACCCCTTTCTTCTTCATATGCTCCGGGCTTCCTGACACGAGAGTTTCAAAGTTGCTCTTTTCCTCTGTAATATCAATTGAACCTGTACCACCACTACTATTTGACGGTTCTACACTCGAAAGGTGAGAACCCGAATCATACATTGTCGATATCGGCTTTGTACTACCCTCAGATTTTAATCCCCTTGAAGTTGATGAGCCTTCCAAATTATGTAATGACGAATCTGGTTTTGAACTTCCCATACTACTGTGTCCTGCTACACCCCTTAAATCAATTCCATGAGGCACTGATGGCATTGATTTTATACCACTGTCACTACTTTTTGATGAATTTGCCCTTGTCTTTGGTTCATCACTCAACTTCTTTCCTTTATGGTGCTCCTTATACATCTCAGTCTCAGTTTCTTCTTCCAAATCAGGAATGCCCTCCCTCTCCCTAACTTCAGTTGAATTAGGACTACTACTAAATGATCCAGAACTGTTTTGTTTAAAGTAACCAGAATAGCCACTATCTATACCCTCAAACGGATTAAAATAGTCCCAAGCAGACGCCTTTGGAGATGGAGGTGGCGGTGGCTCCTTTGGTGGACTTGGTTTCTTATTACCTTGATTACTTGGATTTCCCCTTTCACCCACTGAAGGACCCATTGGTGGGTACCCAAAGTACCCACCATTGTCATTCGGGTAGCTCCAATATGAATTGGAATACCCGGTATGCGTTGGATCTGCTTCATGTACCACTGTCTTCATCACTGGTGAAGATTTCTTCATGTAGTAAGCATAAGTATTCGGATTTCCATTTCCACCAAATTGTTGTCCTTGTCCTCCCCAAGGAGGAGCCTGAAATTGTGGATTCATTCCATAAAATGGATCCCAAAATCCCTGTGATGGTGGAGCCTCATTATTCATCCCATATGGTAGAACCTCATTATTCATCATCCCATATGGTGGAACCTCATTATTCATCATCCCATATGGCTGAAATTGTGGATATGTTGAAATTGATGGTTCCCCACTTTCAACCATACGACCACCCTCAAATTCTTGATGTACATTACTATTACCCCTTCTAGGGTCATAATTTTCATGTACATTCCTATGACCCCTTGGAGGGTAATTATTGTCATGTACATTATTTCTATGACCCTTTTGTGGCAAATGTAGATGCTTGTCATCGTCATCAGATGAATCTGATGACAAATGCAAGTGAGAATGATCATGGACAGGGTCATCTTCATCATGAAAATTAGAAATCGAACTAGATGTCGAAATTGATAAAGAAGATCCAGATGATTTACGCTTATGATGAGTTGTTCCACTAGCATTACTACTACTAATTTTCCTTTCATCAGGCAAAATTAAAGAAGGTGATGAAGGTGTAGACAAAGAAGATGAAGAATTCCCAACAATTAACTCTTCATCAACAAACTTCCTTAAGGCTTCACCAACATCCTTAAGTGAATGAAAATATGAAATATGAGCAGCAGCAAGGGCATAACGGTAATTAGCAGCAGCTTTAATCAGTTCTTTCCTTTCTTTACAACGAATAACTAGTTCTGTATCAACTGCTTTAGACTCATTACACCCCATCTCATCAACAACAACCAAAACAACAAAATCAATAATAACAACAACAGCCAAACAGTCCTCAAGCCATATAGCTAGTAGTGATGAAATAACTTTTCCACCGCCACCAGTCATGTCTTTACCTGTTTACAAAATTGCATTGTGAAAAAAGGAGAATCCCAAATCCCAAAGTGATGATTATAGAAAAGGGAATACAATGACTTTATATTTGGCAAGTACTAGTAAAAGTAAGAAGAAAAAAAATCTGACCTTTGAAATTTAGGGAATACAATGACTTTATATATGGCAAGAACTAGTAAAAGTAAGAAAAAAAAATCTGACCTTTGAAATTGAGGGGATTGAATCTTGACCGCCCATACGAAGTGGGGGTAAAAACAAGTATATCAATGATGAATATCTGTGTGAGATCTATGGAAGTTTGTGGAAAATTGTTTTGTTTGTATTGAAGCAGAGTAATAAATTAAATTTACTTAATTTACTAGTAGTACTGGGGCTAGTAATTAAATGGAAGCAGAAACATGTATGTATTGAGATTCGTGATGTTTCTGGAGATGTGTAATTTTTGTCAGAATTTCATCAGCAAACAAAGAAAAGAAGAAGAAGAGAAATACAGATAGATGGAAGTATTCAAATATTTCGATTCTTGTCGTAACTAGAGTAGTACTTGTTTGCCTTGTTATTAGTACTTAAAATTTGTTTTCTCGGTGGAACTTTGGATTTGTCTGAAAAAAAAAAAAAGGGAAAGGGGTTTATGATGGGGCCCAAGGGAGGGGGTTCTGATGGTGGGAAAAATTATGTCAGAGTTAGCAGAAGAAAGCTCGTGGGATAGTGAAACAATGTCATTATTAACATTTGTTGGGTTGTGTTTTTAAAAGGTTTAGGCCTTTTACTTTTTACTTTTATGTCTTCTTTTTTTGTGAGTTTAAATTTTGACATGATGAAAAAAGGGTAAATGTGGGTTCGGTTTAAGTTTGTATTCACCGACTCAATTCATAGTAAATATTCACTGTATTTTGGTTGGAAATAAGTATCTATTTATATAATTAAAAAGAAATTAATTTTACTTTTTTAGATTCGTCCCTATTTACTCAAGGCAATAATAGATAAGAATTTTGTTAATTAAGGATAATTTAGTGAAAATATCTCCTTTTTTTTTCTAAGTTTTCGAGTGTGAAAAGAGTTAAGTGAATACTTATTTTGAACCGAAATGAGTAAAGTTTAGTGATGTAATTATAGTAATGAGATCTGGTCTTAAATTATATAATATCGAATAAGTTTGATTAGCTGCGTACTATCTTTTACCTTAATGTTTCTTTATTTTCAAACATTAATTAAAAGAAGATTCGCTCTCATCTGAATTCGTTTCACTTTTACAATTTTATACTATCATCTGAATTCGGAGTACTTTATCGGAATTTAAAATTATAAAGGATTAAAAAAATTGGTTTACCTATTCCAATTTTAGACTTTTTGACATAATATTCTAATAAACTAAATTAGGAACAGGAAAGGGTCACAAATGCCCCCAACATAATAAAATTGGTTTAAATTTGTCATCTTTTTACCTATTGGATCCCAATAGATTTTAACAGTAATTTTTTGGTTAAAAATGCCCTTTCTTCCGCCCATTAGATGCCTATTGCCCTTTATGATTAAAAATATCCATCCTTTTAACAGAATTATGAGATGACAAAATGCTTTAATTAAAAAGATGATACTGATTTATTGGTCTATATAGATATTAAACTCAACTCATAAGTAACTCATCCGAACTTATTTGTTCAAAATTGTTGGGGTTGGATTTCAAAAAATTCACAATTGTTAAAGAATCAAGAAGCGGAATTAAATTGAATCAAATTGGAGTTTATTTACATCAAATTTGAACCAAAAATCGCATTCTCACACGAAGAATATATTATTGTTTTTGAATCCATTCAGTAACAAACATTAAGCATCGAAGGAACTGAATACAAACAAATAGTTCTAGTTGTTTTGGTCAACTCGGATCATGGTTCATGTTATTCATGATTAGGGTTATGTTGGACCAATAAATCAGTGTCACCTATTTAATTAAAGTCTCACGTATGCTTTCTCATAATTCTGTTAACTGGAGGGATAATTTTGACCCGAAAACTAACGTTAAGAGCAGTATAAGTCCCAATAGGTAACCCGAAAAATAGCGTTAATGGCAATTAAACTCCAATAGATGAAAAGAGGGCAAATTTAAACTATTTTTAATATGTTATATCCTTTCCTATACCAGAAAAAGTTACACCACATAGTCATCCCACTAAATACATAGCGTAAAATGGTCCAACTTGTCCAATTTAGCTCAAATTATTAAATTTAACATCGTAGCCAATAGGTCATGGGTTTGAGCTGCGAAAATAATCACTATGCTTGTATTAGGATACATTGTTTACATCACGCTCTTATAATTGTTTCTTCTTTTACGATTCTGATAAATTTTTATTCATCTTCAAATTATTTCACTATTATTTTAGTAAAATTTACTTGGCATAGCTTCCATTATTACCTATTTATGGAACATAACTAAACTTTTCAATAATTATATTTAGTAGCTAAAGTATAACATATTTACTCCACATAGCTACCAGTTTTTTACCACTCATCTGATAACTTTCCACACCCCTAAATTTAAGCCAACAAAAACGTCTCTCTCTCCTATCCCACTAACTTCACGCCATTATTCACAATATCCCTAAATTTTCTCCAATTTCAAATCAGTTTACAATTCTACAACTTCCCTTTGTTATCTCTAATTAACTACTCATTAATTTCACTCATGATTCAAATCTAATTCCCAAAAAAGGTAAGATTCTATACTGATTTTTTAATTTTCACCGTGTATTTAACCTATATTTTCGGAGTATTTTTTTTTTTTCGTTTGAATCAGTAATGCAACTCTAAATAATTAATTATCGTTGTTTGTTCTTGTTTTTTTTGCTTAGATTCAAATGAAATGGCTAAGAAAGCTTCTACTCCTATCAGAAATAGAGGTATAGAACCCGAATTTGATATTCCTAATTTTTCTTTGGGAATTTCTCAACACGAAACTGCCATTGCAGGCTCTTATGCTGAGAATCGTTAAAAAAGAATTAACGATCCTAGGCGTTCTGCTGATTATGTTGATTCGAAGAGTAAACAACAACAAAAAGTGAAAAAGATTTCTCAAATGGAGAAACAAAAGAAGAGAAAGGCTGTTGACAATGTTGCTAATGTTAAGGGGAAAAAAATTGCTAAAGCCAAACATAATGTGGATGAGGATGATGATGCAGAGGTATATTTATCTTATATTTTCAGTATATTTAGTTCATTTTTTTTTTCGTACAGTTATTACAGATCTGTTAATTAACCAGATCTATTTTTTATGTGCATTTTAAGTATATTTTCTCTCGTTATTTTTTTTCACATGTTTCTTGATTAAGTCGTGTTTATTGTTCTTCACCATAACAAGAATTTTTAAGATTTTTAAGTATATTCGTGTGTAT
This sequence comes from Lycium ferocissimum, assembly GCF_029784015.1. Taxonomy (NCBI): domain Eukaryota; kingdom Viridiplantae; phylum Streptophyta; class Magnoliopsida; order Solanales; family Solanaceae; genus Lycium; species Lycium ferocissimum. The sequence continues at coordinate 24,232,028 of NC_081345.1, read as the reverse complement.
TTTGTTGACAGTTATTACGGATCTGTAAGTAAAATTTTTGATCATTTTTTTCAGGGATTGTGGTGTGTATGTGGCGGCCTTTGTCGAATACTTGAGCTCAAGTGAAGTCATCCCAACCGAATTCGATGCAAATTGGCACCGTATGAGATACGGTGCCCTTTTATGCGACTATGCATGGGATAAGTCAAACAACAATGCATCAAGTGATAACGAGCAACCTCCAAGACCAATTAGACCAGCAGTTGATTACGATGCAGTTGATAAACAGGATCTTGATTAGGCCACCAAGTCTTTTGTGTTTTTGATTTTCATGTTGAACAATAGCGTAGTTGGTTGCGACTTTTGTTGCTGTTTTTAATTTTGGACATATCGTTTCATGTGCGGTAATGTTTTTTAGGATGATTAATGTTGAACACCACCTTATGGTTTTTATATTGTTGTTTCTTTCAAGTATGTTATTTTTTCAATGTATACATTCCATTTTTCATTTTCTCGTGAAATGTATTCATTTAACAAAGCAAGATATCTAACCGCTTAAATACGGTAAATATACATAAAATATATCTGAGATATATTTCATAAGTCCATTTTTTAATGTACAGTGTGTTACAAAAGTTAAAATTTCATCTAAATACACTTCAAATATATGTAAAAAATATATGAAATATAGTTAACAGTAAACCAGAATAAGATTTATATACCAGATCAGACAAAATGCAACTAAAATATAGCCCAAATATATACGAAAAACAAATATTAAAAAAAAATTCACAAGGCGAGTTTAAATTTCGCTATGCCCCCAACGGCATACACTTGTGAAGGAATTACCAAAGTTATGCGGACCGCATACTTATGCCTTATGGGCGTACTTGGCATCGTATGCGGGTCCGCATAACTTTGATAATTCCTTCACAAGTTTATGCCGGTCCGGATAAAAGTTTGTCCATTAAAAGTATGCCCCCACCGCATAAATTTGTAAAGGAATTACCAAAGTTATGCCGTGCCGCATACTTATGCCTTATGGGCGAATTGGCATAAGTATCTTGGTCCCGCATAACTTTGATAATTCCTTCACAAAGTTATGCCGGTCCAAGATAAAAGTTTGCCCATTAAAAGTATGCCCCCACCGGCATAACTTTGTGAAGGAATTATCAAAGTTATGCCCAAGATACTTATGCCAAGTCCGCCCATAAGGCATGAGTATCTCGGTCCGCATAAAATTTGTAATTCCTTAACTAATCATTGAATCTTTTATTTTTGGTTAAAAATATGAATGTACTTTTTTGAATTCAAATTTTTTTGAATTTGTGTAGTCGTTTGAATGAGATATGGGATCGATATGGAATGGGATGATATTTGCGTGAATCGTGGAACAATAAAATCGATTTTAATTTAAATTGGAACATTTTGTTTCCATAAATATAGCAATTTCGATTAGCCCGTCTATATTTCCGCTATATTTGCACTATATTTTAGTATACCAGTCGACAGCTAAATATAGAGACATCTAGCTACGAATTGTAAATATATAACATGTAGTTATAGGTTGTTAGAATGAGCTAAAAAGTAGCTGTTTATGAAAATTTTACATTATTTTATCCTTTAAATTTTGTTTGCTATATTGTGTGTATATATTGAAGGATCCGTTGAGGTCCGATTACTTCAAATTAGCGCTGGGCATAAATACCAAAAATCGAAAAACCGAACCGAACCAAAATTTCAACAAACAGAACCGAACCGAACTAATTTGGTTCGGTGTTTGGTGTCCACCGTCAAAAAACCGAAACCGAAATAGCCGAACCGAAGTTTGATAAAATCGAACCGAAAAATCGAACGCGCACCGAAATTTAATACATTACCCAAAAAAAAATTAAAATAGTCCAGGCCCATTAAGTTTAAAGCAAAAAAAACCCAATTGTAATAAGTCTTCTTTTGCATTTGTATCCCTAATTTTTCACTTCAATTGAGAAAATCAAATATCCTTAACAAAGAAAGGTAACTAGGATGTGTCTTTAGGATTAATGTATGTCTTTTATGTGTTTTCTTAATTATTCTTACGGTATGTATATAACACCTAGTAATCCTATATCATGATTATAGTTTTCTGTTCTTGTGTATCCTGTTTGTTTGATTTTGATTTCAATTTATCAGTTTTATGTTTTATTGCTTTTGAGAATATGAATTAGTGTCAATGGAATTGCTTTTAATATTATATCAAAAAAACCGAATTGAAAAAACCGAAACCGAACCGAATCGAACTATAAAAAACCGAAACCGAAAGAACCGAACCGAACTAGTTTGGTTCGGTGTTCGGTGTCCACCTTAAAAAAACCGAACCCGAAATAGCCAAACCGAAGTTCGATAAAACTGAACCGAAAAACCGAACGCCCACCCATACTTCAAATTCATATCAAAACGAAACGCTTTTTGTTAAAGGCAATTTGATTATCGATGTCGAATTCGAAACCTTTAATTAAGAAATGAGGATTACTTACTACTTGGGCGATATCTTTTTTTGATATTACTTTGCCATCCTTATCTATTCCCTAAAATCCTAACTGAAGTAACACCTGCTATGCACGTCTTGATAGTAGCAATTGAAGCATTTATTAGCATTTTCATCATACGTTGAAACTTGGATGGTTGATTTGAAAATAGATATCATTTGATATTATCTGCTAATGAGAAGAATATGTGTTTTGCTTTGACTTTGCAACCTCTATGGCATTTAGCTGCAACAGCCACAACAATAATTTGAATACTCTGACTTGGTAATTTGATTAAATAGAAGAAGGAGGAAGAAGAAGAAGAAGAAGAAACAACGAAGTAACAGAAAGGAAAAGAATTTCTTTTTATTCTAGAAAGGACAGAAGAAGAAAAAAAGGAGTTCATATAATCGTAAAAATTAATTTGCACTTGGCGTTCACTCTAAAACAATAGGTGCATGTTATGTATTTACACGTAAATTTTATTATTTAACTCTAATTAATTACTTAATATATGTTTTAAATTACTTATCCATGATAAACTGATATAATCTGATTAAATACTAGAGTTCGAGTTGTATTTATGTTCAAGTATGGCCTACCAGTCCGATGAAAAAGGAGAATAGTACAATTTGTATTACACAATGCTATTGACGTTAAGTAGGGTTTTGAAAGGGTACTTCATGACATTTGATGATGAAATCCTGTTTTGTTTTTGTTTAGTAAAAGACAAAACAAAATACTAAATAAAACAAAATCATAGAAGAGCAAAAATGGAGAAAACGGCAAGAGTTGGGCCATATTACATTACACCAACAATAAATAAGTGGGACTTCGGAAGCCAACCGATTTACAAAAAAACTGATCTTGAAAATGAGGTCTTAGATTCTTAGATCACCCTTTGACCAAAACTTAGGTTTAACGAATTTTGCTTCATGTTCAAGATTTTATATTGTGACCTTGAAAATTTGTCTATGAAATATGCGCCGGTCAAAAATTCTAGACCATCTATTTCTTTTTTCTTTTTTTACACGGATTGCCCTTCATACGGACTGGTTTTTAATTTTTGCCCCTCAAATTGATGGTCTTTAATTTTTACCCTTATTTCTCATTTAATGAAAATTTGTGGGTCAAAGTACCTTCTTTCGCTGGCCTACGAAACCAGAGATTCTAGGTTCGATCTCCAGCAGAGTCGGAAAAAAAATTAGCAAGGCTTGTCGGATAAATAACGTAATTCCTACAAAACTTATGCCGGACGAGGCAAAGATTATATGAAACTTTGCTCAATAGAATTTGTGAAATTAGGTCATTGATAAGGATAGGCAGATTATTTTTTTTTTTCAATGCCAGGAGTACTTTCGATCATTTTTTTATTACTTAAAGTGTCGAAGGGGAAAAATTAAATACTAACGATTTGAGGGACAAAAATTAAAGACCATCCCAGGATGGGACATTGGTGCGAATTTCCCCATCTATTTTCAAAGTCATTACGCATAATTTCCTGTGAGAGCCTGGTATGTGGCCATCAAAGTTATGACGTAGGGCCCTCTCAATTTTAAGCCCAAATTCAACTTTTCCCATTTCCCCATTTTGTCCGGTTTCTATGTCTTTCCTTGCATGAGTTTTTAAAGGATGGAATTGTCCGTAACTACTTAGAAAGTACATTTTTAATGGACAGACTTTATACACAACGTCAACTATCTATCTTTTTATTCATCTAAAAATTTTGTGAGTTGTGCCTTACGTTTCGTACTAAGAAGTAAAAGAAAATAAGGAAAGCTAATTGAGAAAAGAAGAAAGAATCTTTCTCTTAGGCTAAAAATTTTTTGTCCCCAAGGAATAAAGAAAAATCTTAAAGGAAATATTTTCTCATTCAAACTTTTGTGGGGCTGACATTTTCTCTTCAACCAAATAAAAGAATGTTGTATTTTTCTATTACTCCTCCTTAATTTTACATGTTATATACTTTTCCTTTTCTCTCCTCTTTTACCGTTAGCACAAAAAATATCTCCGTCTCATTTGTTGTGTCTTTACATTCTTTAACCATTTAAGCTATTCGCCAAAATTCAGGATCATTTTCAAAACTAACAGTCTTTTGGTCCATTGTTCAAAAGATAGTCAGAATTTGCAATATGTAGCAAATGTAGTCATTTATATTAAATGAATAACATTTGGACAAAAATATCCTACCTACATCACCCCTCTTTGTTGTAGAATTTAATACGCATATGAACGCCCCAACAATGACGTAACTTGGCCTTATCTAGCTCCAAAGAAACAACACAACTATGAGTGTCAAATGAGCGGCTTTGACTGAATTTGTGCGGATTAAAATGAGTTGACATAATAAATAGGCGGTCAATGATGATTTGAAATTTAATTAGTAATTTCAATTTTAGATAGGACTGATTTGAATGTAGTTTAGTAATTTCAATTTCAAGTAGGTCTGAAGTTTAGATTTATTAGTTCAAACTTTAGATTAATGGCACCGAAGTTAAAAATTTAAGTTTAGTTGTATTAGTTCAAACTTTAGATTTACGATCTACTTTAATATAAGTATTGTCTATTAGTTTTGTAGTCTTTTACTTTTAGTTAAATGTAGTTTTACGAGGAATCTTTATTTTTTACACATAAAAAATCTAAAAATGACACACAAAAAATCTTTCTTCTATTCAAATATTGTATATGGCGATAAGGAGACCATTGCCCGGCAAAATTCTAAAACGTTGATGTTAGAAATAGACTGATTTGGTAAAACCAACAATGGTCCCTTTGTAGAAACCGAGTTGCACAAGGGACACACCTACTGTAAATATGGCAGTTACCTTTCATTATCTATTGTTGGAGTTCGTGACCACCAAACTGGCCATCCAATAATCAGCTAAGACTCGTCGTCAAAGTTAGAATTGACTCGTCAATGGATTATACATATGGTCCCTCTCAAGAAATTCAAGAAAAATAATGAATTAATTTCAGAACTAATCAATAAAATAAAAAATATCTATAGAATGATTTAGCTATTGCTCCCAAGTTCCAGTAGTGGATAATTGAACCCTCTTCTTTCTCTGTTCAAGGAATAATACGAATGAGCACAATTTTAGGCTTTAGTTTGGAGGGTTCTAAAACCATCTTATCACTAAGCAAGTAGAAAAAATGTCCATGGAATGGAAGTCTTAAAAATAATAAATAATGATAAAATAAATTTTAGTTTCTGTTCAAACAATCATCTTTAGGAGTTTTTATTGATTGATAACTTACGAGGGCTTGAATATACAATCAAGCGTAAGGCGGTAGAGTGAAAGTGAAATCACAAGGTTCAAACTTGATAATTCGCATAGCTATTAATCCATAGAATATAAAGAAAAAAATAAAAAAACCTACCAAATTTCGTTTTTGATAACGAAAATTCATAAGATCTCCCTTAAGGTTAATTTTGTAACTCGCTAACACTAATCACTTTTCAGATTTGAAATATTATATTAGCATCATTTTGAAAGTCGTTTGGTACACGGACATTATTTGGATATTCGGCGCTAGACTAATCAGGATTAATTTTGTACCATGTTTGATAGAAGGTATAAATTTATACCTTGTACCAAATAAAGTATAAATTGCATCCCAAACTTAAAGATGGGATATCCCATCTTATCCCATTAATCCTGGGATTATTTTATCCCATCTCCTAGATGGGATAAATTAGTCCCAAGAGATGGGATAAATTAGTCCCGGGATTAATCCTGGGATAATTTTGTCTAAGTACCAAACAACCGTATTTCGCCTACTGAATTTTTCTATTAAGCCCATTTAATAATTAATTTCTATTGAAAATCTTCAATCCAAAAAGAAAAAAGATACTTGAGCATATTTTATTTTAGAATAGGAAAACCGTAATATGTTAAGATTTACTAGAGACACAAGACATCCCCTATTATTTTGGGCGGAAGGATCTATAAACAATTTTTGTAATTTCTCACCGAATGCACGATACTTGTTTCGGGCCGATTAATTTATATTCGCGTGACGTCTTACTTTGGGAGGTAAAGCATCGCTACCAATGACAACTATTTTCAACATTCAAACCCGAAAATAGAAAAGTAATTACCACCCCACAAAAATCTTTAGTGACAAAGGATCTATATACATATATAGTTGTTTTTCACTCTATAATAAAAGGCCAAAGAAATTGTTTTATCATTGAAAATCAGGATGATGTTCTTAGAACTTGATGGGTTAGACTATCTGCTCCAAACATCAAGCATAAAATAGGAGAAACAATGATATACAATCAAGAGTTATCCATAGACACAATACAACCTGTCCCAACATCGAATAACAATATCAACCAACCATGCATCGACAAAACATAAATACTGAGGTATGGCCCCGACATGACACAACAATTTATAAAATCGATAGTGACATTATTACAATCTAAAGGGAATTCAAGGAGCGAATCTAGAGTTCAAAACAACATGACTCACTCAATAATTTTTTTAATAACTGCAGTGTTCGGTTTAGTTTGCGCAAGAATGTTAACTAGTTTTACAAGGTATATGTTACTTCTCATCAATATAAACACCCATTAACTTTGTCTGACATATAAAAGAAATTACCTAATAGTTTAATCTTTACTAAAATTTAACTTAAAACCTCATAATTTTCAACTCATTTCATTAAATCATTAAACCACATCCAAAATGGCCAAAAGAAACTCATATAACGTATCCACGAATTAAAAAATGAGGTTCAAAAAACACATGGATACCATCATTTTTCTTACAAGTAATCGCATCAAATCTTCTGTTTTTTAGCAACAATCTAACGCTCAAACTGAAGCATGCCAATTGGTAACTCCATATGAAGACTATATGCAGTCATATCTCTATAACTATCGCCATTTGTAATACTCCAACATTAGAACTACTTCCTTCAACTTGAATTAAATGTTGTTTTACCATTCCTATGAGTAAAGTACAAATACTACTAATAGAAGTTCGGTATTAGATACAGGACAGGTGGACTCTATAATTTGCCTTTTGATTGCTTAAAAATAATTTACCAGAATTGACGAATATAAAAGAAAGTTATATTGTTGGATACTACTGAACTTAATTAGATAGTTTACTTTTTAGTATATTTCTTTTTGAGATATATTTAAAAAGAAATTCGGAGTTCGATTCGGACAAATGGAGTGAGCATATTGTTTATGTTACTCCAATGCATCTTTTAGTGTAATGGTCAAATTTATTTTTGGTGTAGTGTTGCATTGTGTTTAAGTTGGATATTCCTTCCAAAGTGAAGGTCCTTCGTTTTTCAGAGGCCAATTAACATCCCATTTTATTAGGGCAACGCGGGAATAAACTTACTGAAAATACAAGAGTGGTTTTGGCAACAATGCAACTCTACAGTCTTCTGAAAATAACTGTAATGGGACCTTTTTTTCATTAGATGATGATATAATGTTCGGTCCGAAGTGAATAATGGTTTCAATTGAGCTTTTGCAATATCATTTGTGGACCTGTTAATCTTCAATTTCCACAGTTTGCACTGATGATTGAGTTTAATATTCCGAGATATGCTCCACTATACAAGATCTAATTTCAGATTTCGTTCTCAACTAGTGCATTATTGTATTGTTGATTGAGATAATTTCACAGTTGCTAGAGTTTAGTCAGTGTAAGATTTATTCTTCTTGTTCTAGCAAGATTAGTGCCATCCCTACTGAACAATAATCGTTAAGGATCAAGGCATGCTATCCAGGATTATTATTGCCATAATGAAGAATAATAGTCAACTCCATGCACATATTACCATAAGCTTTTTTTAGTAAATTATTGAGGTTTTGGATGATTTTAACGTACATGAACTAAAAAAATTCATCTCTTTAGAAATAGAAAGCGTGATTTAAGAACTTTTTGGACTTCTCAAATTTAAAATATATTAAAATTCCACTTTTAAACAAAAAACATAAAGGGAAAATGACTCTAGTAAAAACATTTTTACAGTTGCATGGAAGGACTAGATTGTGAAATATTCTGATCGCAACTTGGATGGGTTCATTTCGCTTGTTTTCCTAGGAACGAGGAAGATGCCAGATTTGACAACGATAGAGACAGTGTGAGCACGTTGGAACTAAACTAGAATGTACGATCAGAAAAAAGCCACAGAAGCAACAGCAAATGTTGAAGTAGAAAATTGCAGCTATTCCAGTCCTTATTAAGTGAATTTCAAGGCATGAAGTGTATAATTCAAGTAGCATGTCCATAACCAAGCAACATCGTGAGTGATTGCAACATATTCCTAAGCCAAGACTGTGAAAACACAACGCATATCTCCTATCATATCAGTCAAAAAACCTTAATTCCCAAACAGAGAGAAGTCAAATGTGCCAACACCAATTAGAATCATGATATATAGAAAATAGTTTGTCAGGAGATGCTTATCTGGGCTACCCCTAAAGCTTCATATTCTGCTGAATATTTTGGTTCATAGCATCCGAGAGCTTCTCTGCAATTCAAATAGGGAAGACCCGTTGAATTTATTTCTCTCCACTAGGCTTTCAAGTTTGATACACAGGATTTGGTATTAGCCTAGCCTGATCTTGTCTAATTAAAAGTAACGGCAGAAGTAGAGATGATAATTTGTAGTTAATCCTGCAGCAATCATAAAAAGAAATGGTTAACCATCTATATGTTTAGCATCTCAAGGGATCAAGATGCAAAAGAGAATGACAATTTTGATTAATATAAAATAAAGGACAAAGTAATAAGCTATGAACCTTACAGGTAGGCTGCCACAAACTTCTCTGGTTGACCTCGGGTGAAAATGTTTTAAATGGAGAACCCCTATTAAAGCAATTCCAAACACATCAGCATCTTTCGATAACTTGCTAATTAAAATAATATTAACAAAGAACTGGATGAATGATTGGTCTAGTATGTATGCCTAAGTAAAGCCAGTATATTACCACCTCAAAATAAGCTTAGAGCAAAAGCACATAGAAGACAGACAGTGGGAGGAGGGTGCAAACAGCCCAAAATAGTCACAAGAGCCAACAATTTTAGTTCATTTAAAAGGAATCATTTGAGATGAGTTGTCTATTTCATTATAAGTCAAAAGATTGGGTTGGGGTGTACAACTCAAACATAAGTATAGATGGGAAAAGAATGTAAACATACCTGAGGGGGATCAAATTTAGCTCCAAGGTTGCTCAGGCTAGCATGTGCTTCTGCATAATCTTTGAAAAATGAGTCTTGATCTACAGCATACTTCTCTGCATATTCCTGCAAGCACTTAAATTGTCAATAGATACAAATTTAGATTGTAATGATAGATTTCATGAAGCTATGTATACTATTCCACCTTAAACGAAGGATCTTCAAAAAGAACAGCATCTGTTGGCAAAACTAGCAGATCTTGGTCTCGTCTCTCTTTAATATCCTATACCAATAATTTAGGTGAAGAATGAGAACAAATAAACCATGTTGTTCCTTCAGACTTCTATACATATTATCATCATCACAAAGAACCTTAAAGTAGGAATTGTCAAATTTCAGCCACTGCACGGTCCATGATTGCCCTCCTGGGGCTCCTGGTCCATCTTTCTGTAATGCAAAATAGAACAGTTCAGGCTCCAAACTCGTTAATGTCGCGGAAAACAACTATCACAACTGGAAATTGCACAGAGGAAATATGTAAATTTCTGGTTTCCTTAAGGATCTCTGAAGAAGCAAAAGCACCATGGCATAGAGGAACACAGCAAGTCACAAAGAGACACATGAGAAAATAGAGATGTCAAACGCAATGCAGCCACATAATTGTCATTGGTGTTAGATGCTACTATGTACTCAGAATTTAAGTTCCTCTCTGATTTTTAAAATCAAGTTAAACTCGCCCAAATTGTAAAAATAAACCAACAAGAACCATACAGTGAATTGTTGCTGGCAAAAAAGAGAATAGCAATGAATGAGAATGACGGAAAAGAGGTGCTTAAAGATAAAATCAACATTGAACAATGAGATACTAGATCTCATGCTTAATATTTCTAAGCTCGGCAACATTGAAATAGATTTTCTTATTTAAATGCTTCAAGCCTCAATTAGTTGATAACTAATACAAATATAGAAATATCAGGTTAAGGTTTTGATACCGTGTATTTTGTTTCGGGCTTGCCCCAGCCACTACGTTCTGGTCTGGATCTCCCCAAAGTGTGAGCCCCAGAAAGTGCGACAATTTCCTGAAAATAAAAATCTGACTAACATACTGCAAGAGAAACATTAATCACCAAGGAAATGAATTTGTAAACAACATATTACCTTATCATTTAGCCCCATCCTGTAGAAGACATCACGCATGAGCAGCAGGGGAAGGGGGGCCAGCATCTAGTGTCATCAAAAGTGAGTTAGTTGCAAATACAAAATAAAAGGGAGACTGCTTTTTGTTATAACATACTGTTAATTAAAAGCATACGGATAAGTCTCTGAATATTAAGGGTGAAGACAAGCAAACTCATAGTAATGAGTCAACTAATCATACAACAAGTGAAATTACTGCAACAGCGGATACATGTCTCCTCCAACACGAGAGTTGAATACTCAGATTAAAGCATTAAGAATGACATGAAAAAGCATCTAAGATCAGAAGAAATAAAACATGCTGGAAAATAAAGCTGGTAAGTCTTACACAAATGACACCAAAATGATCTTAACCCAGTAAATCATCCAACAACTATAGGCTCGTACAACTACATCTGGGGTCGGCATATGAACTCTTACTACCCATGTCACTCTATTTGGAACCATTCATCCAACATTCAATAATCTGGGTTTATCTAACACTAGAGGTTTCCTATGTTTTCTACTAACATACAAATCTGACAAACGGGAAAGGCTCCTACCAACTGTAGGCCTAATGTAAGCATAGCATCATGACTAAGCCTTAATCCCAACTAGCCGGCATTGCCTATATGGATCTTTTGCTTCCATTATATCCTATAGTTTGCTAAATTTGCATGAATTTTGAGAGATTGAAGGTCTTTTCTAACAATTTAGATTGAAGGTCTTTTCTAACAATTTTCTTTAATGTGATTTTAGGTCTATTTTGTTCATTTTTTATACCTTCATTTATCATGGTTCACACCTATACCTATAAACCGGTGCATCTGAAGGTCTACATAGGACATGATCAAACTATCTTAAACAATCTTCTCTCATTTTATCCGGTGTGCTACTTGCACCTTTTGTGGATATGTTAGACCATAGAGGCTAAACATTCAGTCCAATATAACAATGCTGGTCTTCCCTCTGTTCCATTTTATGTGGCACATTTCTTTTTTATTTTGTCCTAAAAAGAATGATACCTCTCCATATTTAGATAAAGATTAACTTTGAACTTCTCATTCCTTAATGACATAATTTTATAGGCATAAGAACGTATTTTGCATATTTTGACTACAAATTCCAAAAGTCTTTCTTTCTTCCAAAACCTTGTGCCCAATCTTATCGCCATATAAGTTGGAACAGAGTGAGCATAAAACTTTCTTTCACTTTAGTAGATGTCCTCCTATCGTATAACACTCTTGGAGCACTCCTCCATTTCAGCCATCTAATTATACTTCTGTGTATTATATTTTCTTTGAAATTGATAATGACTTGTATTCACAGTAAAATTTGAAGCTGAATTGTTATCTTTACAGCAAAAGTATAAGAAGCAACCAACAAAAACTTAAACTTACACTTTTCCTATTAAATCTACCAGGTCTCCTATCTCCCCACACAAAATTTGTTTACACCAAAAATAGAAGAGATTTAGACAATTCATCCTAACTTTCTGGATAGAGCTACTAGTGCCCTAAAAAATTCTAGCGTTCCTTTCCTTCCATATTGTCCACCAAACACAAGCTGGGATGATCTGCCACCAGTCTTCTTCTCCACCTCTCGTCCCTACACTCTTTCAACATCTGAGAAGCTCCACAGTAGTATTAGGCATAGTCCAATTGATAACAAGGATACAAAAGAACATATTCCACAGATTTGTAGTTGTCCTGCAGTGTAAGAAAAGGTGCTTATTGGTTTCACTATCTTGACCACATAAGGTACATCTTGAACAAATCTGAAAACCTCTTCTTTGTAATTTCTTGTGGGTCAGGCATGCCCTCCTTGCAACCAACCAAACAAAACAAGAGATCTTGAAAGGGAATTTTACTTTCCAAATGAGCTTCCAGGGCCAAATCTCCATCAAGATTGTTCTATGGTTGAGGTTCCAGTAAACAGACTAGAAAGTTCCTCTGTTGTTCAATCTCCATTTTAGTCTGGCAGGATAAGCTGAAGTTCCTCCAAAGGAAGCTAAGAGTTGGAGCATATTGGTTAAGCTTTCAATTTCCTAATCATTGAGAGCGCTTCTGAAAATAAGATCCCACCAACCCTCAAACTTGACTGATTTGTGCTTGAGCTCGGAGTCTTACAGAGTATCAGTCAGGAAAGTCGATTGAAGGTTGTTATGGCAAATCCAGCGGTCTGGCCAAAAAGTAGTCTTTCTGCCATCGCCAACTAAGATATCTACATTAGCCCAGAATTCATTCCACTGGAACCTAATAGATTTCCATACACTGGTACCATAAGGGCCATAACTTCTTTAGTAATCCATTGATCTAGCATCCCATACTTCTGGGAAATGAATCTTTTCCATAAAGCATTGTCCTCTGAATTGAATCTCCACAGCCATTTCTGCAACAAACTTTTGTTGTGCAATCCCAAGTTCTTAATGCCCAGCCCACTCTCTTTCGTGTTCAAAATGATTGAGTCCCATTTGACCATGTTCTTGCATCTCCTTTCATCATCACCTTTATTACCTTGCCAAAGAAAATCTCATCTCAGTTTGTCAATCTTTTTCTCTAATCCTTTGGGATTTGGGAAGAGAGACATCATGTATGTAGGGAGGGCATCCAAGACAGAATTAATGTAACTCTGCCACCCAAAGAGAGGTATTGGGTTTTCCACCTTGCCAGCTTCTTGTTACATCTGTCCAAAACTTCATTCCAGATTTCTTTGGATTTGTTTTTGGCACCTAGAGGCATCCCTAGGTACTTAGTGGGGAGGGAACCCACTTGACAACCTAGGTTCCATGCTAGATTCTGAAGATCATTGACTTGATTAACTGGATAGAGTGAACTTTTGCTCCAGTTGACATGAAGGCCAGACAAGGCTTCAAAAATGGTCTGGATTGCTGAGATGTCTGATCTGCTCCACTTCAGCATCACAAAAAACTAGTGAATCGTCAGCCTATAGTAAATGAGTGATCTCCAGATGGCTGGTTGCTAATGGTGGACTGAGAGTCGAAGCCCCTGGTCCAACCATTAGATTTAGCTATCCTAACCATGTGATTAAGACCTTCCATAGCAATCAAAAGTAAGAAAGGTGACAATGGGTCACCCTGTCTGAGACCCCTTTGAGATTGAAAGAAACCCGCTGAACAACCATTTATCAGAACAGAAAACCTGACATTAGAGATGCAAAATTGATCCAGTTTAGCCACTCGTGCCCAAAGCCCATGTCTTCCAGGATCTTTTCGGATAGCCCCAATTGACATGGTCAAAAGCTTTTTCGATATCCAATTTACATAGAATTCCTGGCCTTCCTTGTTTGAATCTGGAGTCCACTAGCTCATTATCTTTATCTATAATACCATTCTATTGATCATACAATATAGATATCTAAACTATTGGCAGTTAGAAACCACAGTACCTTCTAATCTCACCTCAACTTCAGCCACTCTTAAGCTGGCTAAATGTATAGTTCATACTACTTATCCTAAAATTGTTAATCTCTTAAGTGAGAAGATTTTGGTTGACACACTCGCTAGTTTAGTCAATTTACACAATATCATCAACAAATAGCATACACCATGGAACCTCGTCATCCATATTAGGGTAAAGAAGTAGGATACCAATTTAGATAACTAGTGTAAATCCACGATTATGAGAAACTCCTCTATATAGAAACACCCCCCCCCCCCCCCCCCCAAACAAAAAACACACACTTGTAACTGCTCCTTCATAGATATCCTTTATTGTATTCATATCTTCGATATGCATTCTTTTCTTCTCCAATACACACAGGCTCGTGTCAAGTAAAGCTCCTCTTAATACTCATAGGAACTATAACAGATTCAATGAACAAAGACTAATATGTCAAAGCTATTACTTTTTTTTTTTTTTTTTTTTTTTTGATATATAAAAGTAATATCAAAGGTACATATGTCAAGATGGCCATCTAGCACGGCGGCAAACGAAATTCTACAAAATCCTCAGTGTTACTACAGTATCCAAAACCCAATCTGAAAAAGAACTGAGCAATTCCAAAATTTCCCGTAGCGCGACATGGAACTATGTATTACGATGATTGAATATGTAGTAATTCAAGTTATTTCTATCACAGTGACACATTTTGTGTTTTGTGAAGTCGAATATGTTTGAAGCCTTCAGCAATTATTGTGTTTTGTGGAGTGCCCATGTTTGAAGCCCTCATAAATTAAGTGTGAGAAGTTAGTAAGGATCATAAATCTACATGTGTCTTCTTCGAGATTACAGCTATATTATTTGAACATAATTATGCTAGTATTTTTTTTTTCTTTCTTTGGGTAAGGTAAACATTATGCTTTTAGTTAATTTGATAATTGTTAGTCAGCAAGTTTTGTCAACTTGGACAGCTGAGAGAAAATTTAACGAGTGTGAAATTCCCCTTGCATCTATAAGGTAATATGGTTTTTTCCTAATGTCACCATAGACCTTGTCGATAAACCCTCTTCGTCCTCTTTAATCCCTATATAAAAACACACACACAATCTCTTTTGTATCTCTAAGTACCTCATGAAGATAAAAAGTATTAGTAAAAATATACTGTATCTTTCTTTATAACTAAGAAATCTCCAAGGAGCAGTGAAGCAAGGTTAAAATCTCCACGAATAATAGACCGCCCGTCTCCCTTATCCACTTAATACCAAGCCTTTGTCTACGGTAAGGTTCAAACCCGTAATGTGCTCCTAGCGCCCACATCACGCGCTGCACCCTTGACATTGTCTTCATTCAAAGAAAAAATGACAGTACAGTTTCAAAGTTCAACTGTGCCTTTTTTTAGAGAGGTTCAAAGTTCAAGTGCACCAGGTGCAAAATAACAAATCTTCATTAGGTTTCAAAGAGAACAAGCCAAGTTAGGTTTAGATGAAGTGGTCACTATACTAGAGTTAGCAACATAATATGTGCAATGTAAAGTTCATTTGAGTTAAGTTAGTCCAATTTTTCCCCGTAATTTGTAAACTTGGTCCTACGCAAAATTATGTTTTTTTTCAAACCAAGAAGAAGAAGACATGTAAGATTCTCTCACCAGGAAGCCTTCCTTCTTCTGGGCATTGCTCAGGTTCAGACACATCCACTCTCCCATATTTCATGGGAATCTTGGGCCCCCCAGCCTCCTATTGTTTTGAAATAAGCCAAATAATGAGTGAGCGAATTTTGTTGTCAATCCTAAATCAGAAGAGAAACCAATTACCTCAACAGCGGTTGCACTGGCCAGCTGGAATAAATCTGCATAAGTCACACCAGAATACTTGTCCTTGATAGGCTGGAGAAGTTTCAGTGCATTTACAAGTCCTGGATTGCTAGCTTGTCAGACTAACAAAGAAAAGAAAGTCAGCAGAATTTGTAACAATGTAGTGAAGACTTACCAGCATTGGCTCCATGTTTCAGTTCGACTTCAAATCTTAAGCTTCCATTAGCTCCACCTCTTTGAGGCCACTCCTCAATATTCTTGTTGTAAGTACCAGCATCGTGCCAGCCCAAACGAACCTGGAACCATTTAGAAGTGTTAAACTGCGTTCTAGATTTCTCCCCAGTGGCATTGGTAAGCATAGCTAAACAAACTTGTAATAAACTCCTTTATTTTAGCCAAACGCATCACAATGAATAGCTAAATGTCATAATAGAGGGCATCATCCTTTGGAGTGAGCCAAACACAGAGTGATGAGCTGATATTTAGGGACCCTCAGCTGCTCAAAATAACAGAGAAAGATAAAGAGAGAGTCGAGAAAATGATCATGTATTAGAACAGGATACAGAAGTTAAAGAGATACCACAAATATATTACTAGATGAGCACAAGACAAAACCTACAAGTTGTGCCAAAATTCTATAGTTTACGGACCAAACAACTCGTGTTATCATTGTGCTGGCATAAAAGAGGAAATTCAGTATACAATTATCTCTATGCAAACCAAACAATTGAAAGGAGATTTTTAAAGCATTTCTTTGAACAGCCTTTCCCTAGTACAATCTCAAAGGAGTGACGTGTAGTATATAATGACAAAGCTTCATTTGCTCGAAGCACTCATCCAAGCTTCGTTAGAAAGTATCTACAAGGATATTTAATTTCATATTCGAAGGGGACATTAGAAGTATTTTTAGGTTCCGCAATGTAGCAGATGCAACTTTGTTCACTCTCATATTTCTCCACTCCCTCATCTTTAGTAGTTGGGAGATAACGTCAGTAAATAAGATAAGTACCATAGATTTGAGCAGAAGGCATATCACTTTTGCTCAATCAACTACTTTAACCTTCATTGATTGGTTAAAAGCATTTGCAGAATCCCTTTATTTTCTGATTCGGAGTCTGTGTCTCATGTTTTGTGACAATAACAGCTCTTGAAAATTTTATTCTTCTCTAAGTACCATTAAAAGCTACAAACCGATGTTGATGAATATTGGCAAGTTCATTAGTTTACAGGTGATGTATTCAAGTTCATTCATTTAGGGGCCGTTTGGTAGCTGGTTTGGAGGTGAGTGATGCAGGTCTATTAAAATCCTGCATAAGTAATACCATTTTTGGTAGCTAGTTAGGAGGTAGTTATTCATATATAAAATTAATACAGTGTCTGGTTTGCAATTTAGAAACCCACATAACTAATACATGTATAAGTTATGAGGAATATCTGAATTATTTTATGCAGGAGAGAAGGTGGAAAAACTAATTACATGAATAACTAAACCCTGAATGACTAATCCCTCCATAAAATAATACATAGATTCTCTCGTAACTAATCATTGTATTACTAATACCTGCATAACTCTAACCAGCTATCAAACGACCCCTAACAGGTTTAATCATACTGAACAGTTCCACTCAACAACCAAAAAAGATCAACGTGGAAGGAGAAATTACCAAAATAGGATGACAAAACTTAGTCTTAAGTAGCTCTTTAATATCCTCTCTGGCACTTTTCAATTGATCAGGATCAGATGCAGCACATTTAGGCGATGATACAGTGCTAAAACTTCCACTTGATACTCGAACCAATGATTGCTTCTACAAAACAGTAATAATACATCATCAATAAAACGATTAAAAATACAATTCAAAAAGTGAAGGAAGCATTGAAAGACCTGGTAGCGAAACACGTGGGATAAAAGAGGAGATGATTTAGGGCACTTAAGAGGTGACACGTGAGAGGATGAGAAATAGAGTTTGGTGGAGGAGCTGGTGAATTTGATGGAGGGGAGGAAACGAGAGGCGGCGCCGGTGAGAGAAGCCATTGAAGAAAAGTTGGTGGTGGGTGAAGTGAGAAAAAGGCGAATAGCAAATGGTTGTGTTTTCTTTTTTGTTTTATACTATTGGGTAGTGCGAGCGTGGAGACAGTGTGGCTTCCATTGGACCAGGCGTCGAGCCAACATACAATATAATAAGCTAATGCTACTATGCTAGTATGTTACCTACCACCTACAGAAAGTTGAAATGACACTCCCGCCCATGGAATATTTAAAAGATATAGTACATGATTGATACAATCTTTTTACTTTATCAGTATCAGCTACAAAATGAAAAAGTTAATTTGGTTAAGAAAAAAAACATTAAGGTGCCGTTTGGCTATAAAAATTATTCACTTTTTTCTAGAAATTTTTTTCACTTTTTCACTTTTGGGCGTTTGCCAATATATCAATACAACTTGAAGCAGATTTTCGGAATACCAAAAACTCAAAAAAATTATTTTTCATATTTTTTTTTACTTTTTTACAACTACATTTCACCAAAAATTACAATTTCAAAAATTATGGCTAAACACAACTCCAACTTCAAAAATTTCAAAAAAAGTGAATTTATTTTTGGTATTTATGGCCAAACGGCTACTAAGTTACTGGTTTATTATTTGCATGTGTTGGCATCTTTTGAGAAGAAAGAAAAAATCGAGTAATTATTACTCTACAGTTGTATGAATTTCTTTTACTATATTTTGTTATTAATAGTAATTGTATATGTATATTACTAAGGAGAAGAAGTTTGGGCAAAATTCTTAGTTGTTATCAAATTTGGGTTGGTAGATTGCTTTGGATTGAACGAAGCCTATAGTCAAAAGGATAATAGACAGTATTCTGGAGTGCGTGGTTGACCTCCGATTGTCTCTTTGTGCTTTCTCTAGGGCCACTATACAATAACATAATGTAGACCTAAATTTTCTTTCAAAAAAGTTAAAGAATTTCATTTCCAAATTCACACAATTCTTGGGTTTATCTCTGTATAGGATAAAATTCGTAGACGCCAAGTGGACTAATCAGAGGATGACATGTGGCAATGCTGATAAATCAGATTAGAGCGAATAAACGAGGGGCTCCGAGAAAGCATAATGATGCTCCGAAGGAGTAACTTGGCAGCCGCTTCCTAAGACAGAAATTAGAAGAGGCCGGAGAAGCAAGCCAACTCACCGATCAAACATCATTCAATGTGCAGCCGTTGCAAGAAACCCCAGGTCTTCCTCCGGTCTTAAATGTGCATTATTGCCCTTCATTACTATTCTTTGTCATAGCATTAAATCCCTCTATTACCTTTTATTACCTTAGTCATTAATATGGGTAATAAAGAGGGCGTGATTTGTGGATCATGCACCCCATAGCTCTAGTATAAATAGATGTGCTCATCTCATTATAAATATCATCTGAAACATTATAGAACAATACAGAGTATTCGTATTATTCGTAGCATTTGGTCTTTCTTGCTTAATTCGTGGTGTTTATAGTGATTCACCACCCGGAGACTCTAGCTCAAAGCCTCTCCAAGACCCAAGCTACACAACTAACTATGCTTTACTTCCATTTGTCATGTTAATTATTACTTGCTCTTTCATAATTTTGGTTACACTGATCCACGTGTCCTTGACCACGTAACCGTAACGATTTTTCGTGTAAACAGTTTGGCACCCAGCGATGGGCCAGGACAATTGTGGTATCAATGTGACCCTGTCAATTACACTAGTTTTCTTTAGATCTTATTGTTAGATTCAATTTCTGCAGATATGACAAACACTGCTGATGATCAAACTCATCTCACTGTAACACTCCGTAAATTCAGGTTAGGTGTGAATATGTAAAACCAGTATTAAGATGATATTTTAGCTATTCTGGTGATAAACAGTCGTTTCAAAGTTAAACCCAAAAAGTGGAGTTTTTAAGGGCTTCTAAATTCGTCTAAGTCTGGAAGACGTCTTACTATTTACCATTTTTCGAATAGTTGCGTTGAGAATCTGAGAAAACTCAAAACATGAAAGTTGTAGGTCTTTGAAATACCTTTCCAACGGTAGGTCTCCCACTCCAGAGGAGCTACGTACAAAAGTTATGTCCGTTTTACTAAGCAATAGTCGGCAGTCGCGTCGCAAGTGTGCCGCGGTTAGAACGTGGTTCTGACCAAAATAGTGCCTTGTGAAGCGTGGCAGGGGTGCCGTAGATGGTCTGATCAGAGGTGGTTCTGCAACACAGGGGTGCCGCGGCCCATTGTTTTTCTAGTTTCGAATTTTATAAGTTTCCTACTTCGTTATATTCATTCCCACTTCGTTTTGGCCGACTTTTTGAAAGGAAACAACCCTAAAACTTCCCCAAAACATCTAAGGTAAGTTCTTGATCAATTATCATCATTACTTCATCATTCTAACATTAAATTGACACTAGTTCATATTCTAAAAACCCTAGATTCTTGAAACCCAAAAAAGAGAGAAAGATGGGACGTTTGGTGGCATTTGAGATTCCTTCAAAAAGGTATGATCCTTGACTTTTTTGATGTTATTGAAAGGGTTTAGACTAGTGTAAGTTATCCTATGGGATTAGAATTCATGAATAATTCACGAAGTATTCAAGAACACGTTCTAGACATGAAAATTCTAGTTTTTCTATAAAAGGGGTATATGGGTAGAATTAGATTAAAGCTCTAATTTTTCTCATCTAAAACCATTGTAGATTGATTGTTGAACCTTGAGAATTCTTTTTTGCTAGCTTTTAGCGGGATTTGAGGTATGTCTCTTTTTAAACATACTCTTTTGAATGGTTTTTATAAACTCTTTGGTTGTGGTTTGTGTGTGGGGGGACAAGCCCACATTGTACTATATTATGTATGTATACGTATTCATGATTGTTTTTTTTTCCCCTTTAAAGGATGATTGAAAAGTTAGATATAAATCTTTGGTGTTTGAACTCGAATTAACCCATAAGAGATGTGTAACTTGAAAATTGAAAGGGTTGACTATTTCATGTGAGGGTTCTATAATGGATTGTGTTGAACTTGTTTAAAGAAGTGAACTCGGTTTTCCAACACTGAAATGGCTCGATATACCCATATGATGGGATGATGAACATAATCCGTAAGTAATAATGTGACTATCATGATATGACTTATGATTCAGCTTTCATGCTATGATTGAGATTTGGTTTCGATGCTATGATTGTAATTGTTTGTATTTGGTCCTGTATGGGAAAGTTGTGCTAGTCCAGAGGATGATTAGCCATTATGGGTCCTAACGTACGATACGAGTATTGTTGTGTCAGTCCAGAGGACGATTATCCCCGAGGCGTATAACTCAGTGCATCTATTGTTGTGTCAGTCCAGAGGACGATTGACCTCCGAGGCATATAGCTCGGTGCATCTATTGTTGTGCTAGTCCAGAGGATGATTAGCCTCCGTGGTTTCCTAGCCCGGAGTATCGATTGATTGATTTGCCTGTGAGTGGCTTGTTTCGTATTTTGGAAGCCTACGAGTGGCTTGTTTCGTATCTTTGTTGCCTGTGAGTGGTTTTTCATGATAATGAACTTGTTCGCCTTGGAGGGGCTTGTTGATGATGTTGGTCTCGTATTGAAAAGACTCAAATGATAATAAATGGTATACTGAATCGTAAAAATATATATACTTGCCTTGGTGGTTTTCTATTGTTGATTTTGAGTTATACGATTGATCTTGTCTTTGATTTTAGATTATTCTATTGGAACTGTTTTCACTAATCATTATTGTATTATTTTATTATATTACTTATTGTCTCCGAGACACTCACTGAGTACCCAGTACTCAGGCATACCATTGTTGTTTTTGATGGTATATTAGGTAATGAAGAAAAACAGGTACAGACAGATCTAGCGTATTAGGAGTACTTGCTGATTTCCAGACTTTTGGTGAGCCCACACCTTCATTCGTGGGATACCCTCTATTTTACTTATTGCTTTTAGTTTTTGGGCTGCGTCCCGATGAGTTAGACGTTTATTCATTATCTTAGAGGCTCTATAGATAGATGTTATTTTGTGGGTATTAGTTGAGTCGTTGTTCGACTCTCATGGGTATTTCTACGCTTTGACAATCTATTTATTACAGACTTCCGCTGATTTTGTTTCTTAATTTTTGAGCATGTGTTTGTCTAGTTACTTTATAACGTCTTCTAATTGGTTAATGAAAGATTATAAAAAAAGGGACTTGTTGTTATTAATTCATAAGGTGCTTCCGGTGTTGTTCATAGCATCGGATGCCTGTTACTTCCAGGGAGGGTTTTGGGGCATGACACTCACTCCCGGAAATAACAATGGAGCAACTGCCCCCGGAAATGGTCTAAATCAACGGGTTATAGAGGAAATAACGCCTGCTGAAGAAACCCCCCAATAAGCAATACAGTCATACAGATCATGAGGGAGCAACATCGGTCAATGATGGAAGAGATGAAATCCATGAGACAAACTATCTCAAAGACTTTCTAGCAATCCAAATGTCGGAGTTAGAAGGCCCGGGGGCACTCCTCCGGTACCAACTATCAGAAACAATACACCCAATGGAGATCGATCGGAGGGAAGGACCGCGGGGAATGAAGACGCATCCGGGAGCGAATCCATCCGAGATTATCCTTTCCGGACACAAGTCTTGCAATTTATGAAAGACATAACTGATAAGATAAACAAAGCGCTAAGAAAGCGAAAAAGAACGTGAAGGAGTTGCAAGCCCGTATGGATCAAATACCGAGGGCTCCGCTAGTCGTGGAGGGCCCATATAATAATGTAGAATAAAATGTAATGATGTGCAATTCACTGGCCAAATACACACTGTACACACATGCTACCGATGTCATAGCTCAGTAGTCATGACCTGCAAGGGACCCATGGTGTCCATGTACCACTCGTTCCGGACTCACTCCTCGGACCCAAGCATAAACCTCCGCTCCGGAAAGAACCTCGGACGCGAGCCACATCAATGTATCCCTCGTTTTCGGAACGAACCTCGGACCACGAGCCATAATCTAGGTCACATATGTGCCTTTCCATATATCTGTACGTAACGGTATTTCCTGCCCTCTTATTATCCACGCTCAAATCATCAAGTACCATGTATCAAATAATATCACAAATTCAACAAGAAGATTATATTAACTTCTTCACTAATTTGACATCACAATGTAGGTCTCAACGTATTCCAGTTCATTAATACGTATGGACTATGAACAATTAGCAATATCAATGTCAAACACAAGGCATCATGCCACAAGTCTTCCAAACTATTTCCATCATGCATGAGTGTATGAATGCATATATGAGTGTAAAGGGGGTAGATCAATGCAAACCAATAAAGCAACAGTGAAGGTACAAGTCACAAAACCACAAGTCATATCAAGACTTGGATCAACTCAGCCATGGAATGAATCATACAATCGTCTCAACCAATATAATAGTCTATGTCCCTCTTTACTTCCACATGTAGCAAGTACGTCTCCCAACTAAGTCTTGTATTATAAGAAGCTGCACTCTTCTATATATTATCATCAATAGTAAATCATACATCAAGTGTTCATCTACGTACTATCATAAATATGTAAACCATAATTTAGGTCTAAACTTAGTATCTTTCCTTTCTCCGATACAACACGACAATTTAGGCAATAAGCCTAATCACAATAACAGGGAAACAAGTCACCATCAACAACAATCAACCTAATAGAAATCCATCCCGAATCACCACAGTATGAATACAACTACACCTCATATTTCAGTACATAACGTAATGGTGACGAGCCCACAAAATCAGAAGTCATACCAACCTAGCTAATATCCAACCAAAACACCATGTCTGAAGACCTAATCATGCTTTTTCCCGTTAATTCTACACAATACATACGTTTCACTAATCAAAGTCTAACTAAAGTAAGCCGTAACCTACCTGGAATGCCGAGTAATACTCTCGAATCGCCAAACCTTAGCCTTGCCTTCTCTTTGGAGAACCTCAAAATGATTAATGTCTATTAAAGATGAATTCTATATCAGAATACGAATCTAAGGATACCCATATTGCCATAGTTTTACCCAAAACCCAAAATGGACCCAAAATAGCCACACCCAAGCCACAAGGGCAAAACTATAATTTTATTAAAAATTCAGATACAATATAGTCAAAATAGTACTCTACAGGTCTAAATGAGTCCAACGATACCCATATTGCTATACTTTTAGAAAAATGTCCAAAATACCCCTATAATGTGAAACCGGGTTCATGAGCGTAAAATGAGAAATTTAGTGCATAATTATGTTACCCATCATCTGGTTAACCTTCAATCTTAATTTCATGAAATTTTATTCATCACAAGATATTTGAATTCATCTTTCCTATTTTTAGCCCTAGGGTTCTTAACTCATTAATTCTTCACAATTAGTGGTCGTTTAGTATGCGGACAAATTTATGCTGGGATTATAGTCCTGGGACTAAATAATCCCTGGATTATTTAGTACTAGTCCTTTGTTTGGTTCATTGGATTAAAGATGGGATATACCATGTATAATTCAAAGCATGTGTTTGGTTTGAAGTTGGATAAACCTAGATAAAGTTTTCATTTCCAATTTTAACCTTGATATTCCAATGGCTCATTGTGCATAAGTGCAAAAACATACAAGAGATCCAACTTGGTGCATAGGTTATAAATTACCCATTATAATGAACTCTCACTAGTTTGTTTCCTTTTTTTTCTTACAACTTTGATTAGTCACTCAAGCTAACTGAAACTGAAACTGAAACTAGGTGCTGGAAATGCAAGAATTGTGCATAAAACTATGCAAAAATGATGCAGAAAACGCAGAAATTATGCATAAAAATGCAAAAACTGAAGCCAAAAAATGCAGAAAACTGTGCAAAATGGATGCAGAAAATGTGCAGAAAAATGCCAAAACTGAAGCCAAAAAATTGCGTAAATCTGGCAAAAATGATGCGAGAAAATGCGAATCAGCAAAAATGATGCGAAAAAATGCAAAAAGCATTCAAAAATGATGCAGAAACGTGTAAAAATGATGCAGTAAAATGCGAAAGCTGTGCAAAAATGATGCGGCGTGTAAAAATGATGCGTAAAATGCAAAAATCGGTGTAAAAATGATGCAGAAAATGCAAAAACTGTGCAGAAAAATGCAGAAACAGTAAATGATGCAGAAACTGTGAAAAAATGTTGCAGAAAATGCATAAATTGTGCAAAAATATTGCAGAAATGATGCAGAAACTGTATAAAAATGAGTGCGTAAAACTGAAACTAAGATTTATAGAAACATACACAAAATACCATACCATAAGAAAAGTTCAAAATACATGATTAGCATTCATATATAATATTTACATTTGCATCCTCATGCTCTTCTCCGTCACATATCAAGTTTATAGAGCGGAGGCATCAAAATATAATACAACCATTAAACCTTTTGAAGATCGTGAATTTAGCAAAAATTATCAACCCATGGCCAGCCCGTACAATCATATTATGTACTTGGAAACCTATCATTGACAACCATCCAAACATATAACATTGACATCTACATCCTCATGCTCTTCCGACTACATATCAAGTTTATAGAGCTGATGCTTCAAAAACAGATACAATCATTAACCCTTTTGAAGGTCGTCAATTTAGCAAAAATATCAACCCATGGCCAGCCCTTACAATCATATTCATATACTTGGAAACATGTCATTGACAATCATCCACACAATGTTTTGACGTTGAAGTTCACCCATTCGTAAGAACAAATCCATTTTTCTAACATCAGAAGTAAGCCCCATTGATGCTTTGATTTGTTGATCTGGACTATACAACTCTTGCTAGCGGGATGAAAGGATATCTAAAACTTTTCCACGAATTTCAGATTCATCACGCGCCCCAAACATGTCAATTAAAGCACCCATTATTTTGCCGTGATTTGTCGTAAATTCCTTCATAACATCAACTAAATCCCTTAAAGCTGTCTCGTTAACATCTTCAACAGTTCTTTTTCTTTTTTTGCTTTTCTCTTTATCATTGACATTAGAAGAGGAGCTTCTAGTATTTTTACCTTGTTGTTGGTTTTGTTGGTGTTCGGGATTTACACTTTGAGAAGCTCTATCTGCACTTTGAGAAGCTCTACTAGGTCTATGAGCATTTTCCGCTTCTCCAGGGGCTACATCAGGTTCATGTCTAGCATCTTCTTCATCATCTTCATCATCAACTTCAATAAGAAATCCTAATCTCCTGTCATTAGAAACTCCTTGACCTTGGCTCCTAACAATTTCCTCAAAAGCATCTTCCGGCCCTTCTGCAAACTCTCCCGTTCCTCTATCTTTTCCAAATATTTCTTCCCAATCCTCGAACAATGGCCATGTCTTGTTTTGCATTCCTTTGGCATTTGGATCAGCCTATAATAAAATAAGATAAAGCAACATATTCGATCAACATACGTACTTTATAAGTATACAAATTAATACCACAAACCATACAAATTGATGCAAAGAAAAGGAATAAGTCCAAGAATAGACATGATATTATAGTCTTGACATAAAACAATATTACTTCCTTTAGTTAAGTTAGTGAAGTTCACAATCCTAACATAGAGCTAAGGCAGTAGTCTTGACATAAAACAATATTACTTCCTTTAGTTAAGTTAGTGACTTTAGAATTTGAGGACAAGCATAGTAAAGAGCCAAACTACTAAAGCCATATCTCTCTTTTACTTGGCATATGCAACAGAAATCACATGTTAAGAAACTTTATTAACAACATATTCGATGAGCAGAAAATAAAATTTTCATTACCTTAACAAACTCATCCCATTTGCTCGGATCATCAACTGTAATTCTTCCTTCACCATATTGAAAGCCCAAACCACTACGACTTTTTAATAAAGCTATAGTCCCGTAATCCTTCTTCCATGCTTTCATTTTAGAATTAATATGTGGTTGAGATTTCAATCCACAGTTAGGATGGATTTTGTTTAAATAAAGCTCCAATTCCGTCATGTACCCGGGCCTAAAGGTGCCATTATCCGCTTTCCAAACCTTGACACACAAATCCTTTAAACCATCAATAAGAGTGCGTTCTTCTTCTAGTGTCCATGACCTTCGGCTCTGAGGTGTTGCTCAGCTTGACCTTTTTGATGATTAGTCAGAAGTTGATGTGTGATTACTCATTCCGTCAATATGATCTTGACCAAAGCTGATCAAATAAACAACATAGCAAGAAATGAGCAAGTATTTGCTATTTGCAATCAAATAATTAAGAACCTTAACAAGAAGATGTAAAGTCACTTACTAACTTATGACTCACTTATAAATATTTTATCCATCACCAAAAAAAAAATATATACAACTAAATTGTTCAGGAAAACTAATAATGCGAGACTAACTCATTGATACCCGCTTTATATTAAAAAAGAAGTAAAAACATACGTCAAGATTCACTACTTGTCTTCAAAAAGATATTGTTAGATATACATTAAGGTGAAGTGTCTCCACAAACAGCAATGTGAGACATACAAAAAGATTCACTATTTGTCTTCACAAAATATCACTAGCTACTACATCTTCCAATGGACGAAAACGATACCAAAAGTGTACAAGCACCACAAAATGACAACATAACTTAAAAATTACAAAGACTAATTGCTAGATCTTTCATTCCACATAGACTGAGCTAGCTCATCCCTCCAAGTGGTCCACTCATCGGATGGTTCAACGGTATCAATATTTCCATGTTCAGGTTCATGTTGATGCTCCATGGTGAATTCTGTTTCCATGTCTAACGGATCAACTTCCATCTCTCTTCGAATGAAATTGTGTAACAAACAACATGCACTAATGATTCTAGTATGAATCTTAACCGAGTACCACGAAGGACTTCTAAGAATTCCCCAACGTCCTTTCAATACACCAAATGCTCTTTCAATAACATTGCGCGCCCTAGCATGCTTCATATTAAACAGCTCTTCTCGGCATTGAGGTGGTGGATTGTCACCTTGCCAATCCCTTAGCCGCATATCTATATCCTCGATAAGGGGACAAAAAACCATTTCCATTTGTATATCCTCCGTCACATAAATAATCATTGCCTAAAAAATATAAACAATAATATAATTACTTTAAAATATTATTCTATTTTTGAGGTAATAAGAATAGACAAGTCTTTCTGTATAAAGCATACCCTCGGGTACTTTCAAACCATTCCTTCGTACAACAGCATCTCGCAATACACGACATCAGCGGCTGATCCCTCCCAACCAGGTAAGACATAAGTAAAGTTAAGATTTCTATCACAAACCCCCAAGACATTAGTTGCTATATCTCCTTTCCATGTCCTGTATCTTGGCTTATCTATAGTTCGAACTCTAATGGGAATGTAAGTACCATCCAATGCACCTAGACAACCCTATAAAATAAATTAACAAAATACTTACAAGATAATGTTTTAAATATTTCTATAGTAAATCAAATGTTATATTGAAATTTACCTACCTTAAACCATTTCCATCGATCATCAGTCTCATCTTCGGCCACTAGATTAGGACTAACAAGTAATAATGGAGTTAGTTTGAGAATTGCTCTTAGACATTCATTAAAGGCTTTACTTACACTCCACCCCAATCTAATATAATCAACTTTGATAGACCTGTTCTTCTCGTGATGAGCCAAAATATTTAAGAACATTGCTAGCTTTTCAGTGCTTGACATATTGTTAGTGTCTGTCAATCCTCCAATATTCGTGGCTAAAGAAGCTAAAATGTGAAAGGCCTTTCTATCCATCCTAAGCTTATCAATACATACAATATCACTGTCACGAATGATAGAATTTAGGTGAGACATGATTTTAGGAATTCTAGCACCTGTGCTATATCGAGTGACCCGTCTATTTCTAGATTGTCTTCTTAAAATTATGTTGTAAATAGCCATAAAAAGACAAATAAAGACAACATATGAATGCACCATAATCTCCTCAAGGATGATAAAGCATTCGACATCGCACAATTGTTGAGGATCCATAGACACCTATTTGTTATTTAAAAATTGCAAAATCATTATTAAACTGAGTATATATACTGAAACATAGATATTACATAATATAAAAAGGCGAGTTCTTGTTTTCTTCTCATGTACAAATAAATTTCACCATTGTTACTATCGGTCACTAGAACAAACAAGTTTCACAAAAGAGTTACGTTTTTCACCGCAATACGGTCCTCTTTTATAATTGGTGACAATTAGAAATAGTATAGTCAGCTATAAACACAATGATTCTAGTTGAATCATAACACAATGATTCTAGTTGAATCATTACATCAAAAGAAGGTAAAAGTCGTCAATATCCCGCTAAATCTCCATTAGTAACATAAAAATAACATTGAAAAATTCGAAGCTTCAAAAAATCAAAACCAGTACAACAAAAATCCAAACCCCAACATTAGTGATTACAAAATGTGAATCTTTCTCTCATTTTCAAAAAAGTTTAACCATTTCTCCACATTAGTACTGACAAGAGGAATACAACCGAAGAAATCTAAGAGGAACTCGATTTAGCATGGTATTACTCCGAGAGAAACTAAACAATAAGACCTACTTTATTCAATGATCAATAAACATACAAAATAAAAAAAATAATTAATAAAAAATAAAAATTTACAAGAAGAGGAAAATAAAAATAAAAAGAGGAGGAAAACATGAAGTAGAAGGGAGAAGATTTCTTGTGATACCAAAAACTTATCAATTTGTAAGTAGAATGGTAAAGGGTTTTTTTTTTTTTTTTTTTTTTAATGATAATAGATACATTGTAAAGTAACAGAAAAGTAGAAGAAAATAAAAGGACAAACTTACAGAGATGGATTTCTTGGAGTATCAATATGTTGGATTTCTTGGAGTATTAATCTCCCATAGCTGAGTGCCCAAAGCTCGGGTGGGAGAAGTGAAGATGAGAAAAGAAATTTCGGAACAGCGAATACGTATATATGAAACGAGGTTAAGGGGCAAGATGGTCATTTAGAAAAGTTATCCCAACATATATTAGTACCGGTATTAGTTATACCAACTAGAAAAGGGGATAATATTATCCCAATTTATGGTATAATTTTGTACTAGTACTAATTAATAACTCAAACCAAACATGGTACTAATTTCACCCATATCCTATCTTATACCCTCTACCAAACGACCCCTTAGTGTATAGGATGACTATGAGATGATGATAATCGAAAAATAAATAATGAATACTATGTTAGAATCTTACCCCACAGTGCTTGTGAATGCTTTTCAATTTCTCTCTCCCCAACCCTCCAACTATTGAAGGTTTCATCAAATCTTGGGTTTTAATCTTGCACCCACCATTAATGGAGCTTAAGCTTGTCATGGGATTTGAGGAAGGAGAAATAATGAATCACGTAAGGGTTTTCACTTACCTTTAAGGAGGAACTTCACCCTAGCCCTAGGAAAATAGCCTCTCACATTCTAAGGAAGTGTTTTTGGGTTTAGGATGGGAAAAACTTGAAAAAAAGACATTAGAAACGGACCTACTGCCCAGTTGGGTTGCTACGACGATCACCAGACCGCTGTGGCGGTCTCCCAGACCGCTGTGGCGGTCTCCCAGACCGCTATAGCGGTCCTCTGGTCGCTGCCAGCGGCCAGCTGGAACAGCCCGAACGAAAATGGGCATAACTCCCTCATCCGGAGGCGAAACGCGACGATTCTTTTTCCTATAGCTTCGTAATTTCGATACGGATCTAATGGTTCAAACCTCACTCAAAACAAAGGTCGGATGATCAATCTGGAGCCGTTTCTATCCACAGACCTCCAGCGAAAACACCGAATACAAGCGCGACAAAACCCCAAACCCATTTGAAACTCTTTGGAACCTCACCAAAACTTGTGGACAAGTTCAAAATCATCATAATAACATATTGGAACTTCCAAAACATAGACACGAGGTCATCCTAACCCGACATTGATCATGGTCAACTCTAACTCGTCAACTTAACTAGTTTCTCCGTGAATGGCTCAATTTACACTCGAACTTTGTGGAACCCAACCCAATGACTTTATTAAGTCATATATAATACTAACACGACATGGGGAAGGGTCAACAAGGGTAATTAGGTCAAAAGCACTATAACGACTAGGTGGGTCGTTTGCTGGATATCCCCAAGTATGACGGAACGACGGATCCGCAGGAGCATATAACGGCCTACACCATGGCTGTCAAGGGAAATGATCTGAAACTGAATGAGATAGAATCAGTCTTGATCAAGAAATTCAGCGAGACATTGACTAAAGGGGCTTTAACTTGGGTTTCTTTTTTTCCCGAACACTCTATTGATTCATTTGCTATGCTCGCACATATGTTTATCAAAGCACATGCTAGAGCTCGGAAGGTGCGAACGCGAAAGGCAGACATCTTCCGCATAATGCAAGGGGAGACGGTGTTGCTGGGCGTGGTTCCTGATGAATGGGCAGTTGAGGCTTTCACTATGGGTCTCAACCCTTTGAGTTTGGATGCTTCACGAAAACTTAAGGAAAATCTGCTAGAGTTCCAAGCAACGACGTGGGAAGATGTTCACAATCGGTATACGGCGAAGATTCACGTAGAAGATGAATAGGTAAATATATCGACATCTCTTACGGCCCGGAATCAAGGTCAACTGAACTTTGATTGGAGGTATTCAAGACACCGATTTGAACCATACTCGTCAGGACCACGGACTGACAATAGGTAATAGCATTTTCGGAGCGAGTCACCGAAAAGCAACTCAGATGAAGAACCGTAATGTCTACGGATACTGGGGACTGTCACGTCAAAGCAGCGAAAATACAATAATAAGTACCGAAAGCATTTGTAGATGGCTCCACAACAATAACAAAAGAAGGCAATTGTGCCCAAATGCATCATGTCCAAATAAGATAATGGAGATAGCCCGAACTGGATTCAGAATAATAAAGAAAAGGATTGGGGACTACCAGATCAGCCCCAGGAAAATTAGAAGGAATCAGAATCAGGAACCGGCTAGACTCAATAGATGTTAGTCCAGCCGCAATTCTTTTGCAAGGTATTTTTTGTTCATTTCCTATAAACTGTTGTATACGCAAAGTTATAAACACTTGTGTACGTTCAAGGAATGGAATGAAGCAAAACTTGCACCTTCAAAATATTCTCATATACGTCCGAATGAAACAAAATCATTCTTAAATTTGCTCACGCTTAAAAGAAAATAAGGATTAAGAATCCAAACAATTGTGCCTAAATGAACGAGAGACATCCTCTTCATAAGCACCGAAATAAAAGGGCCCTCTCTTATAAAGCCATCCAGGCAAATGGCTAAAGTTGGATCCTTTGATTCCCAGTCGTAAAGTTAACTGGACATGTTATTCCGGACTTTACAAGAACCAGAAGAGCTAAATTCCTGGTCATTAACACCCCCGGCCTCCAAGGCTGCGAGGTTATCTAAGTTTCGAGTATAACTAAAACCCCTAAAGTCATGAACTCTAAAATTAAAAGGTTCGGGTACAACTAAAAACCCAAGAGTCAAATTCAAGAACTAAAAGTTTTTGGGAAAACTAAAAACCCAATAATTAAATATTAGAAGTTCCGGGTGAACACTAAAAACCCGAGATCAAGCTTTCGGTGGTGGTACTTTTTCAGCACCAACTGGCCATTGATGGTAGAAGAACCAGTGGCGGAGTTACCACATGAAACCCTAAGTAGTACACTCTTTTTCCCTTCGCCCGATTTTTATCCCAATTGGGTTTTTTCGACAAGGTTTTTAATGAGGCAGTCGCTAGGGTGATTACATGAATTGTAGGCAAGGAGGATAAAATCTTCCACTTCTCGGTCACATCTCAATGAGTAACCATAAAGTGGGGGGACTATCTGTATAGGGCAAAATTCGTAGACGCCAAGTGGATGAATCAGAGGATGACACGTGGCAATGGTGATAGATCAGATTAGATTGAACAAATGAGGGACTCCGGAAAAGCATAATGATGCTCCGGAGGAGTAACTTGGCAGCTGCTTCGGGAGATAGAAATCAGAAGAGGTCCGAAAAAGCATGCCAACTCATCGATCAAACGTCATTCAATATGCAACCGTTGCAAGAAACCCCAAGTCTTCCTCCGGTATTAAATGTGCATTATTTTCCTTCATTGTCATAGCATTAAATCCCTTTATTACCTTAGGCATTAATATGGGTAATGAAGAGGGCGTGATTTGTGGATCATGCACCCCATAGTTCTAGTATAAATAGATGTGCTCGTCTCATTGTAAATATCATCTGAAACATTATACAATAATACAAAGTATTCATATTATTCTTAGCATTTTCTCTTTCTTGCTTAATTCGTGGTGTTTATAGTGATTCACCGCCCGGAGACTCTAGCTCAAAGCCTTTCCAAGGCCCGAGCTACACAACAACTCTGCTTTACTTTCATTTGTCTTGTTAATTATTACTTGTTATTTCATAATTTTAGTTACATTGTTTCACGTGTCCTTGACAGCGTACACAAATTCAACTGCAACGATTTTTTGTGCGAACAGTTTGGCGCCCACCGTGGGGCCAGGAAAATTGTGGTATCATTGTGACCCTGTCAATTACACTAATTTTCTTTAGATCTTGTTGTTAGATTCAATTTCTGCAGATATGACAAACGCTGTTGATGATCAAACTCATCTCACTCCCAAAAATAACGATGGAGCAACTGCTCCCGGAAATGGTCTAAATCAACGAGTTACAAAGAAAATAACGCCTGCTGATGAAATCCCCCAAGAAGCAATACATATCGTGAGGGAGCAACATCGTTCAATGATGGAGGAGATGAAATCCATGAGACAAACTATCTCAAAGACTTTTTAGCAATCTAAATGCCGGAGTCAAAAGGCCCAGGGGGACTCCTCCGGCACCAACTGTCGGAAACAATACACCCATTGGAGATCGAACGGAGGGAAGGACCGCAGGGAATGAACATGCATCCGGGAGCGAATCCATCCAAGGTGATCCTTTCCGAACACAAGTCTTGCAATTTATGAAAGATGTAACTGATAAGATGAATAAAAGTGCTAAGGAAGCGGAAAAGAACGCGAAGGAGTTGCAAGCCCGTATGGATAAAATACCAAGGGCTCCGTTAGTCATGGAGGGCCCAGATGTAAAGAAATACAGCCAGTGGGCATATAAGCCCAAAGCCGCACCAGAGTTGATCCCAAAGAGGTTCAAGATGCCGTATATCCCCAAGTATGACGGGACGACGGATCTACAGGAACACATAACCGCCTACACCATGGTTGTCAAGGGAAATAACCTGAAACCGAATGAGATAGAATCGGTCTTTAATTTATCAAGAATAGAATCGGTCTTTAATTTATCAAGAAATTCTGCGAGACATTGGCTAAAGGGGATTTAACTTGGTATTCTTTTTCGCCCGAACACTCTATTAATTCATTTGTTATGCTCGCAGATATGTTTATTAAAGCACATGTTGGATCCCGGAAGGTGTGAACGCGAAAAGTAGACATCTTCCGCATAACGCAAGCGGAGAGGCAAGGGTTGGCTTTCGTGACCCGTCCACCAGGCCGGCAGGAAAGGATATTGCTGCCCATGGTTCCGGATGAATGGGCAGCTGAGGCTTTCACTATGGATCTCAATCCTCTGAGTTCGGATGCTTTACGAAAACTCAAGGAAAATCTGCTAGAGTTCCAGGCAACGACGTAGGAAGATGTTCACAATCGGTATACGTCGAAGATTCACGTTGAAAATGAACAGGTAAATATATCGACATCTCTTACAGCCCAGAATCAAGGTCAACTGAACTTTGATCGGAGCTATTCAAGACACCGGTTTGAACCATACCCGTCAGCACCACAGACTGACATAAGGCAGGAGCATTTTCGGAGTGAGTCACAGGAAAGCAACTTAGATGAAGAACAATAATATCTACTGACACTGGGGACTGTCGCGTCAAAGCAGCGAAAATACAACAATAAGTACCGAAAGCATTTGTAGATGGCTCCGGAACAATAAAAAAAAAAAAAAAAAAGACAACTGTGCCCAAATGCATCATGTCCGAATAAGATACCGAATAGATGCTTAACTAGACTCCGAATAATAAAGAAAAATCGGGCAATCGCGTATCAGTGAGAAAATAAAAGGAATCAGAATTAGGAACCGACTAGACCCAATAGATGTCAGCCCAGCCGTATTTCTCTTGCAAGGTATTTTTTGTTCATTTCCGATAAACTGTCGTATACACAAAGTTGTAAACACTTGTGTACGTTCGAGGAATGGAATGAAGCAAAACTTGCACCTTCTAAATATTCTCATATACGTCTGAATGAAAGAAAATCATTCTTAAATTTGCTCACTCTTAAAAGAAAATAAGCATTACAAATCCAAACAATAATGCCCAAATGAATAGGAGATCTCCTCTTCATAAGCACCGAAATAAAAAGACCCTCTTTTATAAAGCCATTCAGGAAAATGGCTAAAGTCGAATGCTTTGATTCCAGTCGTAAAGTTAACTGGATATGTTATTTCGGACTTTACCTGAACCAGAAGATCTAAATTCCTGGTTATTAACACCCCGGCCTCCAAGGCTGCGAGGTTATCTAAGTTTCGGGTATAACTAAAATCCCTAAAGTCATGAACTCTCAAATTAAAAGTTTAGGGTACAACTAAAAACCCAAGAGTCAAATTCAAGATCTAAAAGTTTTTGGGAAAACTTAAAACCCAAGAATCAACTATTAGACGTTTCAGGTGAACACTAAAAACCGAGATCAAGCTTTCAAAGGTGGTATCTTTTCAACACTAACCTGACTCATTACGGTAAGAATCCACTGCGCAGTTATCACATGAAACCTTAAGTATCAGACTTTTCTCTCAACATTTTTTGTCCTAATCGGGTTTTTCTGCATGCTGAATTAGGCGAACAGGGCGATTACATGAATCAAGAAAAGGAGAAGAAAATCTTCCACTTTCCGATCATATAATGTACGATAAATCCGTAAAGCTGGGGTATTATCCGTATAAAGGTAAACCATGTACAACGCTGACGAATCAAAGGACGACACGCGGCAACGCGAGTGATCGCATTAGAGCGAATAAACGAGGGTTCCCGAGCTACAACGATGTCCGTGAGGTGGCCTCAAGTACCATTTCCTCGATACGTAAATTGTAGCAGGTCCGTAAAAGCATGCCCACTCACCGTCAAAGTCATTCAATGTAACCCTGAAAAAACCCCAAGTCTTTCTCCCCTTTTAAAAGTATTTTTTTCCCCTTATTCCTTCATTATCATAGCATTAAATCCTTTTATTACCTTTTATTAACTTAGGCATTAATATGGGTAATGAAGAGGGCGTGATTTGTGGATCATGCAACCCATAACTCTAGTATAACACTACTAAAAGACTGGCAAAAATCGAAGGACCGCGTCGGTTTTTTCAAGAACCGACAAACCGACCCTTTTGGTCCGTCGGTTTTTCGTACTCGCTAAAACCACCATTGGTTTTTTGATGGATTCGTTTGTTATGTGGGCCGTCAAGTTTTATCCAAAATTTTAAAATTAAAAAAATTGAGACGGTCGTTTTTTTTTTTTCGATTTTTTTTTTTTTATAAAAATAATATATATTTTACGAAAAAAAAAAACGATAAATAATCGACACACTCGGTTTTTCAAAAAATTTAAAATTAATTTTCGAAAATCGACAACGAGGGGTT